>NW_026442175.1:0-367554 GCF_026898425.1 Galleria mellonella | reverse complement strand
ATGTTACCTCTCCTACTAGTTTGGTTTCCACTGGGCGAGAACCCGGTCCCGCGATCTGCCTCGCAGCATCTGCTGCCAATGCACGTTGTGCCGCTGCCTTCGCTTTGGCTTTAAGGCGCCGCTTCTTAGAGGCCGACATTGGTTTTGTTATTGTTTTCCAGGTTGAGTCTGATGGTGATTGTATGGCATCCTTAAGGGATGACATATCCATCGTTGGATAGTCTATTTCTGCATCTGACGCAGCCTTTGAAGACAAACCCTCCGCCACAGCCTCGGTCAGCACCACTGGTTTTCCCTTGGAGGACACTTCCTTTGACGCAGCCTTAATTGGCACATCTCGGAGTGCGTCTTTCCTTGGTTCCACCGTTGTAGTAGCCGTCCTTGGTCGGGTAGAGGGAGTTGCCTTGCACGGCGCATCCTTGGACAACGACGTGGATGGTGCATCTCGGGACGCTGCCTGGGTTGGCGCATTCCGTACCGCTACCCTCCCCATCGTATCCTTGGACGCAGCCTTCTTCGGCGCATCATTTGCATTTTTAGACTTAGGGGCATCGGAGGACGCAGCCTTGAGCGGTTGTCGCTTAAGCGCATCCTGAGACGCAACCCTTTGTTCTGAATGTTTAGGCGCATCCGACGACACAGCCTTTGGTAATTGATGTTCAGGCGCATCCAATGACGCAGCCTGTGATGTTGGTTTTGTTGTTTCGTTATTTGTCTCATTGTCCATGAGGTTGTTTGATTTTATTCACCTCAGAAGCTCTCCACCCGCCACGGAGCCCTCACGTCGGGGACGTCATTCGTTCTACGAATGATCGCCAGAGCTACTCCCTTGGTATAGGCTCAGCAACTTGAGAAGAAGGTGAATCTGCACGCAGCAAAGCATCAAGAGCGCACCTACGGCACGAGACAATACCATAGGCTCTACCTCGAGACGCCGTGCCGCGCCGACTACCCCTCCCCAAATTACCGATCCTCGCTTAACAACCCGCTTATGGGATGTCGCAGCCGATTGATCGTGGTTAGCTACTCCACGACCGCCCGTTTGAGAGGAAATCCAGACCGAAGAGATGTGTTGTGAGCAGCGTACAACTACCGCCGGCACACTGCTGCACTCAATCTCCAGGACTCCTTCATCCCTCCGTACGGGTCTCCGCGCACGGCACAAACACGCGGGAGGTCATTACTATCCACCATCAGTCTTGTTTGATGATGAACACGCAAGGACATGACCTCTCCATCCCTGCATTGGACGCACGGCAGTTTTAGTTACGTCGATTTCTTAAGGAACTAGACCAATAACAAGGCGGCAACCTCGTGAAGGCTAGTCTACCGCACTTGCCTTGAGGATCTACACGACTTCTGCGCTCTCCCTCAAGACCACGCAAAAAAATTAGGTTAAGCAGTTTCGAAAACATTTTCATATTCATTATCGTCATCAACATGTCAGTCATTATCTGTCCACTACTGAACATAGGCCTCCCTTGAGGGGTTTAACCAGGAGTTGCCACACTTTGCAGGCGGGTTGGCAACCGCAGTTAGGCTTTGATGACGTTTTAAGAGGGACGCTACTGCCCATCCATCGACCATTAAATTCCCTTAGTCGCCTCTTACGATAACCATGGGAAAGAAATGGGGTGGCCCATTCTATGCCGGAACCATATAGTTCATATTGCTTGACAGTATCCCATTCTGCAAAATGTCGTTATTTTCTTTGTAAATATTTTATGTTGTTTCTTATATCTATTGAATTTACTTGTATTTACCTGCTTATATAGACTTTACATTAATAAACCAGCGAGTAAATATAAATACGCTCCAATAAGTGTACATTATAATAAGGGGAAGCGCTCCAAATAATAATTATCATTGTTTCAGTTTTCTATTTCTGCAGGAATAAGCGAAACGATACAAATGGAGGGGAAGAGAAGTATAAATATTTATTGTACAGGTGGTATAAACCGCTGGAGGATATTGGGGGATAAATTGATTGTTCGGGGTCGGTTTTCCATTTAGATATGGAAATTTCCCGGATTGTGTACGAAAATCTTCGATTTTACCTTTTTTTCCCAACAAATCACGCTAAGAGCGGCCAGCGGCTCAGGCGCCGTGTTATATTTCGTGATACCAATTTTTTTTATCAAATGACTCAATAATAAAACCAATACTTGGGAGTTCAGCTTTTTTTATTGAGGTTTGCACAAATGTATATAGACAATATTAGATGTATGTATAAATGTATAATAATGTATCTTTACCATGTACTTTTTCTTATAAACAAAAACAATTTAATTAAATTGTCAAAAAGAAAGTTAAATAATCACCCCGATACTATTATTAAGTAGGATAAGTAAATGTTGAAAATGTTGATTTTTCAATTTTATTACAAACGTCAGTATACATTATGTAATGGTGTACATTATATAATGGTATTTATTATAGACAAATATCTAAAGATTTTTACGTGACATTTTGTATAAAAACGCGACCCTTTCACCCGTTCTATTATTAGATTGAGAATGAATGTAACGGATAAACTACGACAAACGATTGACTTCTATGACAAAGGGATCGACCATGCGAAATTAATTCAATAAGAAAGGTCAGAATGTTGTATTTTATTTTATCCCAGATTTGATTGTCCATTCGACGTTTGCTGTCATTCGGTTATTTTTTCGGTTATTCGGCACCGAGGAAAAAGCTTCACAAATGCTGAGGTGCGATTCACTCTTGAAAACTTGGTAATGAGTTATATAAAAATTAATATATATTTATATTCAGATTTATTGATGAAATAGACCAGACCAGAGGAATCTTTGTTGAAAAGTTCTCCGTTTAGATATTTCTGTCTTAATAGGGAGTGGTGCTCTACAAGTATATGCCAATAGTGCAGATAGGGTTACTATTATCTTTTCTTTCCTTATTAAAACCCTATCTCACCTGTGTGACTGCCCCGAAAAGGCTACGCTTGCATGACTATGAGTTAATTTGGATGGCAGTCAAATTTCAGGGTACACAGGGAGACAGGCGTGACAGATTCATATGTGTATATATGTATATACATACATATTTATTTGGAATAATAACATAATATCATAGTCTTCAGGATATTAATGCATGTGGGATTCTATTAGTACCTATCTCAGCGTAGTTTGGGATGTCGCTTATAGAAATGAGCAGTACCATGGACTGCTTATTTCTATAAGCGATGGTTACCACTTTTTGTCGAGTAGCTCGATAAGTGAATCATTCTACATAGATGAAAATAAAGTATTATAAGTTAAATATAACTAAAATTCTTTTGATATAAATAAAACAAATTGATATGTATTACACTATATTATAAGGACTTAGGTTCGTTTTATTTTTGAAATATAACAACATGAATTTACAAACTAAACTTGTTTACGTTATGTTTATTGAAATTTTGCAAACGCCTGTGGGGTATAAAATTTTCCTGAAACTAAGGGTTATATATGTGTATACACACTTAATAATAAAATTTAATAAACTGTATTAAAACAAGATTGAAGTACAAAGGTGGTGAAAACACTTTGCTGAAAGTTCATTAACATAGCATGAAATTTTTTGTTTATTATTCTTGATATAGATAGATAGATAGATAGATAGATACTCTTTATTGTTTCGTTTTATTTTTATAAATATAAATAATTACAAGAAATATAACAACATGAATCTTACTCAGTTTGGTGGGAGGCACGATGAAAAATTTTGTTAGTTCTAAATATGGGAGATGTGATACATATAATAATATAAATATTATCCCTACTCATTATTATATTTATATACATACATATACATATATATATATATACATACACACATATACACATATACATATATACACATATATACATACCATACACATACAAATACATATACAATCATGGAGAAAAATTTATATAAATACTGAAAAAGTTCTAACCAGACATATAAACACATTAAGAAGATGACAACTTGCTCAAATAATAGTTCTTCAGTTTTGTTTTAAAACCAGCCGTACATTTTATATTTCGTAAGGAAACTCTCTTTGCAATCCAACTTTCAAATTAAACACAAGAATTGAGATATAAATGAAAAGGGCTTGTGGAGCAGAGTTACAAAACGAATCCTAATTATAAACAAGAACTTTATATGTGCGTCTCCTTCCAGATAACAAGTGTCGAAATTAGACTCAAAGCATACTAGGAAGGAAATTACCGAAACTTGTTTACGTTATCTATAATTATACCTAGATCTTTCACTGATGCTGTTTATTTATAGGTGAAATTTTGTATTAACAAACGCCTGTGTTTGTTAAAGCGATAGCATCCTTTAAATTATCTATAGAGGCCTGAGTATAAATTTGTAATATAGATTAGAGAGAAGTTCCTGAAACTGAAAAAAGTAACAGAAGACGTTTCGTCGCTCTGCGAATCCATTCAACTTGAGAGAGCGTAACAGTTCTAGCGGATTATATATGTGTATACACACTTAATAATAAAATTTAATAAACTGTATTAAAACAAGATTGAAGTTTCATCAAGACAAACTGATGGTGGACGTGAAAACACTTTGCACACTGAAAGTTCATTAACATAGCATGAAATTTTTAGTTTATTATTCTTGATATAGAGAGTTAACATCTAAATTAGAAGATATGCTATCCTGATGGATCTTGCCAACTCCTAATGACTTGAGAAATTTCCAAACTTTACCGGGATCACGTAAAATGATAAGATAATTTAATTATACATTTATTATATTTATAATCAATGTAATTTTATCATTAATCCATGGGGCAGGTGCGTGCTTAATTTTGATATATATATATATATATATATATATATATATATATATATATATATATATATATATATATATATATATATATATATATATATATATATATATATATATATATATATATACATACTAGTTTTTACCGGCATTGCCAACGTACGTCAGTACATAAAGTATATAAATTTATATACCCCGTAAAACATTAATTTACGAAGTTACAAATACACGAACATCAAAAAATGTTATTAAATCTTCACATTAATAATATTAGTAGGAGAATTAAGGGGCTGTCCCAGTACGTAAAAAATACAGGTACAAAACAACGTTTAATATTTTTTATTTGGCAATAGAATCTTGATATTAAATTGGGCCTTTGTGTTATACGAGTACATAATTATAAAATACGTCAATCAAATATTCAATATTAAAATCCCACCAAAAAACAAAATGGAGCTTCGAAATATTTTACACACTTTTATTGTTCGACATTTCTAAGCAAATTGATGGATTGAAGATGAAACTTTCCTCTCATATTTGTTTCTTTTCAATCAATCTCGAGGCCTCCATCAGACAACTGTCTGTTCATAGAATTTTGTTGTGTATGTTGTTGACACCTTCATGTAACTTTTTAAATTACCTATCAAAAGTAAAGCTTTATTGCTAGTTAAAATTGTTAAATTATTTATGAAATATTTATTTATTCGTTGCTTTAATTAATAATTAGTAAAATTGCAAGTCATACAAGTAATCCTATGACTTACATATAAAAATTTTCATTACTTTAAAATTTAATTATGCAATAATGAAAGCTAAATAAATAAATAATATACAATAAATGTTTAATAACATATTTTATTATTTCTTACACAACGTAAAATAAAATTAAATGACTAGGTTTTTTTTACAACACAGGGGGCAAACGAGCATGCGGCTCACCTGATGGTAAGTGACTACCGCCGCCCATGGTCACCCACAACACCTACGGCATTGCAGGTGTGCTGCCGGCCTTTTAAAAAGAAATGATGCACGTAATTGTTAATATTTAATTCTTTATTAATACTTATATTAATAATTTAACCTTTTTATAATTTAATTAATTTTTATATCTGATTTTCAATAATGTTTATAATAAATGTAATTTAACTTTTAATAAAAAAAATTCAGTCCATTTAGATACATTTATTAAAAATAAAGACAATATTTTTCTATACACCAATATTTAAACTGAATTCCTGTAAACATTACCTGCATGCATCAAAAATAAAAATTATAAAAGCAAAACGCCCAAAACGTATTCACATCGCGTGTTGAAATTAAACGTTAGCCGATGAGGCGTTGAATTATAAAATGGTTTTCTAAGAAAAATAAT
Organism: Galleria mellonella; assembly: GCF_026898425.1. Classification (NCBI taxonomy): domain Eukaryota; kingdom Metazoa; phylum Arthropoda; class Insecta; order Lepidoptera; family Pyralidae; genus Galleria; species Galleria mellonella. The sequence continues at coordinate 361,385 of NW_026442175.1, read as the reverse complement.
TATTTACCATTGAGTTCTTACACTTAATTATTTCCGAACAATTCAGTCGGCAGCTTCGAAATGCCGCCTCACCAGTATAAAGAACCTTTCGTTGGCAACCAATTAGTAAAAGTAGGCTGACTACAATGCATTGAAGGAGATCGATAAATTATTAAGCTTAGTGAGTACAATAAGTAAGCATCAAACGATCACAATAAGTTAAGGTGGAATGGTATTTTTTGCAGCTTTTAAAAGGAGGTTCTCAATTTGTATCCATTTTGTGACAATAATTATTACAGTCGATGGAATTTTCTTGTAATGTGTTTACGAAACATCTTCATCGTTTTATTGGTGTGTGTGCGTTCACAATTGAGTTGCTTAAGTTTTCCTGTTCAGAATATAATTATCTTTATTTTTGATATATTTTATGCTATTTTAAATTTAATAAATTTTTTTTTAATTGTTATGATATTTACTTTTTATATTTAACCTTAAACATAAAAGCTAAGAGCAGAGACGAAGCGGCTTCAATATGATATAACCCAGAATCATAACTCAGGTAACAAGACCGCAGGCTTTCGAGTTCTTCGGCTATGACTGAGGTGTTAAAACTAAACTTGTTTATGGAACTAACTTTATAGTTATATTAGGCTTTAGTTAAATTTAGGAAGTTAACCAATGGTTGAACTTATTCTATTCAATTTCACAGAGGCACCTACAGTTAAATTAAAATAAATATATATTTTTAAGTTTATCAACAGACTGCCACTTCATATTTTTATGAAATTTATGTATACCCATAGTAACTTTTGTACATAGTACCTCTGTGTATCTTATACATTTAGATATATGTTTATACATATATAGTTTTCAGGATCACGAACTCAAGTGAAACATGTGGAGACCTTTTGAATATTTATAATTTCTATTTATTTTTCAACTTTTTTCCTCAGATTTTATGTCATAGCATGAACTTTTATAAATCGAAGTTAATTATTATAAGAAGTTATAAAAAAAATTTTGCTTTTATAGATCTTATCATATATTAAACTTCTGGATGAAAGTAAAAATAAAGAAGAATATTTTTTTAGTCTGTAGAGATTACGATTATTTTAATTATCTAACAGTAACCGTAATTTTAAGTTATAAACCTTACCGTGTGATCCTAGTATAGAATGAGCCATCCCTTCCTTTCCAGTGAGTGTCGTAAGAGGCAACTAATAGAATTTATTGGTCGGGAGAAGGACAGTATTGTCTCTCTTAAAACGTCACCAAAAGCCGTAAAAAAAAGTGGTTGCTAACTGCCAAGCGCGGCTACTATTGGCAAAACTTTATGAGGGTGACCTATGTTCACCATTGGACAGTTAACGACAGTTGACGATGAGGATGATAAAATCTGGTGAAAGTAATAATGAACAAAGTGACAGTAAACAACTTGTTCTTAAATAAACATACGTAAATTGTGTAATCAAAGCTATTTATTTGCAGTATATAAAATAAATACTTAATAAAGTGAAAGTGGGTTACACCATGTTTCTATTACTTTGTGGTTTGTTTTTCACTCCACGTAAAATTTGTACGGCGTGCGAAGAGAAATTAATTTTGTACTGGTATCCCAGCCTCCGGGGGCTACGCTAATTATAAGACTCATCGGTTCACCTCGTCTCGTATTACGTTGACAGCATCGATAAAATCTGCTAGGATGCTCCTTCTGCTTAGAATAATAGCATAATTGAGCGCAGCTTACAGCGTAATCTCATCCTTGAGTCCTTCCCTGTTAGTAGGTGGATTGAAACTTAATCTATATGCTAGATTTTGAAGAGAAGATTATAATGAAATTAGGCTAGTTTAAATTTGATTTTGTAGTCTTAAATTTCTACTAATCTTACCGGGTTCTGTTTTCAGATTTTCTTCTCTTACATTTCTGTAAAAGTTAGAACAAGCTTTGTGCTCAGTCTCTCTGGGTATTCTTGAGGTAAAAATAATGATGATACATATGATGATGAATAATAATGATGAAAACAATGTTGGAGTTGGTGGAGCAAAATTGAATACTGGAGTGATTAAAGAGGATGATAAGTGACAGACTGACTGACCCATAATATATCAATACACAGCCCAAACCGCTGAATTTAGAACTTAGGAAATTTTGCAGATAGTTTTTTTTTATATTATTTTTATATATTACGTAGGTAAACAAAATGAAAGAAATTTTGAAAATTTAACCCCTAAGTGGGTAAAATGAAGTTTGAAAGTTTGCATTGAATTTTGTCAGTTTAAAAGTTAAACACCCAAAATTTTTAATTTAGGTTCATGGTTCAATACGAATAATAATATTTTTTTTTGGTTTTAAAGAATTCATTCCTGAAGGGATGAAATACAGGATGAAGGTTTATATGGGAGTTATGTTTTAATTAAAGCTAGAAGTACGAAACTTTAGTTTTAGATTTCTGACTAGAAATGCATGAAATAGTTCTCAGCATTCTTGAAAATTTAACACCTTGATAAAAAAGTGATAATGCGAAAAATCGAATAATACATGCGGGCGAATTTACGGACAAAAGCTTGATATGATATGACATATGTTTGTGCACACAGTGAAGTTATTGCTAATTTTGTTACGATTTTTATTTTAGTATGATATGATTTTTTTGTTCTAAAATCATGAACTAGTTTTACACATTTAACGGCCGTGTCATCATCATCATACATGTATCGAGCTTAGTCTATAGCCTTAAGTTTCACACATAATCAAAATAAATCATGCGTTATATCGCACTGAGGGAACATTTGACGCGTAGCTCAATAATCCGGATTCCCTACGCGGTGCGAGCTCAGATTTCATTACCCAAAGATACCAGTGTTGATATAAGAGTTACATATGTTGATACTTTGAGTCGGCTCGTTTGTTTTAGCATAACAGTAGATCTCGTTGAAAGTCTCGTCGTGTTTGTTTTATTTATAGGTATTTGTGAAAATTAAATTAAAGTTTTAATTGGATGATTTTATTAGAATGTGGTACTGCTCTGTTTATATGGTTCATGCATGAGCAAATCATAATTGCAATGTAACATATGTGCACTTGTAAAACATTGTTAATGCCTTTATAAATGTTGTGAGCAAGAATAATATTATTTTTTAGATTTATTAATTTATAGACAATTAATTCATAATGATGCTTAACTATCAATTAATTAATATTTCCATTATGTAAATATTACAAAATAATATTTTATTACATGTATAAGTTTCATATTTCAATAACTATTTCCAATTAATAAATGATAATGTAATTAATATAGATTTCTGAATAATTCTTAAATATATAAATCTATTTTTTTATTTAGTTAAAATTAATTGAATGCACAAAAAATAATACAAAATAAAAATAAAATTAATAATTTAACTCAAATCTATTTCTTGAGTAGAAGCAACTCACGAATTTGAAATTATTAGTAAGCTGGGGACTTTTTGTGGAATTAATAACATTTGAATGATTAAACATTGAGTTATAAAAAAGAAAGGAATAATTTTATAATGTCTTAAAATGGTAGGCGTAGGCGTTGATTATTTTTAAGATACTAATATTCTTAGCCGCAACATCAATTATATTTTTACTCATAGTAGAGTTTAATTTGATAGTCACGCTTTGTGAATATGAAATCTCTTAAAAATACTTATATAAGAGATTATAACAAGTAATCTAGATAAATATTAGAATAAAGTATATGGATATAAAAGAAAGAATATTAATGAATAAGTATGAGAAAAACATTACACATTTTATACGTAGACACACATAACATTTAACATATTAAATGTAGTATTTTTGAATCATTACATAGCTGCAGGGGAATAGCAAGAAAAAAATAGCTGTATTTAATCCAAGTAAAACTAAATCCAAAAAAGAAACAATAGCTATTTTGTTCAACTTCAGAACTGTCACGTGCTCACATTTACATTACACGCACATCAGTTGTTTTTTGGTCTCGCCTCTATCATTACATTAATGCTCTGTAAATACGTGACTACATTATACTATGTCCATGAGATAAATCGGGTGTGCTTATGTTTATTTGCTGTGTCTCAATTAACTGAACATTATTCTTCTCTCTATATTTGACTTTTGAATCTCGAAACAGATTCAGCGAAGTAACGAAGCTGGTTACAAAAGGTTAATGGTTAGGAGAGAGAATGCAGGCAGGGGCTACAATAAACGAGTTGCGAATATTCTACTGCGCATACTGCAGTCGCTGGAATGCGTTGAGAACGGCGAACGGTTTCAAATTAGTACATACTTTGTTGTAAATTTCGTAGAACTATCGTTGTGTAACATACTAACAAAGTAAATTTAGCAAGCAAATTGGTTTCCCTGGAGGAAATTATGCAAATTTTTAAACTTGTATATTTATATTCCCACGCTTATGTTATATCACATAGCAGGGAAGTAATTTTATTGAAGATGGGAAATTTCATTTAATTGAGCCCTCGTTTTATTTTTAAGAGTTGGTAATTTAATACTGCGTATTTTTATGACGCGTAGCTAAGAGAAAAATGGTTCTATAAACAGGCCATTATTGTGTGTTGTAATAAGCATCGAGTATTTTACACTGTTCCATTGTGATGATAAATTAATATGAATTAAATAACACCAAATAATTTATTACTTCAAGCATCGTGCAATATTATTAAAAGAATAACCATGTGATTAATATAATAGTTGACGATTGTTAGGATCATATTAGCCTTTAACTGTCCATTGATGAACATAGGCCTACCCTTTGGGGGGGTTTTACCCGTAGTTGCCACGCTTGGCAGGCGGACGCTGCTGTCCATCCCTCGCTCTCCTTTAGTCGCCTCTAAAGACACTCACGAGAAAGGAAGGTGTTGTCTTTTCTATGCCGGGATCATACGGCTTTGTTTATAGTTGATTGTTAAGATAAATCCTATAATTAATAATAAAATGTGAATATTTTTTTAAGTAAGTACATTCATAGTTTATCTTACTACCGATTATCCAAAAAAATCAACAATTTTCAATGTTTCTGATTGATTATTTAAAACGAGCTCTGCTAGCGAATTAAACCGTTGTTTTTTTGATGGGTGAAAATGGTATGGTAACCCCGTCTGCGCTAACGGGATACGCTGGCGGAGCACCAGTAAAGAGTGATAGATGAGAATGAAAACAGGCCAGTCAGCCCATCATGATGAATTCATCAGTAACCAACAATGATAGTTTCCAGGGGGAACCGCGAGGAGGCCGACGTAGTCGGGTATATTGCTAGCAATGGGATTCTCAGTCTCCATTACTAACAATCCCTTTCTCTCCGAACTAAACCGTTAGTTACACAATAGGATTATTACTAATCTGTTAATGAATATTTGAGTTTTGCTGTCAAACAAGTATTTAAATAAACTCCAAAGCTAAATATAAAGTAGGTGCAAAGTTTTTAGTAATAGATTTATAGGTATCGTACCTATTGATTGATTAATATTTTTATTCGCTAAATGGATTAACGCTCTTAATAAATTTACCATCTATTATTATATAGTTTGTAAACAATGTTTGGATGAATGTTACTAAATGGAGTTTAAACACATAGACAGATTTTAAACAAATTTGATATACAGATATACCATATATTAGTGGGTAAAAAAGTATCTTATATGTTTACATGGGATACTTTCTTACCACATAAATATCAAATTGCAAACCACCCGTTTGATGGCAAACGGTTTTTATAATCTATGGATGCTTACAACTGCAGGGCTGTCAAATGTTGGTATTCATTATTATATACCTATATTGTTTTAGGAAATTTCAAAATGGACGTTCTCAGTTTGCTTTTTTTTTTGTATGCGTGTTATATAATATCTTCATCAATACTGAACACATTTTGATTTTCTTTATTGCAATAGATAGAAGATTACTCCCGTGTTTGTCTCATATTAATATAAATTATTTATTATGAATAAATTTATTTTGTTGTGTGGATTGTTTTTTAATTATTATCACTTATAAATTTTACTTTAGGTCTACTTAATGGGCGAAATATCAGCACTTCGAATCTTCTCATCATCCCAAGTGCCTTGTTGACTGTCGAAGTGTTTAAACGAGCATTTCCTTGTATTAAATTTTAATAGAAACCCTGTAAATATATTAGTATTCAGGTGATAGGAAGGGGGACTCAAGACATTAACCTTTAAAAAGGGGTCAACGGAGCCCTGTCCCCTCATATCTTATTCTGGACGACGATTTGTCGACGGTTCTGTTTGGGCATAAAATACCAACTTTGAATATTGATGCCTTACCTCATTATGAACACAATTAAACTTTACTAATTAGATTTTGATTTGAAATTAGAAAGAATATAAAACTCAATTACTGATGATTTATCTCCATTTTTATTGTTTTACATTTTTATAAATATTGTAAATTATCATTCCGAAATTTTAATCCCAATTGGCCAGAAAAATAGAAAAACTATTAAAAATGATTAATTTATTTCGTTATATTTTCTGTTTTGCCTGAAATGAAAACAATAACGTTAGTAAGTTTTAAAGTAAAATAAAATTATTTTTGTATTAATTTTTCAACAACGGTTGTTACTACTGTTAGGATTCAATGTGTTCCCATCCATAAGATATCATAAGAGACGACTAACGTAAAAATGAATCAGTACAATAAAAAAAATCGAAATAATAAAAAAAGAGCTTGGTTAATGCGGTAATAATATTTAATGAAGTATAATAAGTCCAGGATGCTTGAACTTCCTGTGTGTAGGACACACTTTATGGGCAACTCTTTCTCGTATCGAGCTGTCCATTTATGGAACAAACTCCCTTCCCACATACAAGAGAGTCCCTCTATTACCTCTTTAAAGAAAAGGCTAAAATCACATTTTTTTTCCCTTGAGTAATATTTTTTTTTTTTGTGTTTTTCTAATTGAACTCTCAAATCTTAAAATCATTAAACGAAATTTCTAATGTAAGTAGTATATTAATTTATTTTAACATATATTATATAAGTAGGTAGGTATTGTATATATTTATAGTGTATGTATTTATGTAATATTTTATTATATATTTTAATATTTTATTTAACTGTATATTTGTTTATGTATTAATAGTTGTAGCACTTCAGCTGCCCGCTAACGAAATGCTTTCTAACTGTACTGGGTTGACTGGAAGAGATCTCTGTCAGAGATAAGTCCACCCTTGCTCACAACATTTATAAATAGATTATTTTATATGTAACTTACAAGTGCAATAAAGAATATATATATATAATAAATTTGCCGTGTGGTCGTGGCCGGCATAGAATAGGCCACCCTTTCCTTTCGTGTGGGTGTCGTAAGAGGCGACTAAGGGAGGGCGAGGATGGGCAGCAGCATCCTTCTTTAAACATCTCCAAAGCCTAACTGCGGTTGTCAATCCGCCGGCCAAGCGTGGCAACCTGCAAAACCCTCCATGGGGGAGGTTTATGTTCAGCAATGGACAGTTAGAGGCTGATATGATGATGATGAAATAAAATAAAGGTAATAACTACGAGTATAATAGTATTAGTCTAATATGCCATGAAAAGAGTAGCTTCCATATGTTTAGTAGTGAGACAATAAGGCGTTTGACACACTCCTCGGGTCACACTGCAAAAATTTCGTGGTTTTCTGTACATGTCGCGGTGTGTGACAAATTTGCGCTTTACAGAGCGCAGTACAATTTATCAACCGCATATCACTGCGCCTCGCAGTGGTTGCAGGACCGCCGCGTGATTGGCAAGTTTGTACTATGCTGTATAAAAACTGAAGTATTTGCGCTCGATAGTACGGTATGTGTGTTAAGTCTCTAAAGATTTGTTAGATAGCATATACTCGTATCTTGAAACCGCGTTTCGTCAAAACAATATCATAATGATATTATATTCACGTCAAAATTAAATTACAAAATCAGAAAGCTTACATATTCATTTTGTAAAGAGGTCTCATGTGAATAAATTGTAAATAACTTTCTTGGAAAAACCACATATTATTTTTATTACACAATAACCAGTTCACTTGAAATATATTATTTAATGATCGTAATAGATATGCCAACTCAGTGACAGTATTCATGAATTTAATAACTTGCTCACGTAATCTGAAAATAATTTTTGAACGTATTCATATTAAATTGATCAGAGAGAGACTTTTACAAAAGTCGTTTATTTGAGTAGCTTTAGTTTGAGGAAGGTTTGCCATATCTTAAGGCAGCGAAATTACAAGGTACATAGGTATAACACCACTGTCAATAGGAATAACAATGCATTAGAATGGATGGACGTCATTGTATCACAATAAATTCCGTGATATTTATGGTATATTATTCACGTATGTGTTTTCGACAATTATTACTTTCTACTAGGTGGACCGTCAGCTTATTTGCCATTCTAAGTAGCATAAAAATTAGGTAACTTTTAACTGTGTAACCTATCACTTGTCAAAAATATACATAATTATATTCTTAATAAATTATACGTACATGTATAAAAGAATAATTGCATCGTGCCTCCGCCCAAACTGTTTAAAATTAATAGAGGTTTTCTCTTATGGGTATTTTCCATGCATGGAAATGAAACGGTAGCCCCGTCTGCGGTATCGGTATATGCTAGTGGGGCACTAGTAAGAGATGATGAGTGAGGATGAAACAAGCCCGTTGGCCTATTGTGATGAATTCAAAGAAAACTAATCACGACGGTTTTCAAAATTGAGAGGATTTCGACCTGATACTGCATATTACTAGCAATTGGGCTTTTTTACCAACAATCCCTTTCCCCCAATGACTGAGGTTGGAATGAAATCGGCCATTACTTTCTCTGTATTAAATAAATAAATATTTTGAAATTGTCTTAAATTTTTTATAAGGTACAATATAAAGTATTTTCTGTAAATGAGCTAGCTATTATTTCTTACCTACGTATTTATTAATAGCAATATCATGAGCTGAATTGAACCTCAAAATAATCATTCACAGGGAAGTGACAATCATCTGTCAGTCTTCCCGGCCCCAAGTCAAAATCCTTTAAAACAACACCGCCTTTGAAAATTCCCAAACTTCGCTGACAGCCTTCAGTCTGTTGTATATGCCGAATTTGTCTGGAGAAATTCTGTTGTTACGTTGAGGATCAACTCAAACTAAACCTTAACGTTTTGACATTAAAGCTCAAACTGATCAAGTTTCATTAGTATTGCAGCTTTCACACTCTCCGGAATATGTATACTCTGTCGGTCACTAGCAGTTGGATAATATCTTAATATATTATAACAGATTTTATTTAAAAAAAAAGATACTTCAGTAGTAACAATTTTAGCTATATTAAAACTAATAAAATGCAGTGATAAATGACAGGATACTTGGTAGAAAATATTGTACCGTTTACATACAATATTTTCTACAGTACGTCTATAAATAGATTTTTTATTGCAATAGGTAGGATTTTTACAATTTAATAATTGTTTATTACAAAGATAATATGAAATAATACGAGTGTTAATCCTATTACATATTCTAGATAGAAACAAAAAATGGATTTGCATGAAATTTGGTACAATAGATTATATCCTAACTTAATACACAATTTATGTACTAATTCACACTGATGAAGTCGCGGGATACAGCTAGTAAAAAAATTATTATTAAAATAAAACAAAAAAAAACTAACATATTGAGAAATCACCATTTAAAAGTTGTTCAAAAATAGAGATGAAAATATTTAATTCAGAAATAAATTACGATAGAATAGCAAAACATAGTGATAGATTATAAAATAAGAATGATTCGTTTATTCGTTAGTAAACTGTATTTTAAAATTCAACTGTAGTATATGTTTAGAGCGACGGTTGCAAGTAAAACAGAAATAAAAGCACACGGTGACTCGCATTTATTATTCAACTAACAGAGTTACTCGCTATCTCTTTCCTGTAAATTTACGCTTTGGTAGTCAGAAGTGTATTTTTAGGAAAGGCACATAGAAATAATATATGGAGAAGTTAAGTCTTTATTAATGCCATTGGTATGTAATACAATTTTCGAATTTATTTATTGTGATATTTGATTTAAAATAGGTACTATAAAAGAAATAGTTACTTAAAGCTTTATAAATGCGACGTTACCATATTACAACGTAAATTACAGCTAAGATATAGTAACAAAGAGTGGCATTCAAAAAATATTTTTAATATAAGTAACAAAGTTATTAATATAAATAATTCTCCTGTTACTACTACATATAAAAGCACAACTGAAGTTTATTCATCATAATTGTCATCATATCGACCGTTAATTGTCTACTCCTCCTCCGTCCCCCATAAGAGGGGCTTAGCCAGTAATCGCCATGCTTGGCAGGCGGGTTGGCAATCGCAGTTTGGCTTTAGGTGATATTTTAAGAGGGACATTTCTGTCCATCCCTCCACCATAAGCTCCCTTAATTGCCTCTTAAGTCACCTACGGGAATGGAAGGGGTGGCATATTCTATGCCTGGACCTACACGGCCTAAGTTGTAATAGATATTAAAAATTGCTAACAATACCATTGCTTTTAATGGATTATTAGTTAAAAATGTCTAACAACTATTTCAATACTAATTAACATTATTAATCTCATCTATAATGGATATCAAACTTTGGCTTTTTATTATATTACAAATATAATAAAAAGCCAAAGTTTATTGAAGATTCTCACATAACAATGTAACTTATACAAATTATAACAAAAGCCGATGGTCGGTTTACGAGTACAATATAACAATGTCAATTTTAGAGCCCCGTCTAGTTATAATAGGTACCGGTATTGTTCAGATTTTACGATGCTGTCGACGTTGGAAATGCAAACCTATAATTATTGTGATAGGAAATTTTGTTATTTTGTTATGTTTCCAATAAATCGAAAAGTGTATTTTTTAAAGTATTTATTTAAGTATAATAATAAAACAAAGCATTAATGTTTGTTATTTTTCGATTTTTTTATTATGCCTATAGAGATATTAATTGTCGCCTAACATTGTGCGACCTGGTAAGAGAGAACTTTTTGGTAGGTACTGTTAAATAAATTTTATTCCTTAATTATTAAAATCTTAGGAAAGACCTTTACGAATCTAAGCACCTTTTAGGAGAAAAAACATATTAAATAGTAAGTATACTAAAGCAATATTAATATATTTGCAGTAACACAGAGACAAATAAAATCTAAAAAAGAAATATTAATAACTAAAATTTACAGTAATTAAATAAATTATGTAGATTATTAATAGATTTCTTTTAAAATATCGATTTAACTCAATCTGAAAATAAGTTTTAGTCATTAAATATATTACAAGATACTAACAAAATACTAATATCTGTACAAAAAAATGGTTACTAATCATAGTAATCATTAGAAGTAAATTCTTCCTTTTTTAAAGGCGTATGCAAAAATCCGTCGTAATACAATCCCGCAAGTGGCTTAAATTCACCTGAGCTCGGATAAGACTTCAATGAAGAGAATTGGGTCCATCGATCATCACTAGGCGGATAGAGACGAAATTCATTGTTTGTGTAAGAATTTGTCGTAATTGATAACTGATCAATCAATGTATTATCATACAAAGCTGCTAAATATGGACCTTTCGTTATTGTACGGTCTGTAACAAAAGTTGTTGTAGATACATTGTTAACTGACAATGTAGTGTTAATTGTGGATGAGAAATTCCTCCATCGATTATCTAATGCTGGTGGAAGGTTTAAATGTTGTTCTGGTAATGCAGTTGTTATTGACACTGAATTGATATTTATATCATAGTTATAATTAGGATTTGGGTATGGGCCCTTTTCTGTAGTCGTAATGTTTTTATCAATTTCAGTCGCCGAAGAGTTCATCAGAGTCGTTAGTGCTGTCGTTGTAATTTCTGTTGCATTTAAAGTGATCGCTTCAGTGGCCTGTCTTGTTTTGTCTCTACTTTCTTGAGCTTCATCAAAAATTTTATCTTTGTTCAATGAACTATTCGAGAAAATATCTTGGACATTGATATCATTATAATCATTACCTAAGTTTTCTTCATTATCATTATTAAGTTTGTCTGCAATTTTAATATCAATTTTATTTAACTTACTGCCATTTTTTTGTTGATTTAACATAGAAAGCACTATCACTGGTATAAATGGTGGAAATTTTATATCGTAACTTTGAACACTTTTGTATCCATTTTTATAACCATGTAACGTTAAAATATATCGACCTTTTCTATATTTTAAATTTTTATTATCACCTAAAATAAAGAGCAAAAATATTGTTATGTATTCATTTTATTTCTAGTATATTAATTTAAAAATTTAATATAATGTTTACTCACTGTGCTCGATATTATATAAAATTAGAATTAATATAAGAAAACGACCACTCAAATACATTTTGTGTGTTCTAATGACATGTAAGTACTATATATAGTTACATATTTCACTTTCACATTATGCTTATTATCGATGAAATAGTAAACACAAAAATATAACATAAATCACACGTAACGTAAAATGTATTAAATAAAGCTATAATATAGTTATATATAGAAAAGTAAAAATTAAGCAATGTACAAAATGAACTAATACAATAATACACAATTTCGTTATTAATTGCCAATGGATTTTGTGTAAGCTATAAATTATCTTGAATAAATCTTGGCTTAGTTAATCATTATGTAAATACACACCGATCCCTTTGCCTAAAACTAATCTCACCTAACAAAATACCGTTAATAAAGAGATAGACCAGTTTCCATTGTAGTGTATTATCCTGTTTTGTTAAATTTAATCTTATTAAAATCTCCCTCTGCGTATACTGCGGAACCAAGTGAAGTGAAATCGAAAATAAACATGAGCCATATCAAAATGCGGGCTCGTAGACTACCGTTATCTTTGTTACGCAAGCACTATTTATCTTTAATATAAAATACCTGTTTCAAATAATACTTGTTTCCTTAATAAATAATAATTTATTACATTACTAATAAATGCTAGTGGCTTCATCTTCCTTGTTTTTGTTGTCCAAAAAAAATGCTTTCAGTAATAAGACCACCTTATTTTTTTATACTTGTAAAAACTTTCTTATTTTTTATATAAAGAAAGTATACTTATTTATTAATTTGTTGCGATAATCAAATGATCTATATATTAATACGTGAAGCAAAAACTTTGTACCCCTTTTTACGAAAATTGCGCGGACAGAGGAGTATGAAATTTCGCACACTTATAGTTTATATAGAGATGAAGTGCAAAATACTATTATTTTTTTTTAATTATGCATAAAAAATAAATTAAATCAATAAAAAAAAAATACATTATACATTAGTATGGTAGTCCATGTATCTGACACACACACGCATATATAATCTTTTGTTTATTGTTAAAATCTGTGATTAAATTGAAAATAGATTAATATTGTTTGTCTTTAAATATTATTTGTCTATAGTCTTACTGAATGTCAAACATTACCATAATAATTTATTTATTACAATATATGTTATGATCGATTTTTTACCACTGAGCGACCACTAGATTAAGGAATTAATTATAGAGTAACATTTTGTTCTTAATGAGAAAATAGTAATAATTCATGCACTTGTTATTTAATATTTAGATGTTGTGTATATAATTTTACTACAAATACATTATTATATTAATTTTAATGATCTCAAAATTCTGAACTAATGATTTATACGATAATGATTTATATTATGAACAGAGTTACATAATTATTTATATTTATTTATTAATTTCATAATTTTTACAACACAGGGGGCCAACGAACATGCAGCTCACCTGATGGTAAGGGAGTACCGCCGCTCATGATCAACCATAACACCAACGCATTGCAGGTGTGCTGCGGGCCTTTTAAAAGGGAATATGCTCTTTTCTTGAAGGTTATGTTGTCGTATCGGTTCGTAAATACTGCTGCTGGAAGTTGATTCCAAAGAGTGGTTGTACGTGGAAGAAATTGCCTCATATAATTCAAGATACGAGTAGATAGTATAAGTGATAATAATATAGATATAGTATATATAAGGATATATCTACACATGTTTAAATATTTGTGTACATTGCGTTATTAGATATACCTTTATAAATAATACACCATTTAGCTGTACAAACAACAATAAAATACTGAATGCAAAAATTGAATATAATTTCTGTTTCGCGGCTCCCTACAGTATTATCAGCGAAGAGATGAAAATAAAAACACAAAAGATTTCGAAATAAGCAACAAAAGAAACTGATGACAGGTGAAAAGCATCCATTATTGCGTTTTTACACAGTCAACAGAGACCCTTTATATCGTCATTCCACTAAAAAAAATATTTCAAAAAATAATAACACTCAGGCCCTAAGGGAGATGAAAATATGGATGACAGCTAGAACAAAGCCTTATTCCTTGTTTCTGAAGCACGTATATTGCTTTCAATATAAAATAAGATAAGGGGGTGTTCGTTCAAATCAATGTAACGGCAGTAAAATGTTTTCATAACGTCGTATTCAAAATTCCAATTCGTTTTAAGGGGGCGCTGTCAAATGTAATATTTCTAATGAAAATTTTGGAATGTTGTTCATATTTGCGTTGCCTGCAAACATTAGTGTATAATGTTTGCAGGCGACGCAAATATTCAAATTACCTTTGTATAAACCTGAAATATGTTCACATAATGATAATTTGAACGTTAACTTTCTCAATTATAGATAAACTGCGTGAATGAATAAGATGAAACTTAATATCTTATCTATTAGTCCTGGACATGGACCATCTATGTCCAGGACTAATAGATAGGATATTCTTAATTAGATCGTTACTTGATATTATAGTTCGGGAATTATTGATTAATTTATAAAGTCCATGTAAACAAAACTACTAGCTAATAAAACCAAAACATTCAGATGTCAGAAACCCAACAAAAACATAAATATATGATCACAAACATTTTGTCGGTGCTCAAATAGGCTATTTTATCTATGTATAAATAGTAATATAATACCTAATAGGTGTGTGTTATAATTGAGAATCTTCTCTCTCTGTTATATTTACCTAACAAAAAGGTTTATACAATAATCTCTTTTCTCTTTGATGACACAAAACAAAAATGACAAGATTTTGAGGAGAAAAAAAAAGAGGTATTTTATTAATGAAATAAAAAAAAAAGTAATGAAAATATGATATGTAATGAATTCTTTTTAAACACTAGTTTGATTAGTAAACTCATCTGATGGAAAGTGTCATTATGGAAATAACCATTGACATTGGAAACAAACAACAAACACCATAGAATGCTCTGTGATACTCATGGTGTCCACTCTTGGATTGTCATTTCTGATATGTAAGATGCAACCTCCTTACACAGCGTATCCCAACCTTAAAATGATAAACACTACTGCCATGCAATTACAGTTTTTTGGCAACAGAAACATAAGAAAGTGAAAAGATATATAACTTTTGTACAAAACCTGTTTTATTTTATCTCAATAAGGCTTTCAAATGAGCTTCTTATTTTTTTATTTCCTATGAGATATAAATAACATACGTTGCATACATACTTATCAACTGCCATCGATCAATAAATATACAAGTAACAGAATCATACAGCAATGTTTATTAAACAAGAAACTCAATTTGGATATCTGAAACGAGAATTATAATACGCATGCTAGGTATGATGATTTGATATTACTTAAAGGCTTTAGGACATAGCTTAAAATTCTATAGAATAACCATTTATTTTATTTATAAAATTAACTGAAGAGAAAATGTAACAAAACTTAACATTTTAAAATAATAATAATATATGTAGTATGTATAAAAAAAGGTTCTTGAGTGACGACCCCGTATAGACAAACGCAATGTAGGACAACCCCCCACTAGATGGAGTGACGACCTGAAATGCATTGCAGGGAGTCAGTGGTTGCAGGTGGCTCACGACCGTTCTTTATAGCAGTCTATGGTGGAGGCTTATGTCCAGCAGTGGCGAATAATGGATGAAATGATGATGTATAAAAATTGCCGTGTGATCCTGGGATATAATGAGCCATACATTCCTTTTTCGTGAATGTCGTAAGAAGCGACTAAGGAAACTTAATGGCCGAGGAATAGGTAGCAGCGTTCCTTTTTAAACATTGCCAGAGTCTAATTGCGGTTGCCAATCTGCTTGTCAAGCGTGGCAACTAACGGCAAAATCTTCCAATACTGGGAGGCCTATACCTAGTAGTAGACAATTAATGGCTGATATGGATATGAAAATTAGAACAAATTGTTAACTTTTAAATATTATATATTTTATAGTATGGTGTAAGTCATTTTTCTTCAACTTATTTTTATTACTTATTACACATTCAAAACTTATGTTTATTTTTGCGAGGCAAGCGCTATATTCGCAAAACACCAAACACCCCTTGAAGAAGATTTCTGGATGAAGTCGGTACAATTCTCGGAAACGGCAAAACCACAGCGAGTTCATTAATTTACCATTACATATGTATATATGTATATAGACAGGGTAAATGTCATTCATCTTGTCGTTTACTACCTCTGTGGAGTATTACGTATCGTAACATCTAATTTATTTTTACTCCTGAAAAATAAAATTTATTCACGTTTGCTCTTTTTAATGTAAAAAAAAAACCATTAAGTACCATTACATACATAATTATGATCCTACCACAAGATCTTACTCCGTGGTCCTAAGATTATGCGTCAACAGTACGTCACTCGAGGCGCATGTCGTACGTCTTCTCGCCTGCTATGTCAGCAGAGTGTCACATTTCATCTGTGAAATGATTATAAATGAAAAGTGACGTGGTTTCATCATCTATTTACGAATTGAGATCTGAAAATGGTTTAGATGATTTATTTGTGTTTAGGTATTTAATTAAGAAACGTTTATTCTAATATCGGATACACATACGAGAGACTTTCATTAAAAATCAAAACCTAATAAACTATTTCGCAAAAACGACTTTTAGAAGATTCAGCTTAACCCGATTTTGCCATTGTCTTCCTTATTTCGTAGTTAGAGATATAAAAATCGTGATACGTCTGTAAAAAAATAATAATTACAAAAAAATTATATTATATATATTCTTTATTGCACTAAAACATACAGTAACAACAAAAAGTTAATAACAGTGTTAGCAAAGGCAACCTTATCTCTAAAAGAGATTTCTTTCAGACAACCTAATACAATGGCATAGTAGTAAATGAGCAGTAATAGTGCAACACAGAAATTAAAATAAATATTTACATAAATTACAAATCATTAAAAATTACAGATGCAAGATTTCTATATATATAATTAACAATTTAATTTGTAATTTGTATACATTCAGTACTATTATTATTATTTTTTTTTTTTATTAACAGATAATTCCGACGTTGTCATACTTGATATAAACGGTTCTTATTCAATTGAGGGTTTTTTCACTATGTCAGTACAACAATTCGATTTGACTATTGTGTACACTACATTGTATGCTGTACTTAAAACTATAATACCTAGTGCAATAGTAGTCTTAGTGTTTCAAGACTTCACTGAATTCCAAGTTGAGGAGTTACCACAACTTAGTCCAGTACTTAGTCCTTACCTACGTTCGGACAGTTTTCACTGTTAAATTAATATTATATGAAGCAGAATTGATTTCTTGTACTGTACCATGTTCGATTGATAATATATTTTTTTTATGAAACTGGGAATGGGAAATCTATTTTTTGAGCCTTCTATAATATGAATTATCTGATATCCAGATAGATATGATGTGTGTGTGTGTGTGTGTGTGTGTGTGTGTGTGTGTGTGTGTGTGTGTGTGTGTGTGTGTGTGTGTGTGTGTGTGTGTGTGTGTGTGTGTGTATATGTGGACGTGTGCGTGTGCGTGTGCGTGTGTGTGTGCGTGTGCGTGTGCGTGTGCGTGTGCGTGTACGTGTGCGTGTGCGTGTGCGTGTACGTGTGCGTGCGTGTGTGTGTGTGTGTGTGAATAGATCACACTATCGCTAAAAACAACTCTTTCCAGGAGATCTTTATATGGAGAGGAGTAATAAATTAAGTTCGGTGGTCCTCAGAAACACCGTGACATGCATTGCCATTTCTAAGGACGAAGGTATTACACCTCCGTACTCTGTAACTTCATTGCCGTGTCCCACCTTTGAAACTGAATCAGAGGCATGTAAGTACAGCTGCCTAACGACGGAAATACGAGTGGGACAGAAGTACCCATGCAGATACATTCGATAGCAGTCTCTGCTTTGCAGTATTTATGTATACAGACAGGTAAATGACTGTTACTCCAATATTCACACCTCTGCAGAGGCACATTTGCTTTGTGTTACTACGATCTCAAGTTGTATTCTTGGTTTCAAATTTTGCTAAACCAATTTTAGGTTAAATTCACATATACAAATAGAGATATAGAGAGAAAGTGACGTACCTACGACACAAGTGTATTTTAATCCGCAAAACGCTACTTCAATTCTAAATACAATGAACTACGATATTTATATAGATATAAACATTTTTAACTACGTACATGGAAACACAAATCTACAAATACAAATTTTATTTCGATACATGCAAAAATAAGTAGCTTGAAACATCACAAAGATAAAAAGAGACTAACATGAAAATAAACTCTATCGGTTGTAAAAATAATTGTAAAAACTGATTTAAAATTAGAGGCATGATTGCCTAACATAACATTCTGAATTCGAGCGTGATATCTAGCATTTTATGTTACACATATGCCCTATATTTTTATTATAATAAGATTTTATTAACTGCGATAAAGTTAAGCACTTATATTAAATTTATTATGAGTTTAAGCATTTTATCTGTTAGTACGGTCGTAGCTTTAAGTAGTTATAATTTGTACATAGCGCGCACTTGCTGCCAGTAATGAGAAAATTAGGCAAAATTTCCTCGTAAATCTAAGTTCAACGTACAGCAGCTATTCATAAAGATTTTGCATTTATTAGAATACACAATTTAATAGAATTATTTTGTATAATTTGAATTAATGAAGTACTCATTGATTTTTTAACAAAAGCAATTTCCTTAGCTTGTAGGTATTAAGAACATAAATTTCATATAAGTAATTAGATGAATTATACATAATTAAGGATATTAAGGTTTCTTATGGGTCGACCCTCGTGACACCCCTAGTGTTGCAGGCGTCCATAGCCTACCGTGATTGTTTACCATCAGACGGGCGGTGTGCTTGTTTACTACTTTTATGGTATAAAAAAAAGATGAAAACATATTATAAAAAAAAATTTGGTGCATAACATAATGATTTCTATATAATAGGTGACATTATAAGGATATGTGTTTCGGTTTGAAGGGTGGGATATGGCGTGAATTTACATGGTATAAAGGAATAACACCTGAGTCCTCAGGAATGGCAACGCATGAGGGGTATCATGGGCGAAACATTATACTCTGTTATGTCCATGGTACTGCTCATGTCTATAGGCGACCACTTTCCATCAGGTGGGCCGTCAGCTTGTTTGCCATTCTAAGTCGTATAAAAAAACGTCATGAGTTTTAATCAAAACTAGTTTTTTTTAACTACATTTTGCTCGCAATTTCGTATGTATGTATTTTAGAATTCTATCGCGTGAGAAAAAATTAATAATGAACCATTTTAATTTTTTATATTTATATTTTATCAAAATATAATATACAGATGATTTTAAGTAGACCTTCAGAAACGTGACTGTGAAAATCGCAACCAATCTGTTGTAATTTCTACATAATACCAAAAAAAAAGATAGGTAAAAATTGCATAATTTTTTTTTGTCGGACTCTATAGGTCAAAAGCAAAAATAACAAGCAAAGTACCCTAATCCTTCGAAATAACAATACATGGTGCCCTCTTACCATGTGTATTCTTTAACATCCATGCTTCAATTCATATATTTATGCAACAGTGACTATTTTTCATTAAGTAGGCAGTCAACTTATATATTATTTCCGGTTCTATAAAAAGTAGCGATAAAAATTCTTGAAAAAAGAAAAAATAATTTGGTCAGGATAACCTCTACTGGATCGGATATAGTTAATAATAAATTCATGAATGGGCCCGCTTGATGTTTTAATTTTCTTTATTAAATTAAGTACCTTAACCTACTTAAAAGTAGGTTACATTGTTTAATTTAGTAAAGCAGATTGAAATATGAACCTACAAGAAAAAAAGGCATCGTGTTTTATTAAAAGTTTACAGCTATTTTTATTAAACTAGCTGTAACCCCTGTCTTTGCTTGTGTTAATTAGAATTATTTAGGAAAAATAAACAATACAAAGCAATCGGCATCATTAACAATTTGTAAGATTAATTGTAGATACAAATACATAGACATCTATAGCTATATTGACCATATGTACTAATTTTCATTGAAATTAATCCTGCGTTTGCCTTATGTTTTAATGTGCTCTTCCCTCCTCTCCTTAATCGAATTAAACAAACAACTTTTGTGTAATCGAGTCTGTGATATAAATTTTATTAATGTTGCAATGCTCAAAATAATTGAAACAACCAATAATAACTCTATTATCGATAGATATTATACATTGATACCCTATCGTTTACATTATCATGACTATTGTTCATCCCTGTTCTGCACCGGAGCGGTTATTGGCATATATTCCGGGAGGTCGGCCCTAGGGACGTATCGGGTTTAGATATTCATATTACACAGCCGATTCCGATCTATTCCTAATCGCCATTTAAAAATACATTGCGATTATCAAAAATATAATTACTAAATATAAATGGAAGTGGAAAAATTTTATCCAGGTATTTTACAGAGAACTATTATTCTATTTTTTTTTATTACAAATCTAGTACTTGTTTAATAATAAATTACGTTTCATACATTTGAAAGAAACATTAATACATTGTGTGTATGTATATTAAGTTTTCTTGCAATCTATACTTGAATATTATTATTTTAAAAGTAACATAACACAAGTACTGTATGTATACGACGGCTTACCAACACATCTTCATTATATCAGCCTTGAATTGTCCACTACTGAACATAAGCCTCCCCTGTGGGGGGTTTTGCCAGTAGTTACCACGCTTAGCAGGCGGATTGGCAACCGTTAGGCTTTGGAGATGCTTTAAAAGGGACGCTGACCATTTCTCGCCCTCCCTTAGTCGCCTCTTATGACACCCACAGGAAAAGAAGGGGTGGCCTATTCTATGTCAGAACCACACGGCAACTTAACATCACAGTCAGTGACTATAACACCACAGACGATGAAAAAGACTACGAAGCCCAGCCGTTCATACCCGAAGATTTCCTAACGCAGCCTTTCTTGTTTGTGACAGTACCGCGAATGCCTGCGACCGAGGCTCGCAGTCGGTCACGCGCACGCGTCACAGCCGCTCATGATAAGGGTTCTGAATTGGTCTCGAAACTAGTTGAGCTTTCTGTATCTAGTTATACGTAAGTTAAATCAGTAATTATTACATTGAAATATAAGTATCATATTATTAGATATATAAACATTATATATATACACAAACAATAATACAGAAAAACGATATCACAGTACTGCATTATTTTCTGTTGGATCATAGTATCTACTGAGTACTTTCTCAGAACACAACCTAGAAATATCAGTAAATTGAAATCCTGATAATTGTTTATAAACAAAACTGAACCCAAAATATTATCAATTAAATTAATTTAAAAATTATAATGAACACAGATTTTTTTCAATTTTCTCAATTCCAAATGGTTTATGTTTCCACTGTACATAAACACACTTTTAACGGAAATTGGAGTCGTAAAAAAGATTTGAATTTAGAACGTGTTTATCTTTAATTTTCGTATTGGTTACTTTTTTAGGCCGAATTAATCATCTTTCATTTTTTCGATTAATATCAGCCAGTAAAATAATTATACTTTATTAGTTATATAATTGATTCAAAAATATTGATTTTATCTATTTATATTTTGAAAAACTTCAAAAAGTAGAAATTAATTATTTTTTTATATTTTCTTGTATGTTATTTTGAAATAACTTCGCTGTTTTAATTCAGTTATAGTAATATAGTAGTTTTGTAATTGATATGAATTTTTGTATTAATAGATATAATGCTACGTTTGTTACTATTAAAGACGCCATTTTTCTTTGTTTTCGATGTTTTATAGAAATTTGTTAAGAACTAGGTACGAAAATTAAAAGTTAAAATTTTCATAAAATGACAAATATTTTTTTCTTGCGAGCAAAACCGCGCGTTACGATATATGTATGTAAAATCGTGTTCACTTTTCTTAGAGACGCGTAATTCACGAACTAGATTACCTACTCCCGACTTGTGATCGCATTTGATTCGACGTTGGACCGTGAAAACGCCAGTACCAATCTCACTTGCACGTTACTTCACCTTTTGTAAATTCCGAATTTACATAAAGAGCCTCCACTCAGTCCTTGGGGTCTCCTTTCCGGGTTTTCCATTTTGTGTCTCAATGCGACTACGGTTGGGAGCAAGCTTGAAATCTGGCGGTAAAGCGGTCGCCGCGTTTTATTTCGATGAAACCACAAAAAGGGTTATATGTTCACACGTCAGTACGATACACGATTTCGTTTAATTGGGAATTATATTAGTTTTTATTCAGTTCGCTTTTTGCAAATATATCCAATAGCTGATTAAAATAAAAAAAAATAACATAAATAGAAACAATTTAAATCCAATTAATAATAATAATAATATAGCATTGATTAAAAATATTATTAAGATTATTTATTTGTAAAGCATAAATACACTTCGGACACATGTCTGTGTCCAACATATCTAGCCTAAATGACATACAAAATATTTATATTTACAGAGATAATTCATAATTCTATTAATATATTATTATACTTATTACAAATATAACAGGCGAGGAGAAAAAGGAAAGATATTGGATATATAGGATTCGATGGATACATAAGATGATGAGCCGAGTGATTGAGTTCCTTAAAATATGGTTGAGCGCAATGATGGCTGCCTCATCCGTCATACTCTTGAACGGGTGCTGTTTGTGGGGACTGATCTGTTCATGTTTACTTATTTATTTTCCATTTAATACTACATATAAATAGAACTTAATGCTAATTTTAGTCATAGTATTCATGTAAATGTAAAATTATCTTGTCCATTCCGAACCCAACAATGCAATCATAAAAATAGACGATATAAAAGAGTATGTAAACAAGTATATTCGAATAACAATTATTTCTTTTCTATTCTATTCCACTCCGTTCCGTTCCATTTTGTTCCATCCCTTTCCATTCCGTTCCATTTCATTCCATTCTATTATAATTATAATAAAACAAATGTACGCAAATAAAATATGTATTATCACAATTTATCATTTATAAATTTCAGATAATTATATCGTAATAATATTTAATAATTGGTGAAGTTTGCGTTTGAACATATTAATCAGTAAATCTTTTATCAATTTCCCTTATATTTATATTGAAGTGAAGTGTGAACACTATTCACTCCTCATTTTACTCGTTTCACGTATAAACTAAGGAAATCGGCCACCGCGGACTATCAGCGAAGTAATCTTCGCAAACATTCTACCTCCGGGCGGAAAACAATTTTCACTGATGTATTTTTTTTTAGATTGTGTGCTCCGTTATTCTCAAGTTATATAGAAAGACTTCTCCGACATAGGTACGTAATTCGCAGAGTTTTATTGCCTCGTTTGCCATCTTTTCGTCATGTTGAGTGGTTTTTGAAACAGACGTATTTTTCGTTATTTCCAAGTTCTTTTGCATAATTATAGCAATGGCGAAAACAAAAACAGGAGACGGAAATACCGAAAGTAGACATATCTACATATGTTCGCTGAGTGTTATAGG
Organism: Galleria mellonella; assembly: GCF_026898425.1. Classification (NCBI taxonomy): domain Eukaryota; kingdom Metazoa; phylum Arthropoda; class Insecta; order Lepidoptera; family Pyralidae; genus Galleria; species Galleria mellonella. The sequence goes on along the minus strand of NW_026442175.1, from coordinate 337,507 downwards.
AAGTAGGCATTGTAATATTTATAGCTATAGGTATGATATATAATACTATAGAATTAAGACTTAGTTGTAGTAGTATTTCTATTTGTTACCCAATTAAATATCATAATTGTGTGGCATAAGTATAAGGACATAATAAAATAATATTACATTATTTGATGGTATAATATTATTATAATAAAATATTCTATACTATGATTTAGATTTGTTATTTAAAATTTAAATTATAAGATAGTTATCTGTATAAAAATTTCATAATAAACACTTTTTAAAAAAAATATTTACTTTAACACTTTTGTAGTATCTTAGTACATATTTTAAAAATATCTTAATATAATATAATAATCATAACAGCTCTAATTTGAATTTAAAAAAATCGATAATGAAATGAAGATTAAAAATTATATCCAAAACATAATTAACCTTAATCATATTTGTTTCCGTACATTGTAGGGTTTCTTCATAAATAGAATAAATTGTCCCGCTGGGATCCTGAGGTGCAGGTTATTTATTGGTACAGAACCAAACACAGGTGGGCACGGGAACGGAGACGTTTTACGTCGCCCCGGGGTGGTTTGACGCATTGTCGGCAAGAGACCATTAAGGTTCAAAGCAAAAGTGGAATATGGAGGGTTCAATATGTAGGTAAATTAGAAATGTACTTACTGACCTCTACATGTTGTTATAATACAGTAGATATTGCTCCATGAAAAAACTACGTCAATCGTGACAAAATTAATATTGAGAAGTAATGTTACGATTCTTATTTTAAAACAAAACGTTCCGAGAGGCAATGAAATCACAAGATGCTTTATAGCTTATATTATAAAGATTCTAGACATCTAGCATTAAAAACAGGATAAAATTTATCCAACAAAAATAACGTTTTTTGAGTGAATTTGTGAGACAACTTTTTTAAGTCAAAACAAAGCAAGTAATTTGATTAAATATTTTCTGAGTTAAATTCGATTTTTTAACTTGAAATAGGAACTATTATTTTTAATATTAATGAATAAAACATTTTCCAATTGTTTAAAAACAAAGACATATTACAAACCTATTCTCATATATAAATAAAAGTAATTAATAAATATACATATTAAATAATAATTGTTATTTCTAATTTTCAATTTAACCTCATAATTTCTTCTACATATTAAATAATAATTGTTAATTACGGAATCTTTATGCACGCACACATGGATAAAAAGTTAACTTGTTTTGACTAGGAATTTATATGAATACATTTTATGTATTTGTTCTTAGATATATAATGTAACCTTTACAGATACATTCCAATTTTAATATTTGAAATTAGAAAATGGAATAGTAATTCGTAACCGTATTTGTTCGTAAAATATTTTGTGCGTAACTTTGTGTTAAAGCTCAAAACACACGTGATGTATGTGAAATATGTATTTTAAAATTATAAATATAAATTTCAATATCAACCAACACACAATTAGGTACATTTAATTATTGTAACTGAATATCATATGGAGAATAATATATATCCGCGACTCACGACTTTTCCCTTTATTATCTGTAAACGAAAGCGAAAGAAATTATTTACTACAGAAAATAGGTGTTAATATGTAGCTGGAAATAGATTAAATAATAATCAATAATATTTACAAAAATAAAGGGATTTTAATTCTTAAGTGGCATTATTATTTTTGCATGTAAACCAAGTTCATTTGTTAGGTCACCACCGCGAACTGTTCGAATCCAGATCATTGATTTCCCAAGCGAATGGTAAAACCAAACGTGCCTTATTTAAATACTCTGAATTCTATTTTATTCAGGCAGACCACAGGATTATGAGAGCATTTAAGTGAAATTTAAATATAAAATTGAAAATAAAATATAAAATCAAATTTTTTATTTTCATTTTTAACGATGGATATCAGTTACATGTCGTTAACGAAAAATATACTTAATAATATTCCGCCTTTATTAAGACAAAATAAATAATTACTTTTAAGACACTATATACAAATACACTTATAATAAAAAATATTATTTTGTGAAAATGTTTAGGTTTTCTCACTTATTTATAATTTAGCGCATTTGGCTGTAATTCACTATGAGATGATTAGTCTGTGTGTCTTATCATTGTAAGTATATAATTTTACAAATTATATTCGTACTAGTTGTATATATGTACTAGTTTAACCGCTACTTCATTTACACGATTGGGATATACTAATTGAACGGGATAAAACGTGGCCTATGTTCTTCTCTATTTTAAATACTACATATAATTCATAATTGATTGAGACCTGAAATGTTAAGATATCGAGAGATAAAAACACCATAAAATTTTACAATATTAGTAAGCATAAGGAAGGACATTAGTAATATAATATATATTATTATTATTGTTAATTTTACTAAAATAATAAATATTTAGTACTAGCGCTACCGGCAAACTTTCATTAATCATTTCGCAAATTTAGGACCTACAACCTGCCTATTTCGTTATACAATCCTAAACAAACTATAAAGTTAAACAATATAAATTATTCAACAAGTAAAGATGACGGTTTCAAATTTCAAACAACATTGTTTACCTACTTCTCTCTATTTCAAATAACCTAACAAGAAATCCGTAAGTTACCTTGTTTGGACAGTATAAATATAAATTTTGCACTAAATATTCCTTCATTTGTATTTATTTATTTATTTGATTTCAATAGATAAAATTTTAAATGATTATTATTCTAAAACCATTGTAATGCCTACTTAGTTTTTATAACTGCGTCGTTAAACAATATATCTGCAATCGACTTCAAAAAGGAGATTCTCAATTCGGGTGTGTTTTTTATGTTTATTTCCTCATAACTTCGTCAGCTGTAAACCGATTTAGAAAATTATTATTTTATTTTAACTAAAAGGAAGTATATCCTACAGATTGGCCCCATAAAAAAAAGTATCAAAATAAGCATTAGCCTATTAATAATAATTTGATTTTCAAATCAAAACAACAGGTCTTGGTACAATTGAAGTCTTTTTTTTTTTTGTGGAACACAAATTTAATTAAGAAATGTAAAAATATTTATTTAAATAAAATTTGTTTGATTCATCACAGCATTTATTAGGATATAAAAATAAAATACAAATTAAAAGTGTATTTTTTATTCTTAATTATTATTATATTTCTTTACAAGATACGAAAGAATTCTAAAAGGATTACCTTAATTTTATATTAATATTGAAGCAATAAATAATCAAATGGAACATAATATAAAAATATAATTCTAAAAAGGTAAATTATATAAAAAGAGGTCTGTCGCCAACATGGCACGCCCCGGTGCAGCCTTCGAATTTTAATTTTATTCTGATAATAGGCTTACTAAATTGTTGACAAAATAATTTGTAGCATTTCTATCAATATTCCTTTAACTTTACATTTTCAGAAATCTTAAGCCGCTTTTGTTAACTAGATTCAAATAATTTCTATTAGCATATTTAATGCCAAAATTTACAAAAAAAAAAATGAGGCGAAAAATTATAATTACGTGCAAAATAATACTTAATTATCGTGGAGATTTAGTAAGCATAATATAGTTGCATTACAATTATGTAAACCTATTTTTTATTTACGTAATATAATCTCATGCCGGAAATTATATATAAAATATTGAGGAAAGTTTCGAATCCATGACCATCAGGAGAGGTGGTATGTAATAATCCCAAGTTAGGATTTATTTAAATAAGTGATTTTCCGAAGATAATATTAAAAGTATAAAGTACGTAGCTACTATAAACAAAAGTCAAGAGTTTGTTATCATTGAAAAAAAGAATTTAAGTACGCAAAGAAACATAAATAAACAATAACAGCTCGAGTTGGATAGGTAGAAAAGTTTTTATCGAAAATAAATATTATTATACTAAAAAGAGTTCAAAATCAGTGTTTTAGAGGACCTAAAAACATTTATTTATTAATTAAGGTGATACAAGTATGGTAGAGGTCATAATAATTTATTTTTAATTTTTTTATCTTAAGTTTATTCGAAAATTTTCACTTGTATCTTATATACATATAGACATTCTTGAAAGTGAACATAAATTTTAAAAGTACTATTATTAAGTAGTACTAAATTTGCTACTTTACTACCATACCATAAATATGTTTCAGTAATATTACATACAGGGTACAGAGGCCTGAGTGACTCACGCGTTACCTGCCATGTCCTGAACGTCAGTGAAAAACGGTGGGTGGTAAGCTTGTTTGGCATTCCAAGTTCCTTAAAAATATATAAAAAATTTGGTCCCTGTGGTAGTATCTCTATAATGCTGGCAATATTAGCTTACTGTACAGCAAAGCTAATAATAAATAAAAACAGGCAGCATTCTGAGGAATTTAAAAATAAAAAGCGCAGCTAATTAAATATAATGAGCTATGTACGCTTGTCTCTACGCTGCTGTATAGAAACGAAGGTTGGTATATAAAAAACGGGAGGGAAACGAGACCCGATGGTAATATGGGCGCTACGAATAACCCGAAGAGTGAAGCAAGCAGATTACGTCAGGAAAACAGGAAATACAAGAACGAGTTGTTTTAAAATTATGTTGTGGTGCTTCAAAAAATCAACGTTCTTACGTTATTATTTCTAAAATATATGTTGATGCTGTCTATGGAAATAAAATAAAGATCCTATAGAAGACTACATATATAGTCAGTTATAAATGGAAAACAAGTAAGGACCATTCTTACCTTTACTATTATTATATTACATAATAAAGTACCAACAATCGCAAGTAACTATCGTCTCTAGATTAGACATCAAAGTTTAAACCATAAAAAATTTGACCCATTTTTTTAAACCATAAAAAACGGCTTTTTTTTAGAGTTGCAAGTAATTGGATTAAAAATTTCTCCAATAAGATATATTTTTTTGCCTTGTGGTTTCGGTTATCGTGTGGTCCTGGCATAGATTAGGCTATCCCTTCCTTTCCCGTGGGTGTCGTAAAAGGCGACTAAGGGAGGACGCGGGATGGACCGCAGTGTCACTCTTAAAACATCTCCAAAGCCTAACTACGGTTGCCAGTCCGCCTGCTAAACGTAGCAACTACGGAAAAAACTTCCCAAGGAACCACAGTGGACAGTTAAAGGCTGATATAATGATGATAATAAGTCTATTAATATACGTATATTTATTAAAATAGCAGTCATTTTCAATAAATTTATAACGGAAACTTACTTTATGCCTTACTTAGATTCACTTAGATATACATAAATCAAAGTAATCAATAAAGATCAACATCAATTCAAATCATTATGCACTGTTTATTTTTTTTTTCAAATATGTTCTTAATAATTTTGTATTATTTTTATCATTCAATTTACCCTTATAATGTCATTTCCGCCGTATACTGAATAATAAATATATATTATGGTAACCCTATTCACGCACAATGGAATATCATATCATTTTGTTTTAGTACTACTCTGTTTCACATTATTTGTTTCACTACATTTTTAGTATACAACAACATATGGAAAAGGGCACTAACTCCTGAAACACAGGTTTTTTCATACTTACCTCGGGAGTTGAGGACTTCACACTATATTGTAACAATGAGTGAAATAAAGATTTATTTATTTATTTATACTTCGTATTAGATCATCTCTACCTAACCTGTGTTAGTGTAAACATATAGATAAGTACATAGACAAAGTAATAAAGCACGTTATTGCGGTGCTAGAAATACAAGTATAATTTAATTATATTCTTGTCGACAACGCTATGATGCAGTCCCGTAGGAATTGCAACAATATTGCAAAAAAACATATTTTCTTTTTGCATGCCTAATTGCCGTAGAAAATTGTATTACTAGCGATCGTATTAAAATCTGGTTATAGTTTTTATTTCTCTCTATTTATTTCTATACGTTTACTGATAATGTGACAGTTGAGTGATTAAATAAATCATTATACCCATGATACAGAGCATTTCTTTCATAAAATAACACGAGCTAAAATGATAAAAAATTTAAGCTTCCATATTAATGCGACTCCTCCATCTATCAAGTGAGTGTGTGAAGCTAAAAATATTGTTTATTTTTAAAAGAAAACCCCATAAAACGATTCGAATGATATGGATCTAATTCTGGATAAGTTATTATTATTACAAGAAAAAAATTAAAAACGATTTAAAAATTCGATATCACCATTTGTAATTTCATATCCTTATCATTCGTCTCGCCCTAGCCCTCCCGGTAGGGCTAAACCTGACAGCTTCAACCAGCTAGTAATCCATTAAATCTGCGGGGTTGGCCACCCTACAACAACGTAATGTGGCCCAACGTATGTGTCAGCTTGCATTATTTGTGGTAACACAGTCAACATCAAAATAATTGATGAATCATTGAAAAGATAGATTTAAGATATTTTCAATGAAGGATATAGATAATTCTTTATTAATTAATCAATTCTCAAATATTGCTTTATTTTTTTCTCTATTCAAAAATGCACCGCCTACGAATTTTTAGGTTTGCACAATGGTTTTTTTTTTTTTTATACAACTTTTTGACTGGTAGAGAACACCGTCCGGTGTTAAGTCCGCCAAATATACATAGAATTTTACTGTGCATTTAAGTTTAAATAAATAAATAATATAAATAATTCTTACTAATATCATAAGAGTGATAATGATTTTCTTTGTTCCTTCTTAATACCTTAATTGCTTAATTAATCGCTATAGAAATTTATTATACAACGTAATATATAGGACGGAGAAAGACAGACTTTTTATCCCGATCTGGGAATATATCCCAGTATATTTTTTACCAAAAATTAATATTGATGAAATTACTGTGAGAACAAAATTAGGATAGTAATTTCGATATGATTATTTCTTATTTCCGTTTAATTACTTATTTACATTTAATTTATATAAGATATGTATATAAACTTAAAAAAAATCCTAAAAATATGTTCAGAATTGGCGAAAATATCGTATAAACTTAAAATGATGGAAGATCAAATATTTCAATGGCATGGCAAATAATAAAATTCTCTCCTATTCGTGTATCTCCAGTCCATCGTAATATTGATCTCTAATCACATGACGGAGGTCGAAGTGGGACAGACGACAGTGTAAGCCAAGGTCCGAGCCGGCAGAACAGCCTTAGGCAAATGTCGTAATCCAAAGGGCAAGAAACAGCCCTTTGTTACTTTGTAACGCCTTCTGAGAACATGAAATGCCCTCAGTCTTACAGTGCGTCCGATAAAACTCTAAAGACCTGCAACCAATACAGATTGAATAAAATTCATTTCTCACGAAATGGGTTTGTACCTACATCTCTAAATTACAATAATGTTCTTCATACACAGACAGAATAATAAGTATTGTTTTGAATGACATTTTACAATGACATAAACAAAACTCTACAACCAAACTATATTGATCAACGTAACCTAGTCTACGTGGTCTGTGTAATTACTTAATTTTTTTATTCGGGATATGTTACAGTATTCATAACAAGCATTACTAAAAATTACTCTAAATAAGATAGACTACCGCAGTAGACATTCAGATCCAAAGTAGAGTCTAAAACTCTAGAACTCAAATTAGAAAGCCAGCAAAGAATCATGAATAAAATGCTATAGCATACTTACTTGTATAATTAAACTTTATCTGTATTGCCGTAAGGTACAATAATTTCATTTTTAGCATAATAGAAAGGCCGATTTGAATGTGCTAATTTGTAAATCGTGCACCATAGAAGCATTGGGTTTTCCGAGCATTCATAAATCTTGTTTTTATTGTAATCGAATCCATTATCAAAAAGGGTTTTGAATAACATTATAGGAATAATTCGTAACGCTGCAATTTTACATCGTCGTAATAAAATCTGGAACGATAAATATATTTAAGCACGCTATTATGGGTATCATTTACATATATTAAATTCATCGAAATAGAAAAAAATAAAAATGGAAAATACCGTATTTGTTTCTAATAACATTAACTTTGTTTATTCAAGATCAAATATTGAGAGTTAATAAAAAATGTTGGACATTATTTTAAGTTTTTTTTTTTTTTTTTAAAGTACAATAAAAGTCTTAATTCGCTTGTATTTTTCCGTGTGATGTCGTATTTTATGAGACTCCTTTTTGTAATGGATATAATAAAGCACCGTGGATCAACCATTTTATTTTTATCATGCTATTTTATTTTTCCGAATAGAACGCACTCCTATATAAAATTAGCTATAAATTGTTTTGTCTCGAGATATCACTGAGCATAATTTTAAAAGAAGGAAGTAAATTAAATAAATTATGTAGACATCTAAGTACTTAATCATAAGTTTTGTTACCAACAAAAGCCTTTACGTAGAAATTCTTTTGTAGATTTTTTCTGAACCCTTTAATTATGTTCATAATTGCCCTGTAGGTATAACATTGAATGAATAAAGTGATAAACAACAGTTTCAATTAATATTATAGATAACTGTTATAATTAATAATATTTACAATACTTTAAACGAGTTTATTTAGACCAATGTTTAACGTTTAATTTTTTATTTATTTATTTATTTATAGGATTACTAACATAAGATACAGCTAAACATTTTGATACAATACACTGGTAGATTAGATCTTACTGTTCTTACATTTATAGGCAACTACAGCTTACCTTGTGTTTGATAAACATTAAAATATAATTAAATTATTAAATGTCATTATATAAGTAAAGATATTAACAATATGAATAATAATAAATTTTAAACCCTTTTACATTACATTGTGCAATAATATCAGTCTACTACTAATTTGTTTTTTTTTTTATAAAATGAACGACAAATGCTCGTTTATTTGGCTATGGCATGTGACACCCGCAATATCAGAGGAATTGCAGGTGATTACCAACCTTTTAGGAAGGAATATGCTCTTTTCTTGAAGGTTTCAATATCGTATTTGTTCAGAAATAATACTGTTAGAGTTGGTTCTGTAATTATAGTAGTTTTAAATAAAATTATGTTAATAAAGAGCATAGCATGACATCAAATCGAAAAATTTGTCTCTGTACAAATTTATTCAGTATCTATTTTATACGATTTTATATGTATTTCGGAAATAAAAACTCATTTCGTATTTATAATATTAGTAAGATTATTTCTTAATCTTAATAAGGCTATTCATATACAATAATATATACCGGTGCAAATAATGTCCCTTTTCCTTTTATAAAATCGTTTAGTAAATAAACTTTATTTAAAATTTTTGAATTTACGAACTTCATTTCGAAATTCAAAATTTATGTGACAAATTTTTATTTGTAATGCAAATACTATCAAGCAATAACATCCACTTATAAAACCACAACATTTCACTGTTATCGTATAGCAGTCAAAAGCGTATTCATTCTTGTATCTTATGCATTGTGCTCATAAATAAGAAGTGCAAGAGTAAAGGAGTGGTTGTGTGACAAGATAGCTGGGACGTCCTCCCTGATGCTTCCGCCGGCAGTCCCGCGGCGCGAGTGTGCATTACTGAAATTCTTTATTTTTCACATTTACAAGATAGTAGACGAGCGTCTCTATCGTCTTTATTTAATTTCGTTTACACTTTCTTCTTATTCTTCCTCATGCGCCTCTTCTGTGATTATTTTGTAAGTATTTCTTAATAATAAGTAACCTTCCTAGGAAAAAAATATTAAAGTCAAAAACGGTTTTATGATAAACTTATGCCTATGTGTGTATTTTTAGGGAAACTCTGTACAAATATCATTTCACAGGCATAACACCATAGTTCTCAAGAACAGCAATGTATGAGTGATATCACTGTGCATTTTGGATGTCCATGGTAGTCTTTGTTTAGGTACAGGCAATGGTTAACACTTTTCATTAGGTAAGCTGTCTGCTTGTTTTACTCTCTCTTAAGTATATATATATATATATATATATATATATATATATATATATATATATATATATATATATATATATATATATATATATACTTAATGTATTTTTTGTAGGTAATACATGTGGAGGAAACACAGTATACGAGTATCTCTATCTCACTCTCTCTTTTTTTCTACATTAATTAATTGAAGATATTTAACTGTCTCTATGTATTGTAATCAAAAAACTAACTGAATACAGTGTCATTTAGTAAATAATGCTAAACTACTTTTGAGCCCATACGTGATCTCTGTATATTTCAAATATATTTGTGTCATTAAAACGAATTAAAAAATACTGACGCTATTTTAGATTATTTTAGATGCTACGTACAAGCATCTAAAACGCTCGTTTACTTTCTTCTGTGAATAAATCATTGTGTTCGAGACAAGAAGATAGTGCGTGTTGCTCTGGCAAATTTATTTTTATGTACATATTGCAAAATTACAATGGTTTTGCTTATTTTTTTTTTCAATTTTTACCCACGAATTTATCAGTGTGACCAACATATGTAAGTATGTTGATTGACAGTATGAAATAGTAGCCTATGTCTTTCTCGATCCTAATTAGTCCCAATATACCAAATGTCATGTCGATTGATTGAGTCGTTAAAGATCTAAGAGGTAACAAATAAACCCAATTTTACATTTTATAATATTAGTAGGAATTTAGTATTCGAGACTGTATAGAATGATGTTAAAAATTCCAATTCCTCGTTAAATACTGAATTAAATCAATTGTAATAAATTATTCTTCTAGGATAAAAATAGAATAAATAGGTGTAAAGTAAATAAAAAATCTAATGGAATAAATGCCAATAGGTAGGTATAGGTAAAGCAAAAGTACAAACCAATACTTTCTGTTCAAAATAATTAATCTCAGACTAAAGTTCTTTGTGGTAAATGAAAGTGATTAATGACATGGGTACGAGTATATTGGGTCTTTGTCCCAAAAGTAAGGTCTACTTTATACCTAAAAGATCTATTTATATATATCTATGTAGCAAAGACCTTGATACTAAAGTAGATAGAAAGGACTTGAGCGGTCGATATATCTGTTTATAACGACACTAACTTTTTTCGCGACTTAGTAGTCCGTGTGATTTTCACTCGAAAAAAATCTTTACAATCTTTCTTGAGACAACGTCAAACTACGTACTGATACATGTTTGCTAATTTCAATTCCATATCAGGCATTTTATGTTCACCGCTGAACATAGAGCTCCCCATAGACTACCACAAGGGATAGTCCTGGGCCACCTGCATCCACTAATTACGATGCATTTGAGATCGTCAATCCATCTAGTGGGAGATAATTTTACACTGTATTTGCCCGTAAGGGTTCACCACTCAAGAAGCCTTCTTCCCTATCGGTTGTTGGTTCAAGCTATGTGACCAGCCTACGAACACTTCAGCTTGCTTATTTTTTATACTATAATTTCATTTAAGTCTGTTAAATGTCTGTTAAAATTAAACTATTTGTAAATATTTAACGGCTCTGGATGGAAATCTTTTTGCCTATTTTTTTAAAGTTCGATATATTGAATCGTTCACGTAATGAGTACCATATAACTATAGATTCCAAACATTTTACTGATTAAAAATAAGAATTGCAGTTCAGACATTTGTCAAACGTTATCACAATAAATTACCTGTGCCTATATTTGTATCTGAATCCTAAATCATAAAATATGATTTGTATCTATATCCTAAATCAGAAAATATGATCTCATAACTAACACGTCACATCCGATTGTCAAATTAGTATTGAAAACTCTACTTAAATTAGGGGGAAAGTGATTGTTAGCAATGGAGTTTGACAGACCCATTGCTAGCAATATGCTCTATCAGGTCGACCTCCACGTGGTTTCCCCTGGAAACCATCGTGAACAATTCTTGTTGAATTCGTCACGATGGGCTAACTGACCTGCTTCCTCATCTATTATCCTTCACTGGTGTCCCGCCGATGTATACCAATAGCGCGGGTGGGGTTACTATTTCATTATTACCCATAAAAAAAACTCTATTTAAATTTTTTTATTTGTTCTAAACATGTTTCTTTAGATAAAATATTCAGTTTCAATGTACACGTAGAAGGTACGCTCTCATTGAATTTAACACCCTATAAATGGTTTCTTCCCTTTTGATATTGGTTCTTACATAATATTTTATATATGGGTATAAATATGTGTAGATAATTCTAAAGTTACATATGATACTGTAGTCAAAATATTAAGCGAAGGTACGTGAGGAGCTTTTCTTGTAAGGTTTCAGGGTCTGTATTCAATTTACAGAATGTTATCAATTTCCACGCGGTATCAACGCACAATAAAATTTAAAAAAAAAGTATTTTTATTAAGAAAAAAACTTTTAACCTTTTGGAAATTGTGTTTAATAAAATTATTCAAATAATAAAAAAAAATAGGTTAATTAATTTTCCTATGTTTTTTTTTTGAGATTTTGAGATATTTTCGCTAGCCGGAATAAAAGATGGCTTATGTCCTTCATGGCTTATCTCATATTACACCTGTATGCCAAATTTAACAGTAACTCATTAAGACACCACGAGATAACAAACAAATACTTACATTTATAATGCTATGAAGGATTTCTTATCAAGTATTACAGTTTTCAGCAATTTACATGACAAGTCCTTTAAAACTTTGTGCCACATAATGTAATGTATTCTGTTACCATCTTCTGACATTATTCATGATTATTGTTGCAACAGACAAACTTTTATGAAAATTAAAATATTTTGTTAATATAATTACTTTTAAATTTGTAATTAAAAAATTACATTCTTTTCATTGTATTACAAACTGCAGAGACTTCATTTGTGTCATAAGAATAATTCTTCTAATTGGTAAAAAAGAGATAACTTTAAATTAAATTAGAATCAATTACAAATTACAAAATCTGTCGTGGTATCTAATTACAAATTACATAATCTGCGGTGGTGGTGGTTGTGGGAGACAGGCTCCCATATAACTATAACTAGGACTATTTTAGATTTGAATTTTAAATCATTCAGTTATAGTCTAAGCATTCAGTACACTATGTTTAAGTTTGTCTGTGGCATATGTACAAAGGCTTCCACTGCCCCTATAAATAATCGAGTTAGCTAATGAAAAGCGACGCTCGTTTAGTTAATATAATATGCATATGAATTGTACTATTGCTTTTTTTATTTATTTTTTCTTTATATTGATCTCTAATTTTGTTCATGGTATTTATTTCTTACCACTTTACATCAGGTGGGCCATCAGCTTGTTTGCCATTCTAAGTTGTATAAAAAATACATATAGTTAACTTTAAATTAAAAACACACTGTTGACCATTCGAAAAAGAGTTTATATAAGCAAATGTTATGCAATTCTAAAATTTTAAATGTTAAAAACAATCTACAGGATCCATGTAAAAAAAAAGGGTAGATAATCCATTCACTGACATTTCCAGGTATTTTTCGTCATTTTATTTGCATACGTACGGTACAACGAAAATATTATGAGATTAGAAGATAATTCAATCAAAAGGGTCTAGATCCTGTAAAACAACAACATACAAACTGAAGTGCCTTTACGTTGTTTTTATACGTAGGTTTATTGAATTACCTGATGTTTTGTTGGTATACAAATACATTTTGCTCCGAAAAAAAAAAAAAAGAAATTCAGTCTTCAACTAAGGATCCTGGATGATGACGAAACTAGTCGAACCACCTTGATTACAATACGCGTAAGTTAATGCAGTAGTTATTACTTTAAAATATAATATGTACTTTTGTAACTTTTCTCAATAAACCTTTAATTTTGGCTATCATATCAATTTTAGTGATAAACGATAGGATGTTTTTAGATGTATGTTTACAATGTAGAGTACATTGTAAACATTCGAAATTAAGACATGGAATTAGAATGTAAATTTAAATGCGCAAAAAACATTTTTTTTTTTAAAACAACAGCTTCATTACAAAATTAAAATGAAACCAATATGGTAATAATTTTTGTCAATTGTAAAAAGCATTGTGAAAATTGTTTCAGAATTGACTACGTTACTAGTTGCAATCTTTTTAATAATTTATTTATACAACTTAAAAAATAGTTCTTATATTTTCTACAAAATAAATATACAAATAGAGATATCAGTTATAAAGATTTTAGATTCTCCTATAAGTTCTAACTTATTGATTGAGTTACTTGGTACTTTGTCAGCATATTTATTAAATACCTAACATAGATAACAGTATATTAAAGCTTTCACTCATACTCTTGTGTTATTATATAATGTTAATATTAAATAATCCGCGTAGTAAGACCCTTGTGACTTGTTCTATATAATACCTATTTCAGATACAGTCTCTTACAAATATTCTAAACTTATAATAGTTTAAGTATTTCGTAAATTGTACCTACTCTAAATATTGTCAAATAAAAAAAAAAACTTTACTGTGACTTTGATAACTTTTAGCAAAGGGTATTGGATTTCAATGGTATGAAAGAAATAAGAACGAAATTAAAATAGTTTTTTTTTTTTTTATATTGTTTAGTAATTTGAGGTATCTTTCATTCATCATTATTTGCAGCAAATCATTTTACAATATGACGCGATTTGCACGATAAACATGTAAAGAGACGCGCGCTCTTATTGCGATCTGTGTTGCTTGTGAGCCCTAACTTAATAGAACGCGAGATGGACACGAGCCGTCAGCACAACAAAGCAGTTATTATTAAATTCACGGGAGCGGCAGTTCTACCTGGATATTTATTCTTATAATGTAGGTCTGTTGTTCGGTATAAATAAATGAAAATGCTATTTAGTATGTTATATTATTAGAGGGAATCTTTGTAAAAAAGATGTCTGCATTTATATCTCTGTTCTACCCCTCTTTACCAAGTACTATGAAGCAGCTACGTTTACATACTGTGTTTCTGTTTAAAGGGATATAGCAGTGAAATTACAGGATATGAAACCATAATCCTATAGTCCTCAGAAATGGCAATGCATAATGGATATCATAGAGCCTTTTCCATCATATATACCGTCAGTTTTTTTGTCATTCTAAGTACCATAAAAAATACTAGCTTTTATATCGACAAAATGTACTGTTAATAATCATGCTAAGATTTCAATCCGCGTCACAGTGTAGCGTCAATGTAATCCGCTTTACTGATACGATACATCACGAAATTCCCTATCTTTTGTTGGCTTTCAATTAACTAGTAATTTCACTGTTTTATTTACACACTGTGCTATACTAACAGGTTTACAGTTTCGTGTCTATATTACAAAATTAGTCTATAGACAGTGTACCTAACTCATAGGTTACTATGTAACTTTGTACTGAGCACATACATATAGAGACGATTTAATTGTTTATAATAAAATAAAATTTTATTCAAACATCAATCATATTGTTAATTAATACATAAAATATATATTATAAACCAATTGTCTGGTTCTAAATAAATATCAAAATTTCTGTTCTATAAAAAATATTTAACATTTAACAAATTTAGTACGAGATCACGATAGAACTAAATGTACGTCCAATTAAAAAAAAAAACAAAATAGTCTAGTATTAAAGAAAATATCGCATAAAATATACAGAAAAAAATATACCTCCTTTTTTATTGTGTTCAAATGAAAAAATAATGGTATCAAAAATAAAATACAATATATTTACAACTATAATCCTGCTTCGGCTTGTCAGAATAACGCTTCTGTAATTACTTTTTCGCGCATTTAATAACGATAACGTTTCGTAATAAAAATATTCTCACAAATGTATATGTATATGTACATAGATGATCTTTTTCATAATATTTTTCGAGAAATGGCCCATTATTCCTTATTTATCACCCAAATTCCTGGGTTTCCGTATGAGTCTCAACTCTTTTACGCCTCCCCATAATAATTCTTTACCCCTAAATAAAAATGTCACGCCAGAGCGAATAACTTATTGTAATCTAAGTTAATAATTTCAATAAGTCTATGAAATAATGTTGAACATATACAAAATATTATTTCTTAATAAGATGAAGTTGTTGTTGTTATAATTCATATCATCGTTAGTTCTATAGCATTCATATAAGTACTACGGAAAAATTTTATCCTAACAAAAAATCTGATAAAATAATATAGAAAACAAAATAATTACTTTATTATATATAATTTCTTGTTAGAGTTTAACATTTTGCATTTTGGAACGAAGAATCTAAGTTTCCAATACAGCCCGAAACATCAACAAACTAATATGGTAATGAGCCGGTGATATAGAATAAAGAAACGACAACCGACGGAAATAAAGTTCTAAGTTTTAAAGATAGAACGGAATCAATATAGTATAAATAAATGGTAACTTTGCATATCGTATTAATACATGGTGACGGAACATAAAACAGAGATAATAGGTACGAGGTAATATATTAATTACCCATGGTAGCTTCTAGAGGAAATCATGTGAAGGTCTACAAACAAGGCCATGTTTTTCCCCTTTCATTTAATCTATTTATGAAATTATAAAATCTAACAATGTTTATTATTTGCTGTACCGTCTTTTTTTCTACAGTAATCCCTTTCTCCTAGCAACGACAGAAATAACCTCTATAGTTAAGAAATTCTAAACCGCTATTAATAATAAATAGGGATAGAGGACTACAAGCTTATAGTTTCAATCTCAGCGCTATAAAAAGACCTGACTATGAAACAACTCCTACCTATTACATATGCATATAGACCGATCATAAAAACTCGTAGAACTTTTTTTACTCTACTTAGGCATATCTGTCTAACCTTTAGCGTGTAGCTCCGGCATAGAATAAGCCATTCCTTCCTTTCTCGTAGGTGTTGTAAGAGGCGACTAAGGGAATTTAATGGTCGAGGGATGTGCAGCAGCATCCCTCTTAAAACATCACCAAAACCATACTGCGGTTGCCAACCCGCCTGCCAGGCGTGATAACTACTGGAAAAACCCCTGGAAAAAGGTCTGAACATAGGCCTCGCCTATTGGGGGACATTATACAGTTAATGACTCATATCATCATCTCTGTCTAGATAAGAAATAGAGGCCTTTGGTGTTCATTATAAAAATAAACTTTATTCCTACATCTATTTCTTGTTTTTTCTATTTTCACAAGTCTTATCATACATGCACGTCTGTTCTATATGTATCATGTAATTATATTATTAGTATAAGACATAGAATGGACCACCCCTTTATGTCACGTGGGAGTCTTAAATGGTAACTAAGGGAATTTAATGGTCGAGGAATGGGCAGCAGCGTCCCTCTTAAAACATCACAGAAAACTAACTGCGGTTGTCAACCCACCTGCCAAGCGAGGCAACTATTAGCAACATCGTCCTTATGGGGAAGACCTATGTCCAGCAATGGACAGTTAATGGCTGGTATAATAATACAATAATTATAAGTATTACCACTTTGTGTCAAATGACGAAATATCGTCAGCATACCCATATTGTTTATTTGTCTATCTGCATTATAATTCTGAAATTTGGTATAATTAAGATACTTAAAGAAAATCATACTTACCCATTATAAAGATATTAAAAGAAAAATATAATTAAGACTACCCTTTCGTCCTACTTTTTAAATTTATTTTCATCGACAAGAAAAGTGAAGATGAAAGGGAAAATTTTACTTATCGACTGAGTTTTATAGAAATGAAATTTTAAATCATTATGACGTTTACTAAATTGTTTTACAAAATTATGGCTGTTTGAAAAACATGCTCCAAATTCATCATATTCTATTAGGCGTTGGCTAAGACTGTAGTTTTAGAAAGATTTTAAATTATGTTCTCAAACTAGCTTTTTACCCACTGCTTCGTACGCGTGGACTGCAGAAGTAGGAAATTCCATTACTAACCACTTCTAAATGGGGTGTTAAGATAAAACAAATAATAGATTTTTAAGTTAGATCTTTAACTGTAAAAACACCTTTCAATTTAATGCAGTAGTTTTGGCGTGATGCCAAAACAATTAGACAGAGAGATAGACATACAAGTTTTATAAAAAATAGTATTTTGGCTTCTATTGTTTTTATAGACCCATCATATTAATTTTTCTTAAATTATTAATTCTTAAATATCTTCCATGTACGAACACCATCTAGTTACAATTTTAGTATATTAGTAAGATATAATATAAGGCATTAAGTCTGTGCTGTAGACTTATTTTAATGTGTGTAAAAATATAAATAAATAAATATAATACGAGGGTACGGTGAAAAGTTCTCGGCCTGACAATGAAAGACTGCGATTTTCAGTAAAAAATATTTTTATTTTTCTACATAATCTCCCTTGACTTCAATACACTTGGTCCAGCGTTTCTCTAACATCAGTATTCCTTTCTGGAAGTAAGAGTCTGAAAGGTTGTGAAAACATTCATTTACGGCCCTCTCAACTTCTTTATCGGATGTGAACCACTTACCAGAAACAAATTTCTTCAAGTTTGGGAATAGATAGAAGTCTGAGGGTGCAATCAAATCAGAAGAATAGGGAGAATAACCGAGCAAATCGTACCCCGTAATCGTACAAATTTTATGACCGCACGATATTCAAATTTATCCTTTTTTTTCTTTTTTTTTTATAAAACAGGGGACAAACAAGCATGCGGCTCACTTGATAGTTAGTGACCACCGCCGCCCATGATCACACGCAACACCAGAGGAATCGCAGGTATGCTGCCGGCTTTTTAAGAAGAAATATGCTTTTTTCTTGAAGATTATAATGTCGTATCAGTTTGGAAATACTGCTGGAGGTTGATTCCAAAATGTGGTTGTGCGTTGAAGAAAGTGCCGAATAAGATGCACGACGTTTAAAATTTATTTGAGAGAACAAATATAAATTTGTCATACGAACTAATGGTACATGCACCTAGGCAAGAAAAATTAATATTTGCTGATTAGAACGCCATTTCTGTATCAGATCGAGAACTTTTCACCTTACCCTATATTATATATATAAGCTTTCAGTTCAAGTGTGAATTCATATTCAACATCTAATATGTTTGTATTTATTTTTTACAGTTTCTGCTTTTTTTGTTTTTTTTTTACGCCAAACGGTGAAAATAGAACCCTTACAGTATTACTTTGTATTCGTCTGTCCGTCCATCCGTCGGTCCGTTGCCCCTTTTTTTCCAAATATCTTTCAAGTTTTTCCTCCTTTTGAGTCAAGTTTCTTGCTCAAATTGTTAAAAAGTTATTGTACTTTAAGCACTTATTTCCATAGAAATTGATCAAATTTTTTTCTATTGTGTTAGTAGAATGGAACGGAATTTAAATATTTATCGTCTTTATTTTACCACATTATCTAAATGAGCTATTCTTTTAGTTTAAATAAAAGTTTATCTTTAGAAAATTCATGTCACATAGTCACATCTTAGTAATATAACTAAAGGATGTCTATACAAGAAAAAAAAAATATAAAATTTATATAAAAGTCTTTAATTAGAGCAATTGAAACTTAAACAGTATTTTTATAAATTCTGTTAGTCTACTTGTCTATCTGTTTGTTTGTCCAGATGTCATGCTAAAACGACCGCACCCTCTAATTTAAAAACTAGTGATATTTTATTTCCATACTGCACTTGGGGAAAGACGGACGACTAGCGTACACGCCTTCCCTCAGATACATAACGGGTTGTGGGTTCGAATCGCGACTGACCTACTACGGATACCTAAATCAGGCGTTAACTCTTTGACACATCTTACAGGCCCTTACTCGCTCGGCGTTCGGGCCACATCCGATCGACAGTGTGCAGGGCAGGAAGCGAAACCGGTTCTAACACGAATTGTTCCAAACCGGAACTTACTAGTTTATCATATGTATGGGGACTTCCCAGAAACTTGGAATACCGTTACGCCTACTTACATATATATATCTAAGAATTGTTACAATACGCCAACTAGAAATAGTTTGTTTCTATGGTTTTCTGACTATTAAAATCCACGTGTACGTAGTAGCGGGCAAAAAGCTAGTAATAAACATATCTACTAATAGTAATAAATACCTTGAGAGGGGAAGGGATTGTTAGTAACCCGAACTACCAGTCCCATTGTTAACAATATACCCTGTCACGTCGACCTCCACATGGTTCCCCATGGATACCGTCGTGCTGAATTTCAGCATCATCAGTTAGCCTATCGTATTCATCACGATAGGCCAACTGATCTTCCTTTTCATTTTCACCTATCATCCCTCACTGGTGCCCCGTTGACGCATACCGTTAGCACAAGCGGGTTTACTATTTTATTATTATCCGTTAAAAAAAATATAGGTACTTAGATATATTTCAAACTATCGTCTATTGTCTTGTTCGAGCTATAAAGCGGCGACGTTACCAGTTTCAGTAGAAACTTCTTTTAGAAAAACTTTAGGAAAGCATCCCATCTTGGTCTGTGAGGAGATTGCAAAATATTTCTGTCCCCACGGTGTCATTTGCCTAACTTTCCAGTTTGAGTAAGCTTAAAACCTCCCAAGTTTTTGTGCTGAGCACGCTCACTCGAGTTTGTTTGATGCAAGATTTTTATATTTGTATGAAAAATATATTTTTAGAGACAAAATGGGCGGACAATGAATGTAGTTTTAGTTTTAAGTGCTGCTGCTACGATGATATATGACAATAAAAAAAGCAATTTTAAAACATTATAATTATTAAAAACTGTATTTCGTATTTTCTTAAGAGAATGAGATCCAATATTTTTCAATCCTGTGTGAGTGTGTAAATATTATAATTTCATTTTTATTAAATAAACCTTTTCATAATCAAAATATATATAAAAAAACTTGCTTTTGCCACGTTCGATTCGAATATATTCGGCAAATTTAAGCGTGTCAGTATTTTTTTTTTTATGGGTGAAAATGGTATGGTAACCCCGCCTGCGCTAATGGGATACGCTAGCGGAGCACCAGTGAAGGATGATAGATGAGAATGAAAACAGGCCAGTTAGCTTATCATGATGAATTCATTAGGAATTAAGTATGATAGTTTCCAGGAAGAACCGCAAGAAGGTCGATCTGGTTGGGTATATTGCTAGCAATGGGATTCTCAGTCTCTATTACTAACAATCCCTTTCCCCCAAACGTGTTATTATTACGTATGGTACGCACAATGACAACAGTCAATAATTATCTCAAGCTACCCCACAAGGAATTAAAGTTGTGAGCATATTTATATTAGATAGATAGATACTCTTTATTGTTTCCTCCAAAAGATTATAATAGTAAACTTATTCTAGATATAAACAATTACAAGAAATAATCACAATGAGAAAACAATAGGTGACCTTATCGCTAAAAGCAATCTCTTCCAGGCAACCTAAACAATATACAAGTATTAACGACTATTGTACTTAACATTTTTGTTTTGTTACAATATTTTTTACTTAGCACATTCTCTTAGTACATTAACGAACTTCAAAGTACAAGTATAAAACCATTAACGATTTTTAACACCAAATTGATTTCATTTACTTGTTTATTTGTTATTCCATATTTCGAGTCCAGTCTCAAAACAATTGCATCGTAATCATAGCGTGTCGCATGTGGTTTGTGGAGGAAATGAAAATCGTTACACATCCTTCTCGGTGGATGCTAAATTGGAAAGGCAACACCTGTGTCAGGTGTTTTTGGAACCAATCTTTTCATTGATTTACTGTATCGCGTTTAATCAAACAGAATGCATTCGTTCAATGCTGTATATGTTTCTGTTTATTTTGTGGTTATATAGGTATGTACATATATATATACATAACGATCAATAATCATCTATATTACCAATATATTATTCTGTGCAATTTAGAATGTCAAAAATACCGAAGGCCTACCTGATGAATAATGATTGTTTATATATATAAATAGTATTAATATAAAATATATACATTGGCATTCCTTGGGACTAAAGCGTCAAACCTCTACATAATTTTACTTTTTAAATAAAATTATTTTATTCTACATTATTTTTTAATTTTATAACAATGTTAATTAATAAATCACCAAGTGTCTAATCATAAATAAATGTTTTTAATTATTATATTTTATTCAATACAAAGAGGAATATTTTTAATAAAGCGTCTACATACTTGAGAGGTATTTCGTTCGAGCGACAATATAACTAGTACTTTGGTCACAAATAGTGGCAATAAGGCTTCGATGTTTACACAAAATATACACAAAGTAGTTAATTCTGAATAGACAAAGCCAAAAGCTAGAGGATAGCTTGCTAGCTTACTAACACTAGCGTGCTATCCTAGCATGATAAACTAGCCTAGTATTTGTTGACGTTTTATTGTACTACAATTTTAATGAGTCATTTTTGTTGCACATAAAGAGAAAAAAATAATAATAAAATAAAACCAGTCAGGTTGCGAGCTGGAATTTTGGAGATAAGCTGGGAGAGGCGTTTTCACATAGATTATAACTAAAAACCTATACATCATAAAAATAAATGAAAATCAGTTTTACAATACATAAATAAAGCCCTTTAACATATAACTATCAAGTGACACTAGTAAGGCAATTATGAAATTTTGTGTATTCATTTCGGACCCTTTAGTAATGAAAATTAAAACAATTTTTCAAATATTTCCTTCGAAATACATGCGGCTTGTGCGGTGATATAATGCAGTGATAAACGGAAAGACAGACGGTCAATATCGAAACCATAAGGGTTTCTTTGTACTTTTTTGGTACAGACCCCTAAGAGGCAAATATGTCAATAAAGAAATAATATACGAAGAAATATGTTCTGTGGAAAAGACATATGTACGTATACAAAAAGGTGGAATAATTAAAACAAAAATAAATAAATACATAGATATTAAGGTAAATGGATACTTCTACATACATTTAATATAATTCGCCCCATAATAGCTACTTGAATCGTCTTAATCCAAGAGTATGTCTATCTATATGTCTATATTTGTACCGAACGATATTAAACTCAGTGTTGCCACTATGAGCTAAATATCATTAGCGACAATTATTTGCGTATCAAGCTACATGTACGAGAACATATATCTGAATATATATAGATAGTAATGTACCTAGCATATTACCGTGTACAATTTACGTGGGGCACACGCGAGCGACCGGGGTACCGACATATATTGAACGGGTTGAATTCTCGGCGCACTTCCAGAGTTGAGGATTAATTAATCCGGATTAGAACCTTCCCTTACGGCAACATGAGATAAAATGAAGCGGCGTACTACTTCACACGTAAAATTATGGAACTGAATATGTTGCCTAACACAGTTGTTATACAATATTTCAATTCACATTTAGCATTTTATAAGATGACATATTTAAATTATATCGTAATCTAACAGGTATTTTTGTTAAAATACAATTAAAGTTAATAACATAATTTAATATAATTATTCATGATATTTTAATAATATTATCATCATATCAACCATTAGCTGTCCACTGCTGAAAATAGGCTTCCCCATAAAGGGGGGTTTTACCACTATTTACTACTACCAAAATAGGCAGGCGGGTTGCCAACCACAGTTAGACTTTGGTGATATTTAAAGACGGATGCCGCTGCTCATCCCTTGACCATTAAGTTCCCTTAGTTTCCTCTTACGACACACACGGGAAAGGAAGCGGTGACCCATTCTATACCAGGACCACACGACTTATTTATTAATTAATTTTAATAAAATGTTCATTATAATTAATATGTTTATTATTTTTTTGTCCTACACCTATAGGAGAGAAATTTCATATTTAATATCTTATAAATTTAATTTTCTAAAATAAATATGTAAGGACGATTATTAATTTACTTTAGCTTGTGATAGCTTTGTCCTTTATATTAAACTTAAATCTGCAATTTATTAAGATACACGTGTTTAGTATTAAAATAAATAATTTGATTATTTATAAGGATACCGACTAGAAATATAATTTACACATCTAATTCAGAAATGTAAGCGATAACGGTGTCAATTCCGAAATAGTTTTGACAAGTGACAGTCACTTGTCCGAATATATCCTCCTTTCGAAGTTGGTAAAAATAGTAATCAAATTCAAACTGGCGTTTCAAATAATAACAATTGATCTACTAGTACAATAGTTATTATAAAATAAGTGTTACATTATTTAACTTTATCATTTTCTTTATATAAACTAACCACCATACAAATTCTCTTAAATAGCTATTATAAACCAACGTAACTAATAAAAAAGTGTTTATGTAAATCGTGTGTCACTTATACATATAAGTCCTGAATTATTTTTTCTGAGTATTACAATGAGAGAATAGAATTTCTATCAGATAATTCATAATACACAGTTACTTATATAGACCGCGGCGTTTCACACAAAAGCTCTATTGAAACAGAAGCTGTAATATGAAACTCGCTTGAAGGCATATCGGCGTTAATGGGTTTTGAGTTGATTACTGTTGCATATATCTAGTCATTTATTAATTGCAGTGACTTATTTAATATTAGCTCTTACACGCTACTACGTCTACTATCTATCTATCTACGTCCGCGGGATCGTGTTATGATCAATGACTGAAATAAAAATAGCCTATTTACTTCTCCATCCTATAGTGTACACCAAATTTTATAGTGATTGATTAAGCTATTAAGACGTTAAGATGTAACAAATAAATAAACACACAAACTCACTTTCATATTGATAACAATATATTTAATATATATTGTCATTAATACTACACATACTACTACATAAGCACACTTTGTTAAAATAAATTGCTGACAATTTGAAAAACATTTAAAATGCCCTGGCATTCATTAGGATTACTTAATTCTGCATTAACAAATAAATAATAATATAATCCTGATACCAAAATTTTAACCTTCCAAAAACAAACTCTTCTAGGAATCTAATCCGTTTTTAATTATGTTTTACTTGGAATACTGGTACTTAGTATAATTTGAAATTCATCGTCAATTTTAAGTAAAAAGATTTTAGCAATTTTCAAAACAATAAAATTTTCAATTCATCTGGAATTTTTATTAATTATTATAGTACTAATTGTCATGGTAAACTTCAATTTGTTCTTTACCTTCGCTTACTAGACCTTTTTTTTATTATCGGGATAAATACATCTTTCAAATCGGATAAAACAATGCATATTTACAAAATTTCATCGTTTATTGATAATATATATATACTCGTATATTGTTTTGGTGGAGCTTTACAAATTAAAATTAATTAAACAGCTTCGGAAATTAGCGTGAACGAACGTCGTGATATGGATTTTTTATATATTAGGACATGACGTATACATTTACGACATATAGGTAATACATATTATATATACCTATATATATATAAAATTAATCACATGATACCTATCATGTGATTAATTTTAGTATTTCTGATAACAATAATATTTTTTATGATTCTATCGCCTATTCGATATGCAATATTCGGGTCATTACTATTATTAGAAAAACAAAATAACAAAGTTCAAATTACGTAATTTAATACTTAATAATATTATAAATAATATTAATGAATACATTAATATGTCTATTATGAGCATCATACAACGCTTATATCAAAATTAATTTATTTCCTGCATTTCATATCTATACTATAGCATTATTTCAATAGGTAGACACACAAAAGATACTGTATGATCAAAAGATCCATTTCTATGTACGTTTGTAGATACTCCTTTGCATAATAGATAAGTCCTCACTTAATGATATTTGGGTAGCTAAAATATTACATTAGTATAGTAGTATTTGTACTTTTTTTATTAAACTGAAAATAATAAATATGCTGATAGCCAACTCAGTCAAAAATGACAATCGTTGAATACAAATACGTATACTGTAATGAATACCACATACACTATGACAACCCTATGGTTGTCATAGTGTATAGTAGCCCTCACGCGATGCTTTAAGATATTATTTCTTCGTTATATGCAATTTCACTTTCATATGCCTTTTATTCAAAACATATGTCTGCAAGTACAGCTTCTTGGAGGTAGAAACATAAATGAGACAGCAATTACCTAGGCAAACATTTTTAGTCACCTAATTATTCAACTAAATTCGAATATAAAAAATATCGGGCGAATATTGCATACAATGACGGAAAAATGCAGATGGCGAAAGAGATGTAAATTAGCCTATTATGATCAGAGAGAGCGTATACAAGTATTTATTATCCGAATTAGGAATTTTCCAATGAAGCAAGAAATGAATTTATGTTAAGGAAATATCTTCAGTACTCGCTTTTTATCTGCCTATCTTCTAAAAAACAGTATCACTAGAACAAAAAAGGATATATAGCATCTCAAAATTAAACTTATACATATACACTTTTCCTCATTCCATGTTGTGTGGACCCGACATATAATGAGTAAGCCTTTCCTTTTCCATAGGTGTCGTAAGAGCCGACTAAGGGAACTTAATGGTCAAAAGAACGACAGCAGCGTCCCTCTTTAAACATCACCAAAATCATAACTGCGGTTGCCAACCCATCTACCAAGGGTGGCAACTACTGGCAAATTCCCCCTTATGAGGGAGGCCTATACCTATTCAACAATAGACAGTTCACGGCTAATATGGACATATATTTTTCAGAGAGATAAAAATACTTTTTATTCAAATTACGCCCAAATAAATATTCTATATACCTATACAATCCACGCCGGTCAATATAAAAGAAATTAAATAAATAAAATATGAGTGGAAAATCGGTACATCCGAAAAGCGTTGATGTTTGATAAATATCG
The DNA here is from genome assembly GCF_026898425.1 of Galleria mellonella. Classification (NCBI taxonomy): domain Eukaryota; kingdom Metazoa; phylum Arthropoda; class Insecta; order Lepidoptera; family Pyralidae; genus Galleria; species Galleria mellonella. The sequence goes on along the minus strand of NW_026442175.1, from coordinate 310,841 downwards.
CTCTGATGGAATAAAAATTAAATAAGTCGTAGGATCTCTCGCTGAGATTTTTATTGATGGCTGTAATTTATTTTAGCGGCACCCGCAGTGTGCTTCGGGAGAAATATGAAAGGCATTACGGCAAAAAGGCCTCTCGAATTTATGAGCAACTCTCTCTCTGTTTGATAACGTTCGAGTTTTCATAGCGTCAGGTTTGAAATGTTCTCAATTGGCTTAAAAGCCCGGAAATCAGCTCAACACAGAGCCGATCTCTGGATTTTCATGACGATTTTATGCTAAATTCTCAACTGTCAAGATGTTTTTCAGAATTTTTTATGTCATTTTATATTTATTTGAGAGCGTCGTGTCCCAGTGGCATATCATCTCGAATTAATAACCTCACAGATCCGGGATTAATATTTAGTTGACATTAACACGAAAAACATTGTGGGTTAATTTATGAATATAAACGAAGTCTCCGGTAATGAAAAACGCCGATAACAAATTAATCTGAGTGACGGTTAGCTCCTCTCAACCCACGTTGAATGAAATAATATGGTCAATGAAGTGCACGGCGAAATGAAAACATATTGAATATAACTTTTTTTTTATACAACTTGGAATGGCAAACAAGCTGACGGTGGGCCGTCAGCTTGTTTGAAATTGCAAGCAAAATGTAGTTAAAAAAACAAGTTTTGATTAAAACTAATGATGTTTTTTTTATACGACTTAGAATGGTAAACAAGCTGACGGCCCACCTGATGGAAAGTGGAAACCGTCGCCTATAGACATGAGCAGTATGTTTCATCCATGATATTTCCCATACGTTGCCATTCCTGAGGACTCAGGTGTTATTCCTCTGTACCCTGTAAATTCACGCCATATCCCACCCTTCAAACCGAAACACAGCCATGCAAACACAACTGCTTCACGGTTGAAACACGAATGGATAACTAAACTATGCCATTAGGTAATATAGTAATGAGCAAATTTGTTATATATATATAATTATAAATACGTGTAATTTATGCATTCATCAGTAGTTCATTTATTCTGTTTATTCTTAATGGCTAGTTGGATTCTCACTGGTTATAAATTACTCACATAAACCACTCTCGTCGACTTTAATCCGATTAATCTGCCGAATGGTGTGTTCAGTAATTTTCGATATCAATGTTCCTGAGACAAATAAGCAGATGCAGGTACGCGAGTAAACTTGCTATATATGGATATTTTGTAATTAATCTGTTTACTTTGATACGACTCGCTGTTTGTGGTGTATCTGTGTGATTTCTTGATGAAACTTCATTATACCAATTAGATGATATTATAACAATTTTGCCTACGTAATCCTGTAATAAATTTAGAATATCCATTCTTAGTGCATGTTTCCTATAAAAATACTTCCGCATCTCTTTATGGGAATGTTCTACCAGTGAATATACCATAAAAGATATTATATTACTCGTTAAACAATGTACTTTTAATTTTAAAACTCGTACTCGAACAAATTATTTTATTTATTTGGTATGAAACTAAGTATAAAATACACATGCGAAACAAAAAAGAACAGTAGTAAAAAGTAAAGTAGAATAGTTAAACAATTAAAACAATAATAATAATAATATTTAATCTGGTTATAACAATAATATTAGTTACAGCATTAAAATACAAGATTCAAACTATAACATCGCTAGATAAATCTATATTTTAAATTTAATGAACATACAGTGTTACTACTTAACCTATTTACAGTTACAACGATATATCTATATAAGAATAAATTACTTATAGAGTATTGCTTATAAAATTATATTCATAAATAATATATTATTTTTTAAAATTAGTGAAATTTTCAAGTATGTTCTTGAAGGTAACAAAAGCAAAAATATCTTTCTATATTCATTTACAGACAGCATTTAAATTAACTCTTTAACAAAGAAGGATTGTCGCCGAGACGACCGGGTCGCGGGTGAGTGCTACGTATTTTTGTAATTAATTTCCCAGGTGTATTGTAAACAGCTGCAGGTTTCAGCTCCTTTTGTAACTGTAAGAAACGTTATATTGTAGATAGTACAATATTATATACTTTTTTGTTATTAGAATTCCTCTCAGTAGACTACAAAATTGCGAACTAAATAAATAATGTTATTAATAATAAATAATCTTTATTCAAATTGTCTTCCATATCCTACTAATATAATAAATGTAAAATTTTATAAATATGTTTGGATATTTGGATGTTTATACGATAATCACTCAATTATGCTGAAATTGTTTAATGGATTTGAATGACATTTGATACAAAGGTACACTATATACTAACTTAACACATAGGATATTTTATATACAGGCTTATTCACGCAGGCAAAGTAACTTATAATATAATAAATCATATAAAATAAAACTCATATTTTTAAACACGACTATTTTGACTCTGTTACTTATATTAATATCTACATATTTACGCCATGTTTCTTGCGTCTACTGTAATTATCAGACAGGAACTGGGTTCTTTTATGTTATTTTATACTACTGTATTGGCAAATAAGCATACAGCCTGTCCTATAGGAAACGGTTACCGTAGCCTCTCAGCTTATTCATATCCATAAACAATACATCTGTTGCTGTAGCCTGTTTTTTTATTTTAAATACTATCCTGATGTTTTGGCCCTGAAGGAGGTGTACTTGCATGTTTCGGTTTGAAGGGTGGGATATGGCAATGAAATGATATGGTACTGAGGCATTTTTAGTTTTCAGAAATGATAAAACGCATAGGGTGTAACATGGGATCACATTGTAATTGGAGGTCTTCATTCTATAGGTGACTGTTTTTTATCAGAGCGACGGTTACCACTTTTCATCTAGCCAAGCCAGCCGGCAGCTTATTTGCTATTACAAATTACTTAAAACGTCCATGTAAGTTAAGCTAGATTCTGTTCTATACTTTCTTTCAATCCAACTTGCTTTCATACTATATGTACGACCTCGATTTACCAACAGAGTCAACTCCGTTAGATTCATGGTAGCACTGGCGTTTCAACAACATTTATTTTATTTTCTCTTTACGTACAGTACTCTCGTTGATACGAGATATAGATTTATATTAGTATAGAAACAACTACAGAGCTACATATATCAATCTCATGCTGTTTGGATTAAATTCTGACTGCAGAATAACTTTCTATCTTTAAACTTGTATGTTTCCTATAAATATGGTGTATTTTATTAAACTCACATTAAAAATTCAAGTTTTACCTGCATAATACAATATACCTGAGTCCTCAGGAATGGCAACGCATGGGGAGTATCATGGGCGAATAAGTATACTTTGTTATGTCCATGGTACTGCTCATGTCTATAGGCGACGGTTACCACTTTCCATCGGGTGGGCCGTCAGCTTGTTTGCCATTCTAAGTTGTATAAAAAAAATACAATATCATTTCATTCCAAAATTATGACAATTATATATAAATATATATACGATATAAATCATACAGGGTTTTTGATGTTAAACGCCATAATGATTATCTATGGATACTTGCAACATCAGAGATGCCACATAGGCGTAACCAAAATTGTCAAATTTAAAAAAAAAAAAATCATATTAAAATGAAAATGTTTTTAAAGCAGTTGTTTTCATGACAATGACTAGGAGACTGTTTGTTATTTAGGAGGTAACTTATTAATATGTAAACCAAATACACAAATAAATTAGGCAAAACGTAAATACAATTCTAGGTACTATTAATTCTGTTTATTTGTATACGTATTACAGGATTTGTGAAACAATACAATAGTTAATTAGACCCAAATAATATTCAAATCCTAGCTTTTAATTCATACTAATAAACACCGAATCTGATTAATTTTCAGTATAAAATTAGAAGTGAACTTTGAACAAGTCTAAATTTGATAAAATAATTATTCCAATACTGCGCTTCGAGGGCTCTTCACAAGCTGTACGTTATCCATTGAACGTTATAAAGGGTACTCAAAGTCGTCGATATTAAACAAGCACCAATGAATGTCGAACGAATCTCTGTTAACTCCTCTTCATATTTCCAGTGGTTCTGAGAACTTGTTAGGGCCACTTTACTAATTTGACAGTTAATTGATATCGTATCAGAGAATTAGTTTCGTTTCTAGGATTTTGTTAACAATTATAAGAGCCATGAACTTTTTAAAATGCTATGCAAAATGAATTTTAATAGCGATAACTACCTTCAATAAGAATTTATTGACACTACAAAATAATATGTGTGTTATATTTGTGCATGTTATATTTAAAAAAATCTCTTAATATTTCATTAACATTTTAAAATTGAATATGTTTGTCTTATAAAAATTAATGAATTAAAAATATTAAAATAAAATAAAATTAGTTACAAATACATAAAACCAACAAAAGTAAAGCTCAAAATGTATATCATAAATCCTATTGTCTCATAGCATAGATTTATAAAAGATAAAGGTATTCACAGAAAACTCCGTAAACTTTTGAAGAGTTTTCAACATTTGAAAGAAAAGTATCGTAGCCCAGAGGTGTAATTTAAGAACTTTTCTATATTGAACAAGTCTCAAGCGATATTTTTTTTTAATGTGAACAATGTTTCAAAGTCCTCCTGTTTAATCCAATATTGAGAACTAAATTTTATTTTAGAAGTAATTTTATAATGTAAAATATTATATCGATCTATTTCCATAAATTAGTTGACCGATTTACTTTCCAATTCTTAAACTTTAGGGTTTTTTTATGGGTAATAATGAAACAGTAACCCCACCCGCGCTATTGGTATACATCAGTATACACCACAAGAACTGTTCACGATGGTTTCCAGGGGGAACCACATGGAGGTCGACCTAACTTTAGGATTTAATCCACCAACTTAATGTTAAAGCGTTAGCTAATGCACAAAAAAATTATAAAAGTGATCTTTTGCCGTTTAATTTTAATGAATAATAAGATTTAATTATTAATAATTAATATTAAGACACTTTTTATTAAAGGATCCTCAAGTAGTTCATTTAATTATAATTTCTTGAAGTCTCAAACGTATTATTTTGTAGGATCTCTGAATAAAAAGCATTTTTATAAATAGTTTTTATACATGAATGCGAGCCATGCTACATTTCATCTATTGTTAATGTATCTAGCAAGTGGTAACACATAAACACATTCATTTTTATATCTGTATAAATAAAAAGCATTTGGTAAACTTATGTGAGCACATAACTTCACTAGAACAGCACCTACTTGCTTATTTTTTTTTCACTGTGTTTATAATTGTCAGGAAGATGTTTATAACTATCTGTGTATGTTATGGACATAATAATTATCCAGAACATATTATAAAATAGGAGATTATCTTTTATATATAAATAAATAAAAAAAAACTAAATACTTATATTTACATTATCTTTCCGTTATTTTATTTTGCTTCTTTACGTATCTTCACGATCAGCCATGGAGGCGTGAACGTATCGCAGGATCATAATATACGTTTGTTTCCCGGATGCAGAAGACAGATGTTAAAATAAATAAAAGCACCGAGCAGCAGTCGATTTCCGAAGTACTTACTAGTTTCCGTTCCATTTAGATAATAAGAGAAAATATCTCACAGCAACACAATTCTTTGTAATACGTTTAGGTACCTACATACGAGAATTTGTTTTGTTGCTTAGATATACAATTTAATTATTATTTTATCGATACTAACGCCATCTAAAACGTGACATTCTATCTATCAAAGATCTCCATGATCTATGTTACTTGGCGCAATAAACGAATTCAAGTTGTGTCTTGCTTGACTCAATTTTATTCAAACATCCACCAGTTTTTTAAGTTTGTATTTATAAGATAAATAAAAATAATATAAAAAATATATATTGAAATACAATTAGCTATTTTTCGTAACGACGTATTAATTAGACAAACAGACAATATGACAATTTCACGTATTATATATTTAATTTTCGTAAAAAAATCAAAGTACACACTTTTCCATTTTCTCGTTGTAAACATCACAATATTACCACTAAAATACATGTTATAAAACATGTTATGTGTGCAACATCATTTATTTATTTGTTTATTTATGCACAGCAACAGCAATACAATTCGCAACACATTGACTATAATAAGCTTTATATCTAAGTTATTGTTTTAAAATTGTACACAGTTAATTGCTACGCACAGCGTTGTCATAGTCGCAACATCTATGTAAGTACTTGTAGAATAAAAATTTGAGTAAATATATGTTGGATAACTGATAGAGTAACCCACGTACACATATTTAGATAAACAAAAAGTACTTATCGACTTTCAATAGTTCGGTCAAACTTGACGACTACAAAGTTGGTGCAAACAAGAAATAGGGCGACTCGTGCCCGCATCGGCAGCTTCCCAAATTACAACTGACTACGAACTAACACGAAGTTACACCAACACGAGAATTTACGATCTTAATTATCATGGTATCTAAACTGAAATTAATTTTAAAACCATTTTTGATAGCCAAGCTTCTATCATATATTAGTCTTCATAAAAATAATTGAGATTAGATATGATATTTAATGAAAAAAAAAAAACAAAGTATTATATGTTCAAAATATTGCAAAAATTTAAACCGCTATGCTCATAACATACGCGGCGTGCCATCACGTGCAAAGATTTCGCGGTCTTCATACAACGCCGTACAAATTTGTCAATCACGTCACGCCGCAGGAGAGCGCCACACCGCGCGTTTATTTTATACTACGCTGTACATACATGTATGATGTGCCTAATTCGTGACCATAGGAGGAGGAAAAGATTCTTATTAATGGGGGCTAGCGACTCTATTACTAACAGTATGCCTTTTCAGGTCGAATTTCTCGCAGTCCTAGAAATGATCATGGTTAACTCTAGTTATTCATCACAATTAGCTAGCAAACCTGTTTTTATCTTCACTTACCATCCCTCACTAATGCTTCAAGAGCATATATCGATAGTGCCGGTGAGGTTACCACCTAATTATGAATCATTTAAAAAAATGTGAGGTTTGGAAGAGATTCACTGGCGAAAGCAATATTATGATTTTATTGACGAGAACAAGATTTTTTTAATATTATATTGATTTTTGTTATATAACTATTATATTTTAAACGTATAATATTGATAAAACGCTTTAATAAAAATTTAATGTTTAAACGTGGTCATATTCTATAGTCTTTCCTTGAATATAAAATAAAATTCCAGAAGAACAATGCCACAAGAAAAAATTTAAAATTTTTGTTCTATCTTTTGATATATACAGCGACACTTAACTATCTAAACAAAGAACGGCTTCACCTGATTTAACTGTCTCAGACTTAGGCACATTCTTGCATAAACACTTCGAAAACAACATGTTTTGGGGGATTAAGTTTAATTTAGTAGCAACTTTAGACAATATAAACAACTAACACGTTATAACTTACAAACTTGATGACATAAGTGGCGTAGAGGTGAGGCAAATTGCTTTGGATACGCTTATGTCATGTGCATGAGAAATTCAAAATGGGATATAATATCTAACATCTTATGCACATAGAATATCCTGTACCGAAAATCTTAAGAGCAAAAGCACTTTACTTAGTCAATCATTAACTAAATATATTAATTCAACTTCCTAAGATGAATTGTTTATTGATACCAACGATGCAAAGGGATATAAATATCCATATTAAGCCTCATTTCCTCAACATCATCTCAGGAATTATCTGTCCACTGCTGAACACAGGTCTCCTCCATAGACTGCCATTAGGAACAGCCTTGGGCCACCTGCATCCACTAATTTCCTGCAACGCGTTTGAGATCGACACTCCATCTACTGGGAGGCCATCCTACATTGCGTTTGTCCGTACGGCATCGCCACTCAAGAACCTTCCTTCCCTATCGTTTGTCGGTTCTTCGAGCTATGTAATCAGCTCATTGCTACTTCAGCTTGCTAATGTTTCGGGCTATGTTGGGTACTTTGAATCTTTTGTGGATATCCTTGTTTCGGATTCTATCACATAAAGAAACTCTGAGCATAGCCCGCTGAGTAATTGAACCTTTTGCATACGAGCAACCATGTATGAATGTTGGTCCATATTTTAGTTTCATAAGTCATTACTAGCAACAGGCGCTGGTTAAAGACCTTTGTCTTCAAACTTTATAATATTTTGGAAGCTTCATTTTGGAAATTTTAATTGAGATAAAATAAACAAAACGGACAGGTAATGAGTGAGAATAGGCAGTATAGTATATATGATACTATTAAATAATTTTGTATTTTTGACATCATATTTAAATCAAATAAATAAAAGTAACTAAAGTCACAAATTTGTTGTGATGGTCACTTTATGACCTGGTTAATTTGTTTTGATTAAGTTTTCTTCGCACATCCGTATACAGCTTTTAAGTGAATTTAAAAAAGGAGCATTAGATGCATAAGAATGGAACACTAAAAAAAAATCTATTATAGATATCTATTAAAATTTTAGTATGGTCGCATAGATACTATCGTACGTGATTCGAAGAGAAATTAATTATCGGTATAAATAAAAATCATTTGCCGAATGTATCTAAGCGCATCATTTCAGGACGACTACATTTATTAGACAAATTTATTTTGTTGTGTTTTTAATTATTTGAACAAGGTTTAAATGAAAGAAAATGTTTGAAAAATCGTACTGAGAACTGAATACGTTGGATTAAAAAATCTCCACACAAAATAGTAAGTAAGTGAAAGAGATGACAGTAAGTATAAAGGAAAAGTTTGTTAGTACACCCGTCTAAAGCAAGATTAAATAGCTATAATAATATAAGCAAATTTATTATGAAACTTAAAAATTTATTCATTGAATATCTTCATTAACGACCATCCTTATTAATGGTAATATTCTCAATTTTCCTTTATATTATTTATGAATATATTTATTGATATATTTGCCAATTTTGGACCGATTTTGATAAATATTTTTTCAACTAATAAAGTTTACTATAGCAGTAACTAGCAGTCATAAACTGTATATATGTGAAAGTGGGCAAATTTCAATTGTTCTGAATTTATTAAATAAAAAAATAATAAATTACTAAACATACAATGTCAAGTTAAAAGTTTCACTGTTTAACTTAAAATGAAAGAATAACATACAAAACTCACTTCGTTCATCCAACTTTACGCGGTCCAGTGTCTCCCAAACTTTAACCATTAACTATATAAAAGCAAACGTTTTCTTGGAACTCTCACAGTGTGAATGTTAATGAGATCTAAACTGATTAACAGAACTGCACATCTTTCCTTGCCTTTTGCACCATTTTCCGCATTTTAAATACTGCTTTAAAATGTTTTTATTTACTAATATTATTATAACTATGTGGAATAATTACTTAAATAAGCGCTTAAAAACTACTTTGTTTCACATAATATTTTACAGTAATGCTTTTAACATTATTCAGTTTTATTTCTTTATTTATTTTAGACAATTTGAGTCTATTGTGCATTCTTATAAAGTATTAAGTATTCCAAATTTTCTATTATATATTTTACAATAAACAAAAATAACATGACTGACTAACATCTTAGTTAGTCAGTCATGTTATTACTTACAGCTAAAAAAATATTTAAACTATTTAAAAAAACTGTACAAAAGTTGTTTGCTTGGGCATCTCTGTCTCATTTGTGTCTCTACTGTGAAGCAATTGTGTTTGCATGGCTGTGTTTCGGTTTGAACGGCGGGATATGGCAGTAAATTTACTGGATAGAGGAATAACAAGTCCTTAGAAATGGCAACGCATGGGGGGTATCATGGGCGAAAAGTATACTCTGTTACGTCCATGGTACTGCTCATGTCTATAGGCCACGGTTACTTTCCATCAAGTGAGCCGCCAGCTTGTTTGCCAAAAAAAAAAATTAAAATATTTTATATTTAACATAACAACATAACAAACTGTGCAATTGAGAGTCCTATGTTAATTTGCGAATAATAATTAACGGTCGAAACAACGATGAATAATGACTCCAATCAATAATAAAAAACATATTAAAAAAATATATATACAATCATCATATCAGCCACCAGTCCCCTACTAAACATTGGCAGAGTTGGCAATCACAATTAGACTTTGGTGATATTTTAAGAGGGAAGTTGCTGGCCACCCTTCGACGATTAAGTTCCCTAAGTGGCCTCTTAGGACAGCCACAGGAGAGGAAGGGGTTGCCCATTCTATACCAGGAACACACGGTAACATAAACAATGCGACTACATTAATAACAATAGTATTTTTTAGAAACGGTGATAGGTCAATTGGACAACGCTATCTCAGCCTAAAACTCTGAATTTTTCAAAGTCATGTTCGAACAGCCAATAGTATTTTGCAATGGCAATCATTGCAGCCATTTAAAATGAAATAATTTTGTATGTGTTCAATTACTTGGTTAACAGTCACGTATTTGTATGAATATGAGAATGCTTGGTTTGCTATTTTGTCGCATAAATTCAACTGGTATGAAATTCAGGCACATAATTATTATAAAGTACTAAATATTCACATACATTTTATGTAACTGTGACATATATTATGGATACTGCAATAATTATAAAATAGAAATATCACGAATAAAGAATTGAGACATATATGCAACCAGCTATACCTGGTGGTTTTACTCACAATTTATAGTGATGCTGAAAAATATAACTATTTATTGTTGATGCCGTTAACTGTCCACTGCTGAACATAGGCCTTCCCTATAAGGGGATTTTTGCCAATAATTGCCACGCTCTGGTGGCTCTGGCGGGTTGACAATCGCAGTTACGCTTTGATGATTTTAAGAGGGACTATACTGCTCATCCCTCGACCATTGAGTTCTCATAGTTGCCTCTTACGACATCTACAAGAACGGAAGCGGCCCATTCTATGTCAGGACGGTAACCTATGCCGAGGTCCGAGCCGTTCTGGTGTCCTTGGGCGTACGCCGCAATCCATCGGTAAGTGGGAAGTCAGACTCTCTCGCGGGCTTAGAATGCCATTTTCACTTGCTCCTGCATGCATCCGATGAAGCTATAAAGGCTATCTGCAGCCAACAGTAAGTACAGCTCGAAAAGAAATGGCGATGTTAAATACATCCCTAAAGAATGAGCTATCGAATGCAAAAATATTATTAAAATATTAATAACAAACACTTTTTGTTTTATTATATTAGTATAGATTAAAACAATAGTACTTAAATTATAATTTATAACAGTATCAACATAATTCACCCGAGGCATGCAATGGTCCGCTTTACCTGCAGTTTCCATAATAATGTTTATATCATAAATTATTCAACGGAAACCTACTTCGTACTTTCCACGTGTAAAATGTAACTTTAACCTTGATCTATATTGTATCGAATTTGACTAGTACAATCCGCAAGACTTTTTTGTGATACATCTCGAAACAACCGGATACATGGGATAAAACTTGACAGCGTCAACTTTCTATCAGTTTGTTATTAAATAACTAAATTCCTCGAAAATCTTTGAACAAAGTTGACTCAGTTATGTTGTATCCTTAAACATGATTGATTGAAGATGAAAAAAATGTAACAAAATTAGGTATATGTCTATTTCTACTTCGAAGCAGTTTCATAAGCTTGTATTTAGTTTAGAACTTAATAGATGGTGCTTAACGTTAGATATAATGATGTCTAAGAGGATAATATTGAAAATTTTGCCTACTAATCTCCTTCCATGTATAATAAAGGCACTTAATAATTAAGATACACAGATTATGATCTTGTCTTAGATTTATATAAAGTTCATTATTATTTGGAATTTCTCGATTTAATTCGCGGAAACCATTTATTGATATTGACAATAAGTATTAAATAAAGATAATTGTTAAATACAATTACATTTAGCATCTATAAAAATAAAAGGTTGATCTCAGTATTAATATATATTTATTTTTAAGATAATTTATCCTCGACACGATTATTGAAATTCTATTTAAGTGTTTTTTTTTAAAACTCCTAAAACAAGAAACGGAAATTTATTCAAAAAATATTCTACTTGCATAAACAACAATTTGTTTTGGTAATTTGGTGACACTAGCACAGTATATAAAATAAGTATGTGACTTAACGTTTCTCTAAATGATGAAAATAGTTAAATGTATAAAAAGAGTCAATAAAAATAATTTTTTTTTATAAATAAATTTAATAGTAATTGGCAGAGCATTACTTCAATCGATAGTGCAATTATATACGAATATATATCCTGGTAAGCAAGAATTCTCGAGCCCCGAGCTGCCAACCCGTATTGTGGTGGAATGATGGCACACAACCGCAGGTATTAAGCTGGCAATTACTCACTGCTAATATATGACGCTATTGTAATCCTAACGTATACCTGTGCCTCGAGTTGTACAACATCTTACCTAATTACATTACAGAACGGGCAAGCAATGTATTTTTTTTTTCAATTTTTGTACAGTAACTATCTTATAATCTCGATTTGATTGTACATTTTGCCACGAGAAGAAACGACTGTAAACCACCATCACGAATGCCGAAATTGTCTGGATAATCAAAAGGCCTTCAATCAAGTTTAACATAGAGCGCTACTTTTAAAACTACCTTCGTTTAGGTTGCCTACGAAATTAGTACCCAAAGAGTCTGCGCAAGCTGCCAGACCAAGACGCCTCTCACTTTAGTCCTATCATGACGACGACGTGGTGCAATCTACGTCGAAAAATCGACAGAAGCAAGTATGTAATCACTATTTAGTTGAAAAAAAAAAATGTTTTCATCGCATTAAGTTTTGATAGTATATTTAAAATAAAAGCATGTTCCTTTGTAAAGGGCTACCAGCATACCTGCAATTCATCATCATCATCTTTGCATCAGATAAAACAACATATTTGTATTCCCCGTTTTATAAAAAAAAAATGTATAAAAGCTAATAAAAAAGTCTTTGACAAAGTACCAACCGAATTTATTCTTAAAGATTAAATTCAAGTTTTCAAAACAGTCGATGTAATTTCATTAACTGAACGAGACATAGGTACTCAGTACTTTAACAAATTAAATATGTGGGAGGTAATTTTGTTGATGCGAAAATCGAAATACAATAAAAACACCGCAGACAATACCTTTTTATACGCAATCTTGTAAGAATAAATTGGGTTATACGTTATAGTACTTCTGGTGAAGTTAGAATAATCAAGTTAATAATAAAGGTTTTTCAAAGAGGTTTTGTAATATACGAGTATAATGTAATTTAATCTAGAACTGTAGTAGCGCCTAGCATTAATATATAAATAGTATAATATTAAACCATAAGATAAATGTGTCAAGTATACGATCCAAATGTGTAAATTATTTCACTTATATCTAGCTATTAAAGCATGATTGATTGAAAAACATCTTAACGTACTTTTGTGAAAGAATACTATTCATCTTAAAGTGAAAACTTTATTTTTTTTTCATATCTCTTGTATCACCTATTTACATAACTTGCCCCATAAATACTCGCCAGTTCCAAAGACTCCTCCCTCAGATCTATGGTTTATTTGATCACTACAAATATATATTTTTTTTTAACTAATATTCGTAGAATATTATATTAATACAAGTACAAAAAAGAATACCGTTTCTCATTTTTATGTCTATACTCATACTTTCAAGGTTTTTACTTTTAGATCCTATAAAGGAATAAAATATATTATATGCTAATAATCATGTCTATTCGCGCTGGTTATCACTTACAATGAAGTGCGTCGTGTGGTCCTCGCATCCCTTCCTTTCCCTTAGACGACGTATGAAAGTGACTAAGAGAAATTCAAGATCGAGGGATGGACAGCAGCATCTCTCTTTAAACATCATCAAAGTTCAATTGTGGTTGCCAATCCGCCAGCCAAGTCACAGATATTATAATACTGTACTAGACCAAGCGTAGTTAGCGACTATTGCCAAACCCCAATAAGAGGAGGCCTATATTCGGCAGTGAACAGCTAACGGCTGATATGATGACGACCAGAAGGAGACTTAGTACAAAAAGCGATTGCTTGGGTACCTCTGTCCCATTCGTATTTCTACCGTGAAGCAGTTGGCTGTGTTTCAGTTTGAAGGGTGGGATGTGGCATGAATTTATAGGGTACAGAAATATAACATCTGAGTCCTCAGGAATGGCAACGCATGGGGTATCATGAGCGAAACAGTATACTCTGTTATGTCCACGGTACTGCGCATGTCTATTGGCGACGGTTACCACTTTCCATCAGGTGGGCCGTCAGCTTGTTTGCCATTCTAAGTTGTATAAAAAAAAATTAAGAGGAGTAAACTTGTTTACCATACTAAGTATCATACTAAATATTCCGTATTTATTTTGATAATACAAAAAGATATCATTACTGATATAGCAAAACTGCATTAATCTAAGAAAGATTTATAAAAATATTCCAAAGATCAATGGTATTACATTAAAAGACGTACCTATTTATCGTTATTTGTTCCTGTCCAAATAGATTGCGATGGACGACAGAGAATTATTATCCTTGCTTGTTAAATTAGATTATCAATTACCTTCGGTTCAGCGATCCATTCCAATACTCGTTATCTTTTATACTGTTGCCTCAACAAAATTTGTTTAGTTGGGAAACATGCAAATAATTTTGTTACCACGCAGTTTGTACATTCTATTTAAGATAACCAATTTCTTCTAACAAATTATCGCTCAGGTCAAAAAAGTAATTTAAACCTATGTTTACTACTCTTTTTAATATTATTAAAAATGAAATAAGAATAGTAAAGTTAAACAGAATGCTTTTTATAAATAAACTCTAATAAGCACAAAATAAAAAATAACAATCTTTCGAAACCCTGTCTCTGACACCAGTGATGTTCAGTACTATTTTTAACATAATATTTCAACATAATGACATGCATTCTTTATCTAAAATTAGTTATAATTCGTAACTCTACTTGTATATCCTTAACTGTTTTATGATTAAGTAACAAACAACCAAAGATTAACAAACAACACATATGTAATATTAGTGGTATTTTAATACCTATCACCTAACTAAATTGAAAAATTAATTATTTATTAATTATTAATATGTGTGTACAATACACATATTAATAATTATATTATTCTATGCCTAGCAGAATGTTGATTCATCCATGCAATGAACATATAATTCGGTGGTCAATATTGAACAGCTAATGTTAACTCGTTAATCCTTGGATTACTAAACCACAAATGTGATTATAGTTTATAATACTGAATATTGAAACATACGTAGGTATTATTTACCTGTGATCAATATTCCTATTCTCTAATTAGCAATTTGTGATTAAGGTAATTGGATTTTTATCATCTTACACAAATAGGTACGTTTTGATTTACAAAAATAGTATATTCAATAGTAACAAAACAATTACGAATGATGTGATGTTTTGTAAACAAGTTAATAAATGTTTGAATTTAGAACGAAGAGTTGTTAATGTATTTGTGTGTAATTTTGCTTCATAAAAACCGCTAGTATTTTATGCCATAAACAAAATTGGCAAATTCAATAGCTATAAAATTAATATGGAATGTAAGGCCAGTACAAGAATAAACCCTCCTCAATTGATTTGTGAAAAATGATTCAGCGTTGGCAACGTGGCGTAATATAGCCACAAAAAAGTGAAGCAAATTGATAACTTCCTTCCTATGATAGTCGCTTAAAAACGTATAAAATAAAAAAAAGAAAAAACAAGTGCCTACACAAAAGTCGTATTGGTAGGTGAATAGGTAAAATAGCAATTATGTAAATTGCAATTAAATACAAAATATTATGTTTAATTTGTAATCGTAAGGATAGAAGTTTTAATTGAAAATGTTGAAGACGTAAACTCCAGCAACTGACTGGATGCTTTCAAGATACTTTTAGCATTTATTCTTGGAACTTATAATGGTTGCTACGTTACCTCATCAACTCAGACCTCTATTTATAATGTAGGTATTCAAGTTTCTTACGATGTACCTTCATTGTGATCAATTTCAAAACTTTATCTAAGTTTATCTGTATTTTATTAATTTTTAACATACGATACCATAACTGATTGATATTCTAATTCTAGACATGGATCTTTGTAGAAGAATTATTTGGTGAAATACCAGTTGTTGTATTTCATCACCGTACACTTTACCAAAAACCAAAGAACTATTCCGACCTTCTGGATGAGTCGAGGTCCTTCACTGTGTATTTCTGTAGACACTTTCTTCTACATACAACAAAACTATGAAATCAATTCCCGTTAGTTGTATTTTCAAATAGATATGACATTTAAATCTTTAGTAAAAAAGCATAATCCTTTCTAATAGTCGGCAACTCACCAGTAATTCCTTTGACGTTACAAGTGTCTTTTTGCAGCGGTAATCATTTACCATCAGTCAAGGCCCATACTCGTTTGTCCATATGTTATAAAAAATAAATTCTTTCTAAAGTAGATTAAAAAAACAATTACCGCAAATATGAAATTGACTTCGTAATAGAAATCAGTATTAAGTATTTATTATACATGAAAAATACAAAATCTTAAAAACATATAAGAACAACATGGGAGTATAAAATACAAATAATATAAATATAGTCTAACTTAATTAATCAATAACTTCCTACTTTTTAAAATCGGTTAAATAACGTAGTTGAGTTTTATATAAATAATTTGAATTTTTGTTAAACTTATATCACCGCATATATTATTGAGTTTACTCAATCTTTAATCAACCGTTAATCTATTCGTACCTACATATAATTGTAGTCAAGTCGATCGTCTTTGAGTTGACACCGTAAAGTGTCGTTATAACCTAAGTAAAGTATCTTTACCTTGTACAAAGGTGCCACCGCGTCAGAATTCTATTAAGAGGGGCTCAAGTTGTTTGCCTCTGGGGCTTTGTTTATGTTACATTCTTCCTTATTGTGCGAACCGAGGCCGCCCTACGATATGACATAGTATTCGCAATTTTCCGCCGGAACACTTTCGTTGCCAGTAACGTGAAGTTATGCTCTCCACCTGTTACTGTTATGAAGTATTCGTAGATTTTCTTATGAGGTCTAGAATGGTTGCTAGGTAACAAACGCCGGATCAACTCCCGTGTTTAGGCGGCGAATCGCTGTAATTTATACAGGTGTCGACTTTGTTATACGGACAATTAAAATACAGATAATTATGTACCTGCGTTTAATAAAACGAGGTCTGAAGACGCTAACGTTAATTCGGTACTAGTAGCGATATATCATTATCTCAATATTTTTATTAAATACTTCTTATAATCCTTATAAATATAATATGAACATAGCATTACTATATCAGAAAAAAATTATCACAAAAAAGTGACTACAGTTATCACAAAATTAACATTGCTGTTGTGATGGTTGGGTTAGTGATAAAATGCGAACAGTTTATCACTAACTAAGTAAATCACGAATGATTTGCCTGTATCATATTATATCGGCCATGATCTGATCACGGCTGAATATAGGCCTCCCATTAGCAAAGATTCTATGGATATTGCCTTAAGGAAAGGTATTGAGCCAACTGCATCCACTGATTCCCTGGAATGCATTTAAAGTCATCTCTAGTGAGAATTCATCCTACACTTCTTTTTCCTGTACGGGGTCGCCATTGGTCTATATATCGCTAACTATTACAATTGATCATATAATCGGATAACATTAAATTACAATCGTTACGGCTTCTACAAATTAGGTAAGTAAGTGACGAAAGAAGATCCAAATACTCTTAAACCATGGGAATAATCGAATGAAAAGGAAGCTGCATTAATCAGATTCACATTAGAAGAACTGGAAATTGCCGCAAAGGAGCGGAGTCATAAGTGAAATTCTCTTCAACCTACTTCGAAAAGCAGGAGATTTTCAATTCGGATGTATTTTTTATGTTAGTAACTCCGTCATAAGTCCATTCGTCAAAATTGAAATAGATTTTTTTGTGGAATATAATCTTTAATTTCCATATTATCTTTGATAAGGGATAATAAAAAGACGTCATCCTTATAACATCTTATCATAAATATAATCGCAGACATGATCTACCAAAGTTCAATCAGACGATTAAGCTTTTTCGAATTACAGACTTTCACATTTATAATATCCGTTGTCTAAGGCAGCACTATTTATATTTATCCAACAGTTTCACTAAAATAACAAACAAGCACAAAGGAATCTGTTAAAATAGCAATGTAAAGGCAAGAGAATCGTTTTTAACTCCACAAACAGGTAGAACTTGGCAAGAAGTCGTGTTGCTTTAGTAGAGAGTTTGCCAGCCACTGGCATGGACGTAAACTTGCTACAAAGTTGATTGCTTCCAACCACACTCGAGACAACTTTTGATTCCGTTCCGTAGTTCATTGAGATTCAATCTGGTTAAGTGATTACATAGGTTTAAAGACTCGTATCAGCGTCTATTAAATTTAATTGCAACTTTCGACAAATAATGGTAAAGTAACAAATATACACTGCTTCGCAAAAAATAATAATTTAATTGTTAATAATCTTAGTATTCTTATTTTAAAATTATTAAACACACCAATCAATAACAAGATATGTCGTGGATATATTAATTTAAAAAATATATTTTAATTTATATTTAGAACGTGGAACGTGTAGAGTTCGCTTCGCAACAGGAAACAGAAGCGTGCCCGTTTTTAGGTTGATTTAAGGAGAGAGCCGTATGTTAGATTGCTAGAGGCATTCACATTAAATCAAACAAAACAAAAAAGAAAAATTTCTGTAAAGCTTTTAAAAGCCTACGCAACGGTCACGCTTGGTCTATCTAATGTGTCAGGTTATTTTAATATCATAGAATTAATTTAGTTCTATAGGTTTGTAAAGATAAAAAGGACCGAAAGGGATAACCAATTTGGTTTTTTTTTTATCGGATAGGACGTAATTATAGATTAGTTCCATAAAATTTTTATCAAAAAAAGTTCAATAGTTTAGTTCTTAAATCAAACTTACTAGTTTTGCTACAATAGAAGTATTTTTTTTTTTTTGGAAATTAATCTTATAATGTCTCTATGCACATACATAATCTATTATTTATTGTGAATAAAATCTTATATACATTGATGACATCTCATATAAAGACTAATAATAATCTATGTCAACTATTAATGACAAATTTGTAATTTATGCTAAGCTTATTCAAGCAGACGATTCCTTTTCGGTTATTATATTATCGTCATATTTTTCTATAAACCTTTCACTTTGCTACATAGACAGTCATGACACCAACTCAAAATTATTGCAAGTCTATATTTTAAAATTAATTGAGTTTATTATTAATAAATTCCATTGTGTGTACGACGAGACATTCACAAACTGGTGGATAACCGTTAATAAAAAAAATATTAACAAAAATTTGTCATTGTTCTGACATGGCATCTTAACAGTCATCTCTGTTACACTGTTTGCTTGATGGCGAAACTCCATTTTAATTAGTTGTACGAAGAAATTGCTGTCGTGGGAAATTTTCATGAAACCGTCAGCGCGACAGAAGACACATTATTAATCGCGCTAATAAAAACTGCTAGCCAGTGAAACTGTCCAGTCCAAACAAGTTGGACATAATTGCGAGTGGATATAACTGTCTTGTCAGCAAAACTGACCATCCAGTTCAGACTACCGACTAATTAAACAATCTGACAAGCTTGAGAAACTGACATGTTTTTAACAACCTAATGTAATTATACAAAAAAATCGACCAAACTTTATTTGTAATTGCTTATTAATTAAATCAGAAGAATTATGTATAAATGAGGATGATTGTACAGGTAGAAAAGATATAAAATGAGTGGAAGATAATATGTCCAGTAAAGGAGTCAATAAATTATTCCATATAACATGGGTTAATGACAGGAATATGATGATAGTAATCAATAATAGCAATATTATTTACATGCATGAGTGTAAAACTAGACGATGAGTTGATAATAATGAATATATTGTAAAGAGTTTGTATAATAGACAATGTTACCTACCTTCATCTTACCAGTAGCAACAGTACCTTAAATACTCCTTTTATCTGAAATTAATACATATATCGATAAATTTATATGCCACATATTTAGTGATATTTATCGTTATTCAAATTTTATTTATTTGGACGAATATACTTAAAACTTCCTTTAAAAACCAGACTTAATCTTAATAAATATAATATGAAAAAATCCAAAATAAAAGGAGATACTGGTATATTTTCTTTTATTTTATATGTTTAATTCTGAACCGTTGTTACAATGGTTCAGAATTGGAGATGATATTATATAACAAATGTATTTTGTATATTTTTATAAAAAAATCTTTTATTTTATATTTAAATTTTATTCCTTTTTCTTTAATGTGCCACCTTCTATTGTCACTCACTGTTTCATTCACTGTTTCACTGTTTCTTTTTCCTTGTCTTATTTTAATATCTTCACATTAACCCTCACAAATAAAACAAGCACCAAATATATCAGAATTAAGTCATCTTTCATTTTCCAGGTTAAAAATAAATCAAAATTTCTTTTTTTTAACAAATGTTTATAGCTTGTATTTTACAGCTGATAATATTAACAGGCTCTGGAAAACTTTGTATAATGAGTACATAATGCTAGTTCTATTTTAATTAACCTTTGAGATGTGTAGAATTATGCATTCCGAATAGAACAGTTACAAATAAATGGGTTAATTACAATCCTCAAATGTTTGAGCTTCGACCCAAAATGGCTTACACTGGAATTAAAAACTCATTACATTTCGCGGAAAGCTGCCAAGCCTAATTCATACGAGGCAAACTGTAGTTCAAATTTTAAATCCATATTCAGAAATAACTTCGTAATTAATTGGGGCTCGCTCCAATTTGTATTCTAATATTACGTATTGGTTGAAATGTATGAATGCAAATTAATTTCAAAGTCGCTTTCAAAATAAACAGGTTCTCGATTCGTATGAATTGTTTTTGTAGCTAATGTACAAAATTACGTCGCTTATCTTGAATCAGCTTTCATAATTATAAGTAACTGCTTTAAAAATGTAAAACAAATTACCTACATTGTAATTTCCTAATAAGTATAACATGGGAAATTTTAAGAAAAAACTTTATTTTATATCTTTTTGAAAAACCGACAACGTATAAGTGATCCCGTAGATCGTTAGTGTCCATGAGCTGCAGTAATCACTTACCATCAGGTGAATCGTATCCTCATTTGCCGCCCTTTCACATATAAAACAACTTTGTCATTTGTATAGTTTACTCCTGTGTCCACGTGTTGAATCCATATTAATTTTGCAACTATCGAAGCTGCTGTTTCATTTTACAGAACAAAAGTCTGCTATTTACTGCTTCGCATCCAATAACAAACATTTCGCGTATTAAATTCACATACATAATATTTATCTTTTAGATTAATTATCATTAAAGGATACTCAGGAATTAAGATACAAGTATCAGGAATTAAATACAAATTGAATGCAAAAACAAAGAAAGAACCAATAATAAATTATAACTAAGATATAAAGAGCAGTATTTTCTATTGCACGTCA
This sequence comes from Galleria mellonella, assembly GCF_026898425.1. Lineage (NCBI taxonomy): Eukaryota > Metazoa > Arthropoda > Insecta > Lepidoptera > Pyralidae > Galleria > Galleria mellonella. Next base: position 289,276 of record NW_026442175.1, on the reverse strand, counting down.
AAGAAAGCACTTTCAACTTTCTCATTGTCTCTAAGAAATATATGAAAGCATGTCAGAGATAAGAGTGGGGGATATAAGTAAAAAAAACTTTGATCGCTTGTTTGTATTCGTTCAGCAAACACAAGAAGTAGTTGACCAAAATGTTGACGATGTTTTTTATCTGATTCGCTTTTCAAGGAATTTCAAAGATGTGAACTTTCTCATTTCGCCTGTATTTTAGGTGTATGTTACGTGATCATCGTTTTATTTTAATATTACTTCATCAATTCTGTATCACGTCTATTTGCATATTGATAGTTTGTAAATTAAGTTACGATTGAAGTCGCTTTTTTTTATACTAAAATTTAAGTTATATTGGAATTGTATTAAAGTCTTACTGATAAATAAATTTATTATGAAACTGAAAATATTTTATAGACTATTAGTTCTAAATATAAATCTAGACATATCGCATATACTATATATAAATTTTAATATAACACTATATTACGTAACTTGCTAAATTTTAAAATAATATTTCTTCATTTAGAAACATATCGCAATAAAGAGAAACCTAGAACAGCTTAGTGCCCACAGTTTATTAGGGAACACGAGGGTCGAAGACAAATTGGTATCATTTAGAAATGGGTAATAAAGTAGCAATGAGTTCTAGCAAATAATAAAAGTAATTCCTGTCTCATTAAAATTATAGAATTAATTACTAGACTAGTAAGGGTGAAATTATATTTTTATGTGACAACTAAATACTATACACATCCTTACGTCACAATTATTTAAGTATATAATGCGTGAATTGGAAATTTTATTTTCTACTCTAATACATATTAGTACATACATTATATAATTTTACATATTGTAACATATTATAACATTATATTATTATTACCGTATGGTCTGGACATAGAATGCGTCAGCCTTTTCTGTCCCGTGAGTGTCGTAAGAGGCAACTAAGAGAACTTAATAGTCGATGAATGGGCACCAGCGTCCCTCTTAGAACAACGCCAAAGCCAAACTGCGGTTGCCAACTTGCCTGCCAAGCGTGGTAACTACTGGCAAAACCCGCCTTATGGGGGAGGCTTATGTTTACCAATGAACAGTTAACGATTAATGTGATTGTGATGATGATGTAGATGATTATTATTATTATATAGATATTCAGTTAATAGCCAATTGTACAATGCAAATCTCAAAATGCAATTTTGTTTAAATTAGGTAATATAACATGTAAAAAAATATTCGTAATTATCGACTCAGTGCAGCCTGAATGGAGAAAAAACAAATATAATTTATTTAAATTTTTTGTACACAATTTCGGAGGAAATATTTTCATACGCAGTTTTTTCATATGATTGTTAACGAAAAGTGTTTATAATTACTGATACGTATTCGTATTTCTTTTTTCAAAAAGACTATAAAATTCACCTAAATAATTTAATATTTTTTATTATTCAAATATCGTTGAAATTTTCACTGTAACCCATATATCATATTATATCAAAGTACTGTTTGAAATAATAAATTATTATGTAATAATATTTTTTACAAGTTATGCCCAACTATTTGAACTAATATATATTATTAATAATAAAATTCCTCGAATTATTTATCTTAAGACTTATTTTAGATTTTTCAAATAAAAACATCTACTGCTACGCGCGTTGTCTATATACATTAATTATTTTATCTTTCCATTCAGGATATGGTAAAAATAAATAGGTACATAATTTTTTAATATCTTTTACTTGACTTAAATTTAAAATAATAGAATATTATAGATTCTATTGGCAATATAGACGATGCTAACGCTCAATGCAATATCCAATTACTCGTATATTGCCAATTACTCAAACTCTAGGTTTCAACGCATGAAAGCTTCATAATAGCAACTACCTCATTATACATTATACGTATTCTCAGCGACAACATGCCTTATAAAATACTTTATACACACATATCTATGTACATATATACATATTTAGTTGAACCATAAGAATAAATTAATTCTTATCTTTGAACTAACAAATTTATGTAATATATTAATTCCGTAAAAGTCTTTAAGACTTTTTTTATAACAAGTACAATATCATATTGCTTTGGAAAAAAAAAACAACTTCAATCGTGGATACACGGATAGTCGTTAAGATGATAGGTTCAAACATATTTTTTAGCATTCCCCTTGACTTGTTCCTACTTAGGACTTTTTTAATTCTTTATTCTTAAATATATTTCCTGTTTCTATTTCCATGTTCTTCCTTACTATTTCTTTCCTGTATTTAATTGTATTCTTGTTTCTATAGCTACTGCAAAGACGTACTTCGTAGATACCGATGAATATTGCATGTTAAACATTTGCTTTGTAACAAGCAATTTCTTGTTCCACAAAGAAAAATAATAGCTTTTATCATTATAAAATTAAAATGAGACCAATACAGAAGTAAACTATCGATTTTAAAAAGAATAATAAAAAACGGTTTAGAATTGTCTATGAAATTGTATAACATAATCGCAAAAAGAGTTAAACGAATTGACAACTTTTTTCTTTTGAAAATTGCTAAAAATATAACAGAAATAATATTAAAGATGATCTATAAAAGAAATCTGTATAAAATAAATAAATACATACACGAGTATTTCAATGTTTTTCGAGTAATACTTTATAGTATACACATATGTATACCCGTAAAACAGTACCTATGTACCTATATCTGAATTTTTGCTCTTTCAAGTTGTTTTAGATTATAATATATATTATTAGGCACTATATGATGCTATATATTGACTGTATAACTATAGTATAATATAAATATGGTAGCCAGTATCTGACAAAATACGCGAATTTTGCTACTATAAAAGCCGAGTGGGGTTTTTGTGACGTTGGTCCGTCCACTTGTAAGTAATTAATAAGCAGAGCAGCTCCGTTAAAGTAGGTACTTGAATAAAAATAGGAATATAAAATCATAACCTTTATATCCTTTATTTGTGAAATATAACTGTCATAATAGAATGTCATGACTCAGTGGTATACTATATGATTTATAGATCGTAAATGTCACAAGTATAAATCACATTGAATTTGTATGTCATATTAAATTTCTGACTAACTCCTCGGTAGTGGAAATTATTGATAAAAATCAAATTAATCCAAGTGACTATATTAAGTTCGCTCCCTGCTATGTTCTTACTCTTAATTTAACTTAATATGCTCGGCGAAATTTGGACATGTTGAATGTAAATACAATGGGAACGTTCGACAAATACCTCTGATTGCACCGCTAGAGATTATAGTCATGATGATATGTATTATTATAAATTATGAAAATTTTTTTTTAAGAAAGTAAGTCCATTTATTACAATTTATAAAACATAAAAATCAAGTTCTTATTCACCTACTTTTCTTTAATTTAAATGCAAATTTATTCTCCGCATATTATTTCTAATACAACCAATGTTCAGAGTTTCGAACTTTTTTGAGATATTTTAATACAATCGCAGCATCTTTTCCCCCTTTATTACCCCGACTTTATCTGTAATTCCACAGACAGGCCATAGGAACGCGATGATTACGGAGGGAAGGGTGGAAAAGAAACAGAAGAAATATATAATGAAGTCCAAATCCAACTCACTTTCCCTTTGCCACTCTTTTTAATATAATCAAGGACTGAATTGGAACATAGATTTACAATTTTTCGCTTGAAATTTTATCGTGATTTGAATATCAAAATTGTTGTAATTTTAAGTAAATATTTATCTTTGGCTCTAAATACTGCATTAGGGATTATAGTTGTGAGCATTTTTTCATTTATTATCTTAACAACCTAACAAAGTTCTATTGCTAGGCGTGAGCCTTTCTTCATAAGAGAAGAGTAATCCAAGTTGGCCAGGCGACTTGGTATAGATTTTTATGAAAAGTTTTTCTTCTCTTGTATTGTTTTATTATACTTTGTTCCATTAGTTGCAACTAACAATATCCTTAGAATGTTGTATTTTTACTCCATCGCCAATATAACTCAATAAATTAAATTTACACGTATTTGTTATATTAAAAAAAATCCTGCTTATAATAATCCCTCTATGATTAAATTGTAAACAAAATTAAGGTTTTTATGATTAATTTTTAATGTATATTGTTAAACAAGTTATAAAATGAACAACTATCATTTTTAAAACTTACACATAAAATTTTGTCAACTGATAGTACTCTTAGCACTCCTTCCGTGACATAATTATAAATGCACTCAGCCCAGTTACCTAAGAGATACAGGGTCGAATCACATCGGACGGTTAAGTTTTTCGAAACACAAAATAAGTATAAAAAATGAAAAAAGAAATCTAATTGAGATTAAACTTTTTATAATACAATTATTAACTAAATAGATAATAAAGTAAAGTAATAAACATAAAGATAAAAAATAAAAGGAAATAATTAGAGAATAGTTCCAAAATAAGCTATTATGTTCTTTAAGAAATATAAATCAATTTTCAACATTTAAAACGACGTTTAAAACTATTGTAATAAATATCATAAATACCTATAAATTTATATAATACTAATAATTTCTTGTAAATCACATATGTACTTTGTTGCTTACAAATAAACTTGCAAGTGTTGCAAGCAAACATGTAAATTTTCTCTTTGGTGAAAATGTTGCCTGACTGTTACGTTCACTTATGTACTAACTGGCTTAGTCAGTATCAGTTCACCCGGTGTACAATTTCCTTTATCTGATGTCTGTAGTATAGAGAACAACGTAAAGGCGAGTCGGACGCGGGTATCTCTTGGTTAATTACCATCACTTGACACCTGCCGTACCCACTAGCTGTTAGCTAATTGACAGTAGGACGGCTCGACAAGCTACCGGAATAGGATTTACCGCGATTTTCCTCTCGCCCTAAGATCAGAATACGTGGTTAGTAATGAAGCCAAATACTTACGCCATATGTGTTATTTTTTCGTTGTCTGTATAGTATAGATAGATTATGAGTTATTACGTTATCTACTTTCGTATCAGTTTATTTACTGTATTGAGAAATATTATTAAGTCCTAACGACATTAAAATTAAGTAATTTAATTATTTTTATTCGATAAAAAAAATAGTGTAAAAATTAAAAAATGCATTCTGCTAAGTATATAGATAAATTGTTGATATAGAAAAATTGTTAAATAAAAAATTACGAAATAGTGTACGATATAAAAGTGAAAGGATGCAAGTACCGTGACCTAAATCACAGATAATATAATACTATACTACCTAAACTAACTAATCATAATTAGCTAGACTGTGAATTATCAGAGGAATAATCGGAGTAAAAGGAATGTAAAACAATATTGTACAGTCAGCTCCAAAAGTTGACAAACGTAAATACATTTTCAAAATGTATAAATACCGTTACATATAAGTATATTAGTCATTCAACAAGACTAACTCCAAAATTGAATGAACCAAGGATTTCGAAATAGAAATGAACATTACAAAAGGAAAAAATATTTGACTTTATGCAACTTGTATAGAGGTTTTAAAACCTAGATGTGTTAATTGATTTTAGTGCTAACCATATAAAAGGCTTTGGAAATACCAGAACAAAACCAGGGACTATACGTATAAAAACTAACTATCGGAACAGAGTGACGAGAGCCCACCATTCTCTTGTTTCTATTTAATTAAATTGGAAATTTAAAGTCATTCCACAGGGTTGCCACATTTTTTCTATATATACCAACATACCAAGCATAGCATGTGTCCAAACTATTAAAAACAAATATTCCCATGACTAGAATTGCATGTACTGTACGAGAATCAAATAAGCAATTAGCAAAAAATTTTTCCCGCTATATAAGTAAAGTTATTTAATTTTTGCAATAACTGCTTGTTTAATAGTTATGTTATTATTTTTATTGAAGATATATATGTATATGTTTATTTATTGTTGGGCATTTTACTTTGATTTTTTTTTAATAATTAGTTTTGTTTTGTTATAAAAATATTGTAACCTTAAGCTTTTTAATAAAATATATTGAAAATAAAACAAAATGTTAATGAATTTTAATTTTTTATAACAACCCTAGATGCACGAATACTTTTTACACTTACTGTATGTACATATATTCCACTAGTCCTGGCGATTCTTGTTTATGGAATAAAATTGCTACTTCTTTTTTACATGTCTCGTTTTTTCAAGTTATGTTTCCAACTATAATTTGTTATCTACTTCTAAACAGACGAAGATTTCCATTTTGATTGTAGTTGTATATATATATATATATATATATATATATATATATATATAAGGGAAAAGTACTGAACCACATATGTTGTAATATGGTACTTAAGTAGCTAAGTATTATTATGTCACCTACATGGAGTTTTTTTAATGGATGAAAATGAATATGGTAACCGCCCGCCTGCGCCAACATATATATATATATATATATATATATATATATATATATATATATATATATATATATCACCAACTAATGTCTATGGTTTAACGTATATTAACGGATGTGATTTTTTTTTGTTGTCACAAGAAATTAATTAAAGTAAGAGCATTTGAGTGTTTTTATTGTCTCTGCCTACCGTTATCGGACACAGGCATAACATATAAATGATACAATGCAATGCATGTCAATGTCATCCCACTGCTAGGCATTTATCAGTCTCTCTTTATAAGTTTTTCATCCCTTGTATACAATACTTTTTTCTTTTAATTCACAAATTTTTTATAAAAAAATTATTCGATTATAATCATCAGTTAAACTCGGTTTAAAGTTTTATTAACAAAGATATAGTATAAATAATACATCCAAACAAATATACAGTGGAAATTCCTCGTTTTTTTTAAATTAGTTAAAAAATAAAATTGAATTGAAATTTCCAACTTTTTAATGAAGTAGGTTAAAAATATAGTATACTAAATTTAGTACGACTTTTTTCCTAATAAATCGTGTACATTTTTTTAATAATAATTAGAAGTAATAGCGACCTCCCTAGCAGCCCTGATTATCGTTGGAAACGAACCTTAGCGAGATAGCTAAGCTCACTCGAAAAAAGTTAGTTTAGCTTTGCAAATGAGATTAAGTCTTATAGCCGTGTTGGCCTTTTCAGTGTCGTAATACGTCCGCCAGCTTGCTCAAACTGCTGGTTACTTTTGACTTAATTGTTTTTAATAGTGTTTTATATTATCTTTTATAGATGAAATTGCACTGAAAAAAAGAAATTAAAATGATACATATGCAAAAGTATACTTAAAGCACTTTAATATTTATTACTAAAACATTAAAGTTACTAAAATAATTGTGTGTTTTTTATACAACATAGAATGACAAATAAGCTGACGGCCCACCTGACAGAAAGTGGCAACCGTCGCCTATAGATATGAGCAGTATAACATATATAATATAACATAACAGAGCACACCATTTCGGCCATATTACCCCCCATACGTTGCCATTCCTGAAGACTCAGGTGTTATTCCTCTGTACCCTGTAAATTCACGCCATATTCACTCTTAAAACCGAAACACAGCCATGCAAACACAACTGCTTCACGGTTAAAATACGAATGGAACAGAGGTACCCAAGCAAACAACTTTTGTACAAAATCTCCCTCTTTTATTGATATAACATTGAAACTATGCACAAATACCTATTACAATTGTATTTTATGTCTTAAAGAGATTTTTTCTACTTATTTACCAGCCAATAAAATATCGCACAAAATCTGACGGACTTAATACTATAACCATTCTTTATTTTGCTTCATTAGTTTCATTGGAACTTACTGATTAGCTTTTTTGCAAATACATTTTTTTTTCTAAACAACGACGTCTAATTAACAAAAAAGAATTGTCTTAATTAAGACAATTCTTGTACGCCTCAATTAAACTGAACCATGAGACAAGCCCATCATCTATTAAAATATTAATTTTCAACGCATCTGAAATCTGAACAGCAGGCCGAGGGTTAAGATTAACGGCCAAGGTACAATTTTATTAGCATTTTTTCCTCTTTCCGGCATGCCAAGCTCATTTCCTTTCGTGTAATTTATTGGTGGTGGCACAGCGAAGCCGTGAAATTAGTGATATAGAATGGTCTCATAACCCCCTTTCGTGTTTACTTAGAGGAAATTAAATTTTGAGATTCGATTAAATTGTGAATTTAATCAGTTATCCTTGTACTTTATATATATATATATATATATATATATATATATATATATATATATATATATATATATATATATATATATATATATATATATATATATAATTTATATGGAATATATCTCAGACAAATTCATTTTCTATATGTACTAGCAAGTTAAATCTTTAGTAATATGAAAAACACAATATTTGTCGATTTTCAACTCTTATTTCTTTGGAAAAAAAAGTTTCTGACCGTTAATCTCTTAAAAGAAGGCTAATGCCTTCAATTGCATCCTTGTGAATAAATTACAAGACTGTCCATAACATGATAGTCCTATAAAATTTATATTTTTCTTTTATTGCATAAATTTATATACGTAAATGTAAATGAATAGCAAATTTACTTCATTATTACATATAAAACGATCTACGTTTTTAAAAAAAAAAAAAAAAATTATATACATTACAAGAGCGAAGAAGAGGCCCCCTAAAATAAGAAGACACCACGCCGGCATACACAGACCACTAGTGTATGCCGGCTGAAGAACCCAGTGACCCGGGGGTCGTCGCCTCCGGAGTTGAAGCCGGGGTAGAGGGGTTTATCCCGAGGCCCCTACCTCGCCCGCCTACACAACAAGGCAGACTAAAAGAGAAGACCATATTGCTTGCTACGTTTTTCATATACATATATCTTTGAATCTCTGTGAATCTCCCATCTGTAATTACCGTGGTATTTATTTAAAAAAACTGCTAAATTAATATACAATAGTTTTTTATACACTGATTTGATAGATGTCGTCTTGTCCAAATTCCATATTTTTTTTTATTATCTAAAAAGTTGAACCGAATTGTTACAAACATGTGTAAAAAGTAAACATCTTAATCAGTTCAACCGTTCTCAAATGATCTTTACCAACGAAGAGCATTTAATATTTTTTTTATATACATAGATTTAAACTTAGTACATAATTTAGTGGTTGTGAACTTAAGATGGAAACGAAACTAATAACTAGGATGTGACTGTAGTAATTAAAATGATTAAAATATATTTTTTTAATATTCATCACAATTCACTTACATAAAATATTTCTGTGTCAAAATAAAATTAAAAGCTAAGGAACTTGGAAGCACTCATAAATATTGATTCATCTTTTAATAAAACTAAGTACTTTCACTGTAGGTAAACGCCATTACTTATTTAACTACCCACCGATATAAAAGTAAACGAGTCTTGTGCGAATTTGTTTAATGAATAAGATATACAACCATTACCGTCCCCTTATGCCTTGAAAATCTAATTCATTTATATTATCGTCGGGTTTTTAGTGAATTTCAATAAATTAAAGAATGGCTCCCCAGAGTAAGTCGGTCTGCAGTAGCAGTCTGCTTTAATAGACATATTGATGAATCTGCTTGGACCCTTGCAACGGTAATGTAGAAAAGTTTCGAGGGGTTTACTTGATGTGCATCGTGCTTCGAATCAATACCAATTCTGTGTATTACAGTATATAAGTATATTCTAACTTTGAAACTGCAATATGTTTAAGTACCTATTTTTAATAAAGAAGTTATCGATGCGTTTAAATTTTTTGATTGAGCGATTTTTTTTTTTGATTGACATCGTTAAGTGTGATTAAAGCTGCCATTTTCTTTGTTAAGAAAAAAATGTGACTAAAAATATTTGTATTATTTACCTACGTAATCTAAAGTCAATTTCGATATATTGTTATCGAATAACCGTATTTATAGTAGATATATTTTGGAACCAATACTCAGCTCTCAATATTAAAGAATACTTCAACTTTTAAGTTATGACATTACTAAGTAACTACTATATGTATGCTAAAATTCTATCTGCTTCAATTAAGCTGAATCTATGTAGAATATTGTTAAACTTTTCCTGTTATTGTTAAGATTGCATTTAATATTCGTGTAATTGATGTATATTAACAGACATTATTTATTTGTTGACCCCTATTGTATTCCTATGGCCAAATATTCAGGACCAGTAGTAGTTGGACTATGTCCAGATTTTAATATTTTCCCCTTTCTTAGTTTAGCATAATAATCTACGAATATTCAATCATCAAGCACGGGTCTCTCCTCTTTCGAAACATTATTTGAAATAAAAAGTTATCTTTCGCTATTTATTCGAAACTATTGAATTAAATGTGGTCACTTTAAATCTTGATCAAAAGCCTCAACTTTAACCGTTTATTGGTATAAGCATGTGGAATGTATTTATTTATTAAATATATAACGTTCAAGTAAAAGCATTCTAAAAAAATACTTTACAAATTACATAACGCATGGCAAAATTAGTAAGGACTGTGATTTTTTACTTTATTATTTAACAAAACTCAATCCCAATCCAACGTCAAACCGTCGAGAGTAAGCCGTTGATTTAATAAGCCCCGTTTGGTACGAGCGAGCCTTTACAGTAACATATTTACAGAATACACAGTGGACAAAATGTATTTTTCCAACATTTTGTGCAGATGGCGAGCAGAATTAACCGCAAAGTTGGGCCATTATTAATTCTGTTTTCGTGTAACCGACGGTGGCTAATGTTTCAGTGGGCTTATTATTGGGAAAATTTTGTAATGACTGTTAATATAACGACACGCCACCATCGCGATCACGCGACGCAGCCACGAATAAGAAGTCGGGGTTCAGTGAACTTCTCTTAGTAAACTAAAATAATAAACCTTCAGCATATCGTCCCTTTTATTTCCATGAAACCTTCATATCATCATAATACTTTATACGAAAGCTTTATATTATGGTTATATTTATTTCTGATAGATATTGGCCAATAATAATCTATATATGTATGCGGTATCATAATGAGATGGCTTAATACCAAAACAGAACTATTTATCTTCTATCATTTACTATAATTATGGTAGATAATACGAGAGGCAAGGTATTTTGCCTCAATCTCTACGTATTTTTCTAAGTAGTTGTAATAAATTACAAGTTATATAGGTGTTCTATTTCACCCAAATGCTTTCGACACCTATAAATTCGGAAAATATTATAGCTATATCGAGAGGAAATTACATTATCATGTAATATCCTCTGTAAAGACTAATTGGGAATGTCTAATGACAAAGCATTAAAAACAAACACAATTTGAAAATTTATATTCAATTTTAACGATGTATATGCACAACGGGAATTTTACAAACTTACCATGTTTGTCGTTTCCGACCACCGACAATTGTTTCCACTTTTTGGAAGTCTTCTTCAAAAGGCGTACGGCGCTTTGCGTTACAGCGAGACAAGACACTGTGCCTGTATATAGACAATTTAAAAAAGAATACAAATTTAATCAACTATATAACAAACAAACAACTAATAGTTTATTTAATGTTGTTGTTATAACAAAAATATAGAATTTCTAATTGAAAAATACTCTTCCATTTCGACATTAAAAGTAAGATATAAAGAAAAAACTTTAAAAGCATTTCTTAATAGTAGATTGACATTTACAAATCAAATGAACACATAATACGATTATGTATATATGAAAATGCACAACTATTCAAGCGTTACTGCCATCAAAAACATTTTGAATACAAATGCTCCATGTTGAATCTCTCAACAGATAAGGGGTACCTTTATCCTATTCACGTCTCCTTGCTTGTGACCATTTTTCATGTCTTTGTTGGGCCCACATTAGGCATTAGGGTGACTGCGGCTCACTACTATCCCTTCTTATGGAGAGATTTGACGTATTTTATTTTTTAAATTTAATATCGTAAGAGTCTTTTCCATTTTGTCCGTATTTAAAATCAGAATAAATATTTAGAAATAACTCAAGATCCTCTACCAAATCTTTTCAAAGTTAACAAAGCTGATTCTTAGATTCGAGGGATTATGAAAGAAAAAAATTCAAATGTTGGTATTAATACTTTACATTTCAATAACGTATTGGAATGGGTGGAATTAGACTACATGAATCAATTATTAAATTTTAGTGTGATAAATAAAGATACTCTGTGGTTTCAGCATGGAATGGGCCACCCCTTTCTATCTCGTAGGTATCATAAGAGTCCCGTGGAATGAGCATCAGCATCCCTCTTAAAACATCACCAAAGCCTGACTGCCATTTTCAACCCGCCTGCCAAACAAAACTACTGGACAAACTCTCCTGTTATGGAAGGTCTATATTCAGCAATAGACATCTGGCGGCTGATATGATGAATTAAATAAATATTATAAACGACAAAACTCTTCATTAAAATAAAAAAATACAGATTAGTAACTCGTTCTGTGGCATACTCGATAACTAAAGCTCTTTTATTAGAAATTTCGTAATAGAGAATAAGATTAGAGAAAAAAAGCACGCCAAAAACTAAAAACAAAATAATCCAGCAAGTTTTATATACTTTCATATTATTATGAAAGTATATAATTAATTGTAAATATAACTGAGCAGAAATGCACGTTTACAGTAAACAAAAAGTGATGACGTATGAAGAATGAAGATCCACTCGCTTGGTATAACTCCGTCTTTATAAACTGGATAACAAACAACACACTTGAACACAATTCCGAACCCGAAGCCTATTTAGATAAGTTTCTCTATAAACTTTCTCATATTTCTCAACATAATAGAAAATTTTTGTAAAGAACTAACTTCTCTGTAAAAATGTGGAGGATTTTATTAATAATACGAGTAGGTAATTTATACCACGAATATAAAAAAATTATAATTGAAAGACCTGTGGATTGTATTGCATTGTAAAATCTTTATTGTATTTTAGTGTACTGTACATACTTTAAATTGGACACTTTGAGAAGATTTAACATACAATGGATATGGATACTATAATTGGTAAAATTAAGTACAAAATACATTCATTCAGAAACTTGTTAGTACTAGTTAAAACCTCTCTATAGATTAATAACATATTTACTAAAATTATATTCTTTAACTAGCTTTTTGCCCGCTACTTGTTACTCGTGGATTTCAAAAGTAGAAAAATCAATAAATTAGGCCACTTTTAAATAATATTTCAAAATAAAACATATACAAGATTTTAAGTTAGTTGTCCAGAAACATAAATATGAAAAGCGCACATAATTTGGTTGATGCTAAAATGAATATATAAACATAGAAACAGGCACAAAATTTCTAAAAATTGTTGTTTTGACTTCTGGTTCTTTTATTGAAACCCCTCATATTCTTTCTTAAATATCTCCTATATCACATATAAACATCGCCTAGTTATAATTTTAATTATACAAGTATTTTAGCATTAATATACCTACTAGTCAATTTTCAACCCGTAATTTTTAATATAAATAAGTACATAAAACATCTAATGATTTGTTAACTAACCCGTAGCCCGTTAACGATTCCGGGGTTCTTAAATCAAACAGAAAGCAAAACTTTGTTGTGAACATAAACCGCGCAAGTTAGAGCTCCCACACACGAGGCTACACGCTGTTACAAAGATTCATTAGAAGACTTTGGACAGTTACAAAACCGAGAATTTACTCCATTGTGGTGAATTCGTAATGAGTGTGTTACATATTTCGTACTAAAATTAATATTATATTTTCAATCCCAAACTAAAACTGGCCACAAAGAAGAACTATTTTCTCTTCTAAATATACAATATAATATGAAGAATGTGTAATAATCCAAAATACAGGTAGCAAACGAGTAATAATACCATTTCATAAAATTAAAAAACTTTTTTCAATGAATACACGTGTCGTTCAATTGTAAAAACAGTTTCATTTGTTTAATAACCTCATTTCATGTAATAATTTACATGAAATAAAGTTCAGTACAAATAAACTTCATACAGAATAATATGCAGAGCTCCATAAACTCATAATAACTATATAAATAAATATTAACTTATTCCTAATCTTATAATAATAAATAAATAATAGTACCACAAGTACTTACTATTATGAATAACTACTAAAGAAAACACTGGTTTCTTCTAATGAAATGTATATTAATAATTAAATGTAAAAATTTGGTTTAAAAAAAAACACTCTTTTGTGGCAAAACCAGTTATTTTATTATAATTTAAAAACTACTGAATCGATTTTGATGAAAGTTTTATGAGCCCAATCTAAAAGTTTATTTAATTAAACTTTAATAAACACATGCACAGTGAAATTCTGTGTACATTTGCCGAACTTAACACCAGACGGTGTTCTCTAGCAGTCAACCATTAGGCAAACCGTAACCGAAATAAATAGGCGGTGCATTAGTGAATTGAGAAAATATAAAGTAATACTTAATATAAACATATAATTAATAGATATACTAACGAATTACTAAATAACAAATCCCAATACATTATTGCCATCTTTGTAATAAAAATACTAAATATTTGCTTCAAAAAGAATAATAAAAACAAAATATAAACTTCACCAAATTAAGTAACGTTGGCCGTGCACTAAAAGTATGCGAATACACTTTTCTACGTACGAGTATTTTTTTTACACGTTATTGCCTTGTAGTTTTTCTGTAATTACTCTGTACTCGTGTACACGGCCAGATATTTTAACGTTATTGGTAATCTTTGATTTATGGTACGCTCCGTTGCCTTACGATATTGTTGTACTGTGCTTATCCGATTTATAAAGCCCAGTAGTCATAAATTGGAATCATGTTAACTTGTTTTTCGGTAATGAGAATCACCGTTAACAACCCAAGCTAGTATTTGGAATTTAATAATCTAGTTATTGTAGGTATTATAGTTTAATGGACTACTTCTCTATGGAATTGTTTAAGTGATGCTATTACCAATATAATATTTATATATTTTTATGTATATTTTAGTACTTTTGCGTTACAGATATCTAGCTTAATAGAACTTTATAAAAGAATTTTACTTTATTAGAAATTTAAGATATATTTAACTCTCTCAGGGATTGATTATTTCAAACTTGTAAAGTACACCTATAATTTATTATTCAAAGTGTCTCTAAAAAGTGTTGAGATATAAGAACCATCCATTTTTTTAGAAGCAGTCATGGGATCTGTTTGGGACTTTAATGACACGTTTTTACGAGTACTTTCGCGATCGATAACAAATAAAAATATATAATAATATTGAGACCTTGAGACCTTTTAAAAACGTTATAATTAAGACTTATTTATTAATCATAAATGGTCGCAGACTCACCATTATTTTATGAAACCGATTAATATTAGGTGTAAATAATTAGCATTCTTATATATATTTGTTTTATTAATAAATAGTTCTGAACATCCGATACTAACACTATATTTTCATTTATCAAGATACTATAGGAGGTTATTCATTTTTTATCATTTTTATTACTCAAATTTTGTAACAATTGTCTGTTTTACTGTTAGAATATAGCCTAAACAGAACGCTAATGATCTCAATTTCTCTCTAAATATTTAACGAAATATAATGATTAACAAAATAGTTAAGTAAGTTAAGTTATAAGTTAAATAGACTTAATAGACCAGAGGAAGACTTTGTACAAAAGTCGATTGCTTGGGTATCTCTGTCCCATTCGTGTTTCAACCGTGAAGCAGCTGTGTTTGCATGGCTGTTTTTCGGTTTAAAGGGTGGGATATGACGTGAATTTACTGGGTACAGAGGAATAACACCTGAGTTCTCAGGAATGGCAACACATAGGAGGTATCATGGGCGAAACAGTATACTCTGTTACGTACATGGTACTGCTCATGTTTATAGGCGACGGTTACTACTTTCCATCAGATGGGCCGTCAGCTTGTTTGCCATTCTAAGTTGTATGAAAAAAATATAACAATAATCAAAATGTCTATAACTACCCGACCTCTAATGAAGTTCTATTTTTATACTCTTACGTCTACTAGTTTAATTATATTTTTTTCTTTAAGAACGCTGACGTGTTAGTAGGTAGCATGTGTGTTTTGAACACAAATCACAGCACCTCTGATTTTTTATCGGCAGCAGAGATCTTTTAAACTTTTTTCTGACACGCCACGTGAACATTAATGCCTGTAGACGTACCAGTAACATGAGCAGTTAGTTCACTTTGTAACGTTCCTTATACCTGTCTGTGATTCTATTTAGCAATGGACAATTGACGGTTAAAATGATGTTGCTGATAAAGTAGCATTAGGTAGATTTAAATAAAAACGAAAGATGAAGGAATTACGAAAGAGATTTATCGTGCAAGAATGAATCGAGATGTCGTTAGGGGCCGCCCTAGATGGACTTATGTCGACCAAAGAGGCGACGTACTAAAGAAGGGCCAAATTAAAATTACGCGTAACCGGCGAGCGTGTATGAAAAGATTGAAGAATGTAGAAGAAGCGAAAGAGGTTTGTTTGAACCAAAGTATTTGACGTTCCATTGTTTCTGCCTACCCTAATAGGAGACACGCGTGACAAATATGTATGTATGTAAATAAAAACAATATTCCAAAAATAACGTACTCAATTATTAATGAGTGTAAATGAAAGCCTAAATAATATTCCTAGCCATATCTTAGCATGTTTAGACTTTGCGTAAAAGAGAAACATTTCATCTGCGGACAAAATTTTCTTACCCCTCATGCGTTGACATTTCTGAAGATTAATATATTTTTAATGGATAATAATGGAATGATAACCCTACCTAGGCTATTTACGCCAGCGGGGCACCAGTGAAGGATGACAGGCGTAGATGAAACCATCCATTGGTCAACCGTGATAAATTTATTTAGAATTAACCATGACAGTTTTCAAAGAGAATCGCGTAAAAGTCGACCTAACAGATTATTTTGCTAGCAAAAAGGTGTTAGTCTCTATTTCTCTTCAGGTTAGATATTACACCTCCGTGGCCAATAATTTTACCCTTTAAACCAAACCCTAAAAACACCTTTGACAAACTGAATTCGTCAGGCATATTAACTATTGTATTATCCAGGACAGTTATTGCTAATGAATAACTCTGACTACCCTATCATAAGTTATAAACGTGAGCGTATTATTATACATTGTGTGTTATTATTTTATTAGGGTAGGCAGCGAGAACCGAATGCCAAAGACCTCCATTCTTACATATGTCCCTTGCTTCCTGCACTTTCATATCTCGTCTCACACATGTGTCAATCTGCCGTGAAGGAATGTGTCTTGATGCTTCCTTCCGATAGAACATAGTCTGTCCGATTATTTTTCGTTAATTTACCCATTTTTCCTTTTTTCTTGCGAAAAAACTAAGCGTAAAATTATTTTCATTATTTTTAAATATATAGTAGGAGTAATTACTTTCATTACAGCTTGTTGATGAAAGCAAATTTATTAAAAAATTTCTTAATTGCTATCAAGTTATCTTTTCTAATTTTAATAAATATAATTACGGAAGCATTGTTATTTATAGAAGCACAATTTTGATAAATAATGATTTTAAATTTTCTTAAGCCAGATATAAGAAAATTTATATTTTAACGTTATACTTGTATCTAATTAATTACTCATGTTACATATAGGTAAGGTAAAAATAAACGAATGGAAAAATTGTATTAATCGGTTATGACATTAATCTGTCTGTAGTTTTATAGACATTAGTAATATAATAATAACAATACAGTAGCTAATTTATTATCTTAACTAATATATAATATCTTAATGAAAGTGATTTTATTTATTGGTATGTTACCTCTCATAAAAATAATAAATGCCTCACAGTCATACCATCCTGGTCACATTGCTTGGTATTCAAGCTAAGATATAGTATATTACAAGGAATCAGACAACAAATATCGAACCCAGAACCTCCTTTATGCAAAACAATGTACCCACCACTAAACTACGAGGGTCGTCAAAAAAGGTCGGTCTCGACTTGGTATCTTAATAACTCAATTATTACGAAAATGAGTTTTTTCATGGTTTTTTTTTATACAACTTAGAATGGCAAACAAGCTAACGGCCTACCTGACGGAAAGTGGTAACCGTCGCCTATAGACATGATCAGTACCATGGACATAACAGAGTATACTGTTTCGCCCATGATACCCCCCATGCGTTGCCATTCCTGAGGACTCGGGTGTTATTCCTCTATACCCAGTAAATTCACGCCATATCCCACCCTTCAAACCGAAACACAGCCATGCAAACACAACTGCTTCACGGTAGAAACACGAATGGGACAGAGGTACCCAAGCAATCGACTTTTGTACAAAGTCTCCCTCTGGTAATGGTATTCGGAATAAAGAAAGATATAGGCTACTTTATTCCAGTCCATCAGTATACCTCGGTTACATGGACAAAATCGCTGTTAAAAACTAGTATTGAATTAAAACTATCCTTAATCATGAATATTTAAATCATTATTTTCATTACGTATTTCCATTTAAATTTTTAATAATAATAATAAACTAGTTCTCCATCAGATAGATAAAAATTTTCATATACAATAAATTACATTTATCGCATATGAAATTTTATGAAATAGCTAATAAAGAGAAGAGAACCACATAGCACTTGATTTTCCAGTCACGTACTTGTAATTTGTGGGTACACTCTAATTGTGTGCCATTGCATTTAACTGAAAAATAGTAGGTATGTTTAGTAAAAACTACATCCAATGAATTACAATTAGACACTTAGCTTTATTGTTTGAATTGGTATATTTTATATTTTACATATACCTATTAACAGAGTCGGTTGTGTAAAGGAATATTTTGTTTGGGGAAAAAATACTCTATTAAGTTTGCCTCTTTTACCTAGACTTTTAAATCCGATGAGAAACAATTATTGACCTATATTTTATTTTAATCATATACGCCATCTGAAATTACAAAAATAATCATCAAAATCGGTTTAAAGTTAGCGACAAAATAGTCACAAAATAGCGTAAACATATTGAGAAACTTTTTCCTTTGAAAGTCGCTTCAAAATTACATACACATTTTGTGCACGTTATAAGTACAGTAGAAACTAAAACAATAATTTAGGTATTTTATAGCAGGATGCATTAATAAAACATATATGTATTTGAGATATAAAATAAGTTTAGTGAAAAAATACGAGACATTACTTATAAAAATCTTGCATAGAACAAACTTAAAAATAATACATTGTTCTAAAAAACCTCAGTGTCAACAGCCAGTATTAAAACTCCAACATATTATAGCATATAGAATCTAGTAAATTATACTTAAAACCATTTTTCCATTAATACATGTTTTTATAGATAGAAAACATTTAGACTAATTCAAACAGATATACTCTTAATTAATACAAATTTTTGTATTATAGAAAGATAGAATCTGCTATCTGAGATATTGTGTAGAAACGCTACTTTACTAAAGTCCTTAATTGTCATAACTAATATGCATTGTAAGTATAAATCTTCATATAAAAAAAATAATAGCCAGAAGGCATATCGTCTGTTCTACAATGTCTTCATTACAAATTATGTTATCATTCATTGTATTTTGGAGAAAAATTAAAACATATTATTCTGCCTGCTTCATATTCTTTAGACTACGACTATGGTCTCTGCTAGTATTTACTCGTAGTATAAAATTCTTAAGATCTTAGAAAGATCATGTGTCTTAACTCTTAAATTGACATATTTGGCTTAGTACAGACGAACTTGTCGCCGTCTCTTTCATTAGTTATACCTATTTATTAATCCTGTGTAATTTAGATTACCTAACACACACACACATACACACACACGCGCGCACATATATTCACACAATGTCATATCTCTTAAACATTTTTAGCTTATAAACTAGATGCTTATAAGCTAAATATATCAAGTTTATGCTAACATATTATTATCGTTATTAACATCATTACATTCTGATCGAGCATTAACAAGAGGAGTCTGAACCAATGTCTATATATAGGACGCTAGATGCTAGTCTATTAACAATAATATACACAATTGCATAATAAGCTATGATAGATATTTGAAGGGGTTATTGAGGTAATTAGAGAATGTATCTGGTCTTGCAGAAGTTACGTAAGCAGCGCAGCGCTGGCGAGCTGGACAAGCGCGGCACAGGGTCCGTCCGCTCAGGAGGCTCAGGGGGCTCAGGCTCCTCTTGGGTGTCTTCGGTAGAAAGCTCTCACTCTGCTATGACCCATGCCTCCCTACAGACAAACTCAAATGCTAGCTTCGTTGTAGAGGTGCACATTGTCCTGCCATCATATACTATATACAACACGAAAACGCTTACAAACAACGTTTCCACACTTCAATTACATTATATAAAAATATTTAGTTTTAGTATTCATTTGGTGTGTTATCAATCACTTGGTGTTTTCAAAATCCAAAAATATTTTGTCTACAGATAAGATTTCCCTTTGTGTTGTAGCTTTGTTGCGTTATAGTACTAATATAGTATTAAGTATAATATCTGTAGTTGAAACACACAATTTTAGGAGTTTTATTAACCAAACTAAAACACACTGAATATTATTATGTATCTCGTTGGGCTTAAAAGCTTAAGAAGACAAAGCCAATATTAAGGATTTTTTTATCCGCTGAGCAAACATCACCACTTGATATAATAAAACCACTTTCTTAGAATTGAAATAGCGTTACTTTGAGCAGCAATACAAAATTTCGAATAGTTAATTCACAAGTTATGCAATTGCATAATCATAATAATGGAATACCTATAATAATAAAATTATATAATAAAGTCTATTTGTCGGTGTGTTTGTTCCAGATTCATACAAATTCATCGAACTGGATTCGGTTTTCACAGTTGAATTCTTGAATATCAAACTTAAAATCTGGTTTGTATTAAAATAGATAAATCTTAATACACAGTCTAGAATCTATAGTTTATTTCATTGGATTTTTACTTCCAAAATTTCGCGTATGAAATCGTTGAAAAACGATTGACTTATAAAAAATGAATATGTGTAGAAAATATCTATACAATCAAGATCTCAAAGTCTTTTTATTCATATCTGCGCAGACCCTTACCGGTAGAGTAAACCCTTCAATTTAAATTGTTCTTAAGGTGAGGGCTATGTCTATAAACGACAATGGTTTAAAAGTGTGCACTATCTCCCATCGCGACCTGGATGAGCTCATAAAAATGTGGGGAACCACCGACGTGACTCCGGCAAGTATAACCCTGTTTAATTCCAAAACGGACGGAGCACAGAGATTTTAATGAGAGATCAGCTTTTTCAATTATCCCCACTTCTTTTGCCAAGTTTCAAGCCAGATTTTTATCGTTATAGGTAGGTACATTTATGAGTACTATAGGTTCACGATCTGGAATTTAATCACGGATAAGTCACGTAGTCGGAATTATTACAATATAAATTTTAAATTAACGAGATCTTGTGACAGTTATTGGCGAGATTTCATATTTCATTTACTTCGCTTTAATAAAAGTTGATTAAACACCTGTAAGAGGTATTTCACTCTACAACTCGTGCCTAACTAATTATATTAAAAGAGACGGTAAATTAAAATAATTTCGATTAAAATAACTTTAAAGAAAACAAAAACTTACAATGTTTATTAGACATTGAAATGTTACTATTACATATTTTTATACAAGAAATAATATTATCATTAGTTCTCAATCCTACATATTCATTAAATGCAACCGATTCCCTTGAAATAAAAGCACAATAAAGGTATTTAAAATTGATTTTACGACTTTGCAATGCACATTCAAAACGTATATTCGAAATTTAAAATAATAAGTGCCATTATTTTTTTACATATATGTGAAAACAGATTAGAGAAAATCCATTCTGCAGCATTGGTTTAAGCTGGCAAGGTAGGTACAGCGAAGTACGATATTTGAGGATAAAGTCATCATGACGGGTTCACCAGTAATTAATCATGATGGTTTTCACGGGGATCGCATGTAGTACATACACCTGGGATTGTTGTTAGTAATGGGGGTTAACGTCCCTTACGATAACAATCCCTTCCCATTATGATTAACCATATAAAACAATTATGTTAAACATTAATATAAAAAAGTTCAAGTTTTCATTTTTTTTTCATTTTTATGATTGACTCTGTAGCTAACCAGTCTCAACAGTATGACGGCAATACGTACCGCGCGCGTGTATCTACAAGTTTCCATAAATGCCATTGTAATTTCGTGAGAGCATAATTTCAACGGCTACTAATGTGTAATGAAGTGAACATGTGGTATCTACATTAAAATTAAGTTTATACTGCCCGGCGAACATTAGTGCACTTGTATAGTGCTTGATATTATGTTGTCTGGTTATAAACTTTGTAATGGCGCTATCAACTCCTTGGCCCGCAAAATGTTAGTGTACAATGTGTCATCACTTGTGTACTATTAACACTCAACAGAGTGAATCATTAGCACCCTTTATGTATTTGTATAGTATAGTATAGTATAAAAATGTTATATATAAAATAGTATAAAAACTAACATTTTTACTAACGAAGCATGGGTCAAAAAACAATAAAAAATTTTGATTCTCCCATACGGCGCGTTTAACTGTTAAATGAGTGTAAGAGAATAAAATTTTTGTCATTTTTGAATTTTGGATTCACAAAGTTTCTTTCCTAATTTGTCATATACCATGGATAGATTCATAGTATAATACGCCAATAACGATTTTGATTTCGATTCTTTGTATGTAACTAACTGTAAATCTCTCAATAAAAATTGTATGTAATAAATCCAAATAAAAATGTTTGTTTTTTTTTAATTGGTTACTAATTGGTAACAAAATAAAATAATCTTAATTTAATATATATATATATATATATATATATATATATATATATATATATATATATATATATTTTTATTCAACTGACTTCAAAAAGAAGGAGGTTGTCAATTCGGTTGTATTTTTTACGTTTATTACCTCATAACTAAACTAAACATAAAAAATTAGAAAACTGTTTTTTGTATCACCGGATTTTTTTATCGGATTGTATATGAAGACATTTACAATCCGATTTGGAAAACTGTTTTTTTTTTTTTTAATTAATAGAACATTCTTTCAGATTAGTCCCGTAAAAAATTTATAAATTCAATAGTTTAGTTTTTAAATCAAAATAACTAGTTGTTGATAAAAAGCGGAGGATATATATATATTTTTTTTTTGTGGAACACGATCTTTATTATAATGTAGACAAAAAATTACCTTTGCGTAATATAATAGGTATGTAAAGTATCACACACAAGCCCAAGAGGTTTAAATGGTACTAAAAATCCAAGTTTTTTTAATGTATTTATGTATGATAATTAAAGAAAAAAATAAAAAAAAGGTATAATGTTTAGAGATGGGCAATCCACCTGGGTGGGTTTAAAGTCTGGTGGGTAAAAACCGGGTGTTTTGGGTTTATTGGGTTTAAACCCCATAAACACCCAAATTTTTGGGTGTTTATGATTTTGTACTTCATCATCGTCATCTCAGCCGCAAGACGTCCACTATACTGGACATAGACAATATTATTATGCAGCCTACAGAATAAAAAACTTTTAATTTGATTTTGAGTTTATTAAGAAAGAGATGAAAGTAAAATGTAAAACTACAGTCAATCACTGTCAGATTCAGAGTTATTACAAGCGATGAATTGTATAGGTTCGATAGGCTCTATTTCGTCTAAACTGTTATGTTCATTTACTTGCTCAATGAAAGCTTCTAAGGTATTTTCTTCATTAAACTGAATGTCCTCGCATTCAGCTTTATGTTTAAGATTCCAGTTATAACAAATGAATGAAATTTTTTCAGTTCTTTCAGTTGTAAGTCGATTTCTTTTGTTATTATGTATGTAGCCTTGGATACTAAAGGAACGCTCAGTAGCTGCCGAAGTATAGGGAGCTGATAGAATACGAATCGCTACTTTGCTTAACTCAGTGGAACCACAAATACCTTTCCACCATATTAGGGGCTCAATGCTATCTAATGAGCTCCATACAAATCCTCTGGCCCAAAAGTTTTCTTTAGCTTTATAACACGCCAAATCTGCCATTACATTTGACAAACTTAAGTGTTGGCTTAAATTGTAGATAAACTCCATACCCTTAAGTTCTTCCTCTTGAGTAAGTTCGACTCCTAGAGTCCTGGGGTCTAGAATATATGCTGCAAAATGTATTGGCCTCATTGCCATATTGCATCTTGAAGATACTGATGTTAGAATCTGCTGTTTGCTTTCTTCGCTCAATGTCGAAATCTCATTTAATGCAAAACGTATCTTAGCTTGTACATCTCTAAATGTAATGTATGTGCGATGCAAACGATTCTGGTCGCTCTCTAAGTAAAATATGCTTTCAGTGACTGGTTCCAAAATACTTATACATTCCCCTGTCTTCGTCCAGAAATCATCACTTAGAATTAAATCTTTAATATCTCTTGAAATTACCACATCTTCTCTAACTGTTAATATTTGCAAAGCTATCTTATTTGCTTTCAAACTTTTTAACGAAGTAACATGACTTCCCCATCTTGTAGCACAAGGCAATTTTAGTGTTTGTGTAGAATCTTCACCCTGCCTTGATTTTATCAACAAGGAACTTAATCGTTGACTCCTTTTAACAGTTTTTATTATATTTATGGCTTGCATAATAAACACAGTTACTTCTTGTATCTTTACAATATCTTGGCACAACAAGTTAAGGATATGTGCACAGCAACCGAGAGGAACAACATGTGGATATTTGAGTTTTGTTAATTCGAATGCCTTTTGTATATTTCTAGCGTTATCGCCAATAAGTACAAGAAACTTATTTGCTCCATACACTTTCATTACTTTTTCAACTTCTTGGCTAAGGTATTCACTAGTGTGAGGATTACTTTCTGTATTCAAACTTTTAACGTATGCAGGTTGAGGTTTTGATATAAGAAAGTTTATTATTCCTTCATTTCTTAAATTAGACCAGCCATCGCACTGAAGGTGTAAGTAACTACAAGCATTTAGTTCCTCATTTAACTCAAAACGCATTTCTCTATATATTTTATCTAAGTATTTTGTCGCTAAAGCTTTACGTGAAGGTAT
Organism: Galleria mellonella; assembly: GCF_026898425.1. Taxonomy (NCBI): domain Eukaryota; kingdom Metazoa; phylum Arthropoda; class Insecta; order Lepidoptera; family Pyralidae; genus Galleria; species Galleria mellonella. The sequence continues at coordinate 264,166 of NW_026442175.1, read as the reverse complement.
TTTAAATTTTGGTTGCAATTTTTCGAAAAATTGTATCCATAAAGGATGTTGCACCATCGATAATGGCGTCCCTGTTACAAATATAGCTCTCGCTAATTCTGTTTTTATATGATCATCGGTGTCTTGAAACTCAGCATTTATTGTAGTGTTAGCAGACGACGAGGGGCTTATAAAAGAATCATTTGTCTCTATCTCTGACAGTCCAGACATTTTGGTTTTGGACGAGCTATCTTTTATAAGTTTCATAGAGTCTTTTAATGTTTCTGGAGATTTTGGACAAGTGATAAGATGTTGAAGCATTTTGGCAGCATTACTGAATTTGTAGACCTTATTACAAAGCTTGCAAGAAACAGACTTGTTTGGTAAAGTACGGTAGTGCTCCCATATGCGTAAATCTTTAGGTCTCCCCATTGAACCTAAAAAAATGAACGATGATTAGTTGGTCTGACGAAAATTCAACAATAGAGTGCCTATTTTTTTACAATGATTATTTCTTGTTATTTACAATAAATTTATTAAAAAAATAATAAAATAAATACAAAAAACCTTTGTAAAATTACATCTCCTCGGAGGATTAAACGCAGACGCTAGTTTATTATCGTATTGTTCTGTATTTTTCTCAGCAACTTCTTTAATTCGATTAGGTACTTACGCATATTATGTTAAAAATAAATATCTAGTACACATCTTAGGCTATCCACCATTATTATCCAATGACGACTCTCAGCTAACTATGCACTATCATCCAAAATAAACGTGTATGGAAAATTTTATCCCAGTCGGTTGAGGATTGAGGATAATTGCATCAACATACGAACATACCTACATACTTTTATTTACATAACGCAAGCTAAATAAAAGCTTGTAATAATACATCTAATTTTAAGTTAAAATTGTTAAGTGATCATGATATAATTGTATCATTCAAAAATCCACTTACCTTTAATTATTTCTTGTTAAGTATAAATATTATTTCAAATCTGCTCCCTTAATATGCACTTTTTTACTGCTTTTCCTACCTAACACGTTACCAGGAAGTCACGTTACCAGAGTCAGAGTAATAGTGAACACGTTTGACAGTGATTGTCGTCGCCTCATATTCAGCGTCGACGAATAGGGGAATCCCCAGTCATAATGTATTGCATGCGTGGCGGTCTTACTTCAAATCCATAAACAAAGAGATAATTACAGAACTCGATACTAGATGGCGCTGTTTTTGTTTGAAGAAAGTTTGCGGGCTAAAATACATAGAATTTCATCAATGACTTCCACAAAGAACAACATTTCTGTTTTTTCTAAGTCCGTATCTCTTCCGTATATTTCATAAGATATAAGCTTGGGCTACATTGTTATGCAACGTGATTTTGTCGCTGTCTTGCTAGCAGGGTTGACAGATATACGATTTAAATCGTACTCATACTATTATTTGTCTATTTTTTAATGTACGATCGTAAAGATTATGATCGTAATTCGCACAAAAACATACGACTTTTTGGTTACCTGGCAACATTTTTATTATGAAACGAACATGCTCACATCATCAGTCACATGCAACAATTTATTGGGGATTTCCCCTTCACATCTGGCAGTCCTGCTTGCTAGAATATAGGTAAGTCAGCCACAGTTACTGACGATCGATATTTAAAGGGTATTGTTTTTGTGCTAAATATTTCATAAAAACGTTATTTAATACTTTGTGGATTATTAATTTAGTTGATAATCACTGGAAGTAAAATGGATGCTAATTTGAGAGATCAAGATCTTCGTATAAAACAGTTAATAAAAGAAAATCTACGTAAGTACTCTTTTTATACCTAGGTAGGTAAGGTATAATAAACACAAAAGGTACTTAGATCGCGTGTGTTCGAAGCATTTATTCTAATAAATTTAATTTAAAATTGTAGAAAGAAAAAAATGTCTGCCAAGCCGTAGCCGAAGCCGATCTCCAAATATATTTGGCGATAGTGAGACCCAGTGTCCAGATGATTTACCCAGCGTCGTCGCAACAAAGAAAAAAACGAGGATAAAGTAAAAGAAAATTTACTGAAAGAAGAAACAAACTGTTCTAAATGCTTAATTTATGGAGAAGAGGATAAAAGAAATGAGTATTTCGGACTGTTAGTGGCTCAAGAATTTAAATATATACGGCCATGTGTGCGAACGAGGTGTTATGAAGAAATTTTAAAGTATCTACGGGAAGCAAAAGGCCAACATGTTGATCAACTGCAACATGAAAACACTGAAAATTAATTACTTTCATTTTATTATATATAGATTTTTAAAATTTCCTGAAATATTATTAGTTAACGTTTTATTTAATATTGTAGAATTGATCAATACAATTTATAAAAATAATTTATTGGTATTACTTACATATTTTCAAAAAAATACGTAAAAACCTATTTTTTTGGGTGATTATGGGAGTTTATGGGTGTTTATTGGGTTTTTACCAAAGCACCGGGTTTAAACCCGGTGCTTTGCCCATCTGTAATAATGTTGCATATCTCAGTGTTTCGAGTTTTCATTAGTAGGGTTAGAATAAATATAATTTTTTATCTATCGTTTGTCTATCAGACCGATATAGATACAAACGTGTTTCATGGTATGCTTGAAATTCGAGTCTGAAGCTTAATAGGTTTCATGGTAAACTCACTCGTCTATTCATCACATTGAATTAACTGTTCTGATTTATCCCACAACTTTTTATCTTTTAATAGTTTTTCTGCAGTATATATAATTGTAGTACAAAATAAAATTTCTATCGATTATAAAATACACCTACACTTATAACTAATCAATGAGAAACTTTCTTAATACTCATTAAATATTTTATGAATATTTTTCATTAAATACATTATTATACTTATCAACGTACAAAATATGATTTTTATTTTATTCACTAATATGAATAGTAAGTTGTGATTTATAATATTCTTATCTTATCTTATATTTACATATGGGGTCAGCTAAGCCGTTGCACGTCGACCCATCGAGATCTTTTGTGCTTCCCCCTGCTTTATATCATCATTTCATAGGTCCTATGTGTTACCTTAACGATATCCCGCGGTTTAAGATATCTGTAGTCCCCTGACTCTGGATAAGCCGTTCACAGTAGACTCATGCGCATGCTTGCTAACGAATCACAGTTGCACATCAAGTGTTTCCGATTTCTTCCCGCACAGTCTGCACAGTGTGTCCGAATAGACCCATCTTGTGTAGTATATGCCTTATTAGCATATGTCCAGTTAAGGCACCCATAATGAGTCTTGCCTGTTGTCTGCTACCACTGTAGATAAGTTTATCCCATCCTTCAACATTGTCATTTAAGAAGTTTTTAGAATGTTTAAGACCCTTCAAAGTTTTCCATTCCTTTTGCTGTTTTTTCCTCACGTACTCCTCAAGGGCAGAGTTAACAACACTTGATGCAAGTGCAACATATGGTTCGGGACCTATCATTTTGATTTATAATAACAATAACTATTTACCCACCACATCGTATGCATGAGTATTAGTAGGAAAACGAATAAAATAGACCACTTTTAGATGGCCTATCAAGTTAAAATTGACACAAAATAGGTTAAACCTTCAGAAATACAAATGTTAAAAGCGCATCTAATTTGGTGCAGTTATTTTTGACAGATTATGAAACAAATATACGGATAAAAATTTTTAAAAAATAATTATATTGACTTCTATCGCTCTTATGAAGACCCCTCAGATCAATTTTTCATAAATATCTTCCATGTACAAACATAGTCCAACTACAATAGTTACAATTATTAATAATAAAATAAATTCAGATAAGTTTATAATTATGTCTATTTTACTAGTAACAATGCTTCAAATAATTATTTCCATAAATGTATCGTAAAAGTTATTTATTGAAAAGGCAAATTGTGAACGCGAGCTAAACCAGACATCAAAGTTCCTCTTGAACATAAATAAAGTACATGTGATTATTATGTCACCTTTTTATTTGAAATTAAAATTAAATGCGTATTTTTTATTTTGATAGAAGAAAATCGTTTAGATTACATTTTTTTTATACAACTTAGAATGGCAAACAAGCTGACGGCCCACCTGATGGAAAGTGGTAATCGTCGTCTATAGACATGAGCAGTACCATGAACATAACAGAGTATACTGTTTCACCCATGATACCCCCTATTCGTTGCCTTTCCTGAGGACTCGAGTGTTATTCCTCCGTACCCAGTAAATTCATGCCATATCCCACCCTTTAAACCGAAACACAGCCATGCAAACACAACTGCTTTACGGTTGAAACATGAATGGGAGAATTGGAATCTTGGATCTTGAACATAGGAAATCTACATGATTTCCTTTTTTTTTTATTTTATATAGATGGCACATCAATATAAAATATGTATTAACTTTTAAATTAAACCTCCAGAAACATAACTATGAAAACCGCATTCAAATTAGTGGTTTCGGTAGTTTTAGCGTGATGTAATAACAAACATACAGACAGATACAAAACATCTAAAAAATATTGTTTTGTAACCCATTATATATTTTTTTCTTAAATACCTCCCATGTAGCTATCGTCCAGTTACAATTTAAATAATATTAAGATATGATAGATTTGTATAACTGTACATTCACTGTTCTACAAAAAAAATTCCTCTTTGTCTTCTTATTAACATTATCAGATAATGAATTTATTTGGCACCTTATATGTTAACACTTTAATAAAATGACAAATAAATTTGGCATACCCGTACGAATATAAATTAGTATTATTTTGAATAGAGAACAACAAGGTTTCTCTTTATATCAATCAATACCGAAATTAAATAAGAGAGTCACAAATAAAAACTAATCTTTATGAAAAGTAAAAGAAAATAATATAATTATTAATAATTTATCATACGACTTCCTTTAACATGATGATTTTATGGCATTCTCATGTAAATTAGGCCTATATATTAACCACCTTAAATAAGCTAGTGCAGAGAGTGGCCACTTTTTGTAACAACGATAAATAGCGCTACTACAGAGCATTGTTTGTTGGCCGCCTGTGTTTATAGCCTAGAAACAGCAACGCCACGCCACTAAAACAGATTTATTCACACTTTATATCAGACATAAACATGTTTCAGTGATGGGAAAAACCGCTTGTAACAGCTTGTAAGTTTGGATGAGTTTTAGACATTAGTATAAGCACAGAAATATATACATATATAGAAATATATATACTCTGTTATGTCCATGGTACTGCTCATGTCTATAGGCGACGGTTATCACTTTCCATCAGGTGGGCCGTCAGCTTGTTTGCCATTCTAAGTTGTATAAAAAAAAAAAGTATGAGCAATTTTACCATTTCATGCAGTGTGGTCAACCCTTACTACCTCTCTGTGATATAAAAAACTTACAGGACAATATTCTACACAGGCATATATACCTCACATTTGCCTATAAACAAACTGTGGTCTGTTTAAGTTGTGGCAGAAAAATTGTTACTCCGTCTTTTTTGTATAAAATATCCGAGGTTTGATCTGCCGCCAATTCTGAACCTATTTTGATATTTATTTTTGCATTGCATTTCTATTTAGGTTTACTCCCATACTGATTCCATATTAATTCTGCAATTAGAGCTGCAAGTTTTTTTTTAATCTAAATTCTGTTACAACACAAAATCCCTCGTTCTAAACTTAAATTTTCCGTCACTCATCGTTTTTTTTTTTCGATTTAAAATAAGAATACTAATATCCCTAACAATAAAAGCCTCTGTTTTTCACAGAAAAAGTCTACTTGTATGCTATAATAAATATTATTCTATTTAAATTAATCTCTGAACTAATATTACGCATTTAGTTTTAATAGAGTAGTGTTCTCTCTTCCCGCACATTTCGCTTCTCACCACTTTGCCAACGAAGACTAGTTTTAATTAGACCGTTTCCGCTTTACTTGGGGTCACTTAATTGATTTTTTAACTCGAAAGGGCTTAATTTCGTTTAAAATTAATTCAACTCATTACTGCGATCCTTAAATTTGCATTTCAAGAAAACAAGTCCCTCTATTACCAATTATGTGAAATTATTCAATTCACGTTTTTTATTTTAATTTGAACTAAATAAGCTTAATTATTCAAAAATACGACATAGCAAAGTCACAAACTTTTTTTTTTTATACAACTTAGAATGGCTAACAAGCTGACGGCACACCTGATGGAAAATGGTAACCGTCGCCTATAGACATGAGCAGTACCATGGACATAACAGAGTATACTGTTTCGCCCATGATACCTCCCATGCGTTGCCATTCCTGAGGACTCAGGTGTTATTCCTCTGTACCCAGTAAACTCACGCCATATCCCACCCTTCAAACCGAAACACAGCCATGCAGACACAGCTGCTTCACGGTTGAAACACGAATGGGACAGAGGTACCCAAGCAATCGACTTTTGTACAAAGTCTCCCTCTGGTAGAAACTATATAAGAGCAAAAAATATTAAAAGAATCTTGAGATCAAATGTAATAAAAATTTGAAGGTTTACTTCATAATATTTAGTTTATTTTTTTGAAACCTAAGAACAAAAGAAAGAGCCTAAGAACTCAACTTCTTATTTTAAAATATTATCTTTTGATAGCCTTTTAATTTAGATTATTCTTAGAAACACTATTGATTTACAATTAAAAGAAGTGTTGGTACAAAATCAAAGCGGCAAGCAAGACCGTCAAAGGCCACGGAAGTGTTGCAAAAACTCAATTAAAACTTAGCTAATACGTACATGGAAGCAGAACTTTATCAAAGCTTTGTCTCGTGTTTCTTTGTTTCTTTGATTGGGCTTCGTGAATTTGTGTCGAAATCTGGGTATATAGGTCAAGATAGTAATTGGTCTTTGACAATTCCGATGAAAAAGGAGAACGTTGTATCGTAATATTACGCTCCCAACTTCTAGACCACTACGGTCGTGTATTTTTATCTAACCGACACTAAAACCTTTGTGTAAATATATATTTCAACTAACTCTCTAGTTGAAACACCCATAATAAATGTAGGTACCATATTAACCCATGCAACGACGATAGGCTTGCCGTATACCACACCGGATTCTATATTGTGTAAGCATATCTAGAATTTTTACAACGGCAACTGTCAACAAATACATCTGATTTACCCCATTATGGATTGTAATCGCGAGCATATGTATTTGAGTTTCCCTGAATAAGCTTCATGAATTTTTATTGATATCTATGAGCAAGCTAGTAATAGCTCTTTTGATTATCTCGTCGGGAAAAGATAAGGATGTTACGAGTTTGTAGCAACAGCAAGTCAGTTTGTTTGTATCAATAGTTTCTGGTCAGTATATTATTACATAATATGTGAATAATAAAGCCTTTTTTACTTTTAAAAGTCTAATACATAACAATTATTTTTGTAAATATTTATTTGTAGTATCTAGCTAGTAAACAACTGAGATCATTTTAATGTTTTCTAACCAACCTCAAAAAAGGAGAAGGCCTTCAATTCGTTTGTATTTTTACATATAAACGTAATAGTAATAATACTATTGCAGAGCGGTGGAGTGTGATAAGGTGATAAATGATAAACACGCGGATTTTAGCAAAGAAATGTTCTTTTTTTGCAACTTAGAATGCCAAACAAGCTGACGGCCCACCTGATGGAAAGTGGTAACCGTAGCCTATAGACATGAGCAGTACTATGGACATAAGAGAGTATACTGTTTTTGCCCATGACACCCCCCATGCGTTGCCTTTCCTAAGGATTCAGGTGTTATTCGTTGTCTCTGTACGTATATATTGTATGTATTACGTATGTATTATATTTATTCTGTGTATTTTATAGCAAGCAAACAAGAAAGACAATGTTAAAACATACAAAATCAAAATTATAAATTAAACATTCTAAAAGTAAATCTGTATAAAAAAGTATATAATAAAATGTAAGGAGTTTGCATCGGCCGGTCGCCAACAACTACCTCATAACTCCGTTATTTATAAACCGATTTGGAAAGCTTTTCATTTGTAAGCTTTTTATGAAAAGTATTTTTTTATCTGAAAGAATATACTTTCAGATTAGTCCCATAGAAATTTTATCAAAATCAATTCATTGGTTTAGTTTGTAAATTAAAATTACTAGTGTTGCCATGATTGAAGTTGGTATTTTTTTTATGGAATTAAATATTATTTAAAGCCTTAATGTTAATACTGGTTCCCCTATGAGACTGATGTTCTCTCATTAAAAGTATCCAAGCCGCCTTTGTTAAATCCAATGCATTTGGTATAACTTACTGGATAACGACTTTTAAAACAAGTGACAATTATTTTAATGAGCGTTTAGCTCATGCATGAAAAACTTCCAAAGTTTAGGCTGAAATTCGATCTGTATGGTCTCATCAATCTGATAAGAACATAAACAGTTCATCACACATTGCACTAACTCTGTTTTTTCTTCACTTCAAAGATATATATTACTATTAAGAGAATTATCTACAAAGAAAAATCTCTCTGGCATAATAAATGGATTGGATAGAAGCAATCAATCAAACAATTTATAAGTTAGGAGTTTAATTTAGGAGTACATTCCAATGGGAATAACCATTTCGTTTACTCTTAAGTCACTTCCCGATTTGTAGGGACGGTATCGATTCGATACAGAATCAGGAGGCCTATTCTTAGGGCCTACCATGAAATATTTTCCGAAATTTCGAGGACGAACGAAATAGAAATTTGATGTTAAAATTACATAACACATGCCCTTTAAAATTATTAAAAATATTAAAATATCCTTTATCTGGACTATTAGGATAGGATTTATGATGAATAAAACATTAAGCTCCATTTACTAGGTCGATTTAGGTACGAACAAAAACGAAATTGAGCCCGAAAATTCGGAATTTCATTTCATAGTATGCCCCTGGTTTCTTTCGAAATAATCTCGTAAAAGAGATTATGATTCGAATTATTTCTTTACTATAAATCTCAAAATTCGTAAATATGTAGAAGAATATATAAGTACCTTTCTTTTTATAATAACATACAGCCCACCTTACTGACTATATGGCTTTCTATATGCGAAAGAATTTTTAAAATCGATTTAAATATTTTTTTACTTTTCCATTACAATTAAAAATAAATCTTTCCTCTTTATAACATTACTTTAGTTAGGTAAATTCAATAAAGAACTCATTACCTATTTTAAAGATAATAGATTGTTATAAATGATAATAAGTAGCTACTTGTAAATAACAACCAGAGCTAACTAACTTGAGTTTGCATAAAATAACACACATAATATTTGTTGTGGTTCGAATCGATATTATTCATCTCGAACACTCGCGACCACTCGAAGCAACTCGATCGACTTTCTCTCGCAAAAAGTCAGTATCGATATATCTAGAATAACGTAAACGTTGTTTTTCGCTCGAAATAAACGTTCTATTTCGTTATTGATTCGAATGCACGAGAATCGGCCCCTAGGAACGAATACAATATTATTATGGTTTGGCGGATATTAATGCGAATCATTTAATCCTATTAAATGCTAAATAAATAATAATTAATAATAAATACTAAACTTTGTAACGATAGGTGGATGTATGGGTAGATGGACGAATGAAGGGATGATTGTTTCTTTTTACAGATTTCAATTAAATTAGATACACGGATAGAATATATTCTAACTTAACACATAAGATAATTAACACAATAATTCAAGCCGGTGAAGCCGCGGTATACTACTAGCTAGTAGTAAGTAAAGTAAAAGACCACGACTAATGCAACCTAATCGAAATGTTGCCATTATACTAAATTATGATCCACAAAAAAAAACAACTTCAAATGTTAGAGAGGTTTATTTTGATTTAAAAATTAAACTACTGAATCTATTGTGATAATATTTTTATAGGACTTATCTGTAAATATATACTTTCAAATAAAAAAAATCCATTTTCCAAATCGATTTGCAACTAGCGGAGTTATGAGGTAACAAATAAAAAATACAACTGAATTGAGAACCTTCCTCTTTTTAAAGTCAATAAATGAGGTATAAGGCCCTTGTTCTTGTTATTTACATTTATCTTTTTAATAATATACCATAGATTTATTTCTTCACCTGTAGTTGAAAGATTTTAAATGAGATTAAATAAAAATAAATTGTAACTGTAAAACACTTCTGAAGTACAATATAATGGCATGCATTGTCTACAATTATTAATAATTTGAGTAATACTTATAATACTCATGATATAAATCCTGTTTTTCATTAATGAGTTTTAGAGAAAAGAATAAAATAACATTTTTAAAAATCAAAAATATAATATCAGCATATTTTTTTTTCTAATCAAAATTTAATGTTCGCATTAATAACAAATATTTGACCCAATTGAGTGCTATGTGGCTTTGTACTTGGCCACGGCCCAGGGTAAACTTCGGTAAAGAATTCGCTCCCGGGATCCAAACTTTAGGCTTAAACTTCACAAATGACACCGAGGAGACCGCGATAATTTACAGGCTAATGTCAAAGTTGGTGGTTCTTTGAATTTTTTACAAAAAAAGAAGTGTTATTATTGCCTTTCTTTCTCAATGTTCGGTATTTTGAAACTGTTTTATTGTAATTTATCGGAACACGTAATTAAGTACAAATTGTCTTTTTGATTTATTTCTTTTAAAATATATATATATTTATATGTCTATTTATCAGAAATAATGAATTATATTCACTTAATAAAATTTATTTACTGTATAAATAATTAGGGAGAAACAGTGAGCCTGTCAATTTTTATACATTTTTACAGTTTTTTAGCATTCTGTTAACATTTCAATATTTATTATTTCATCTTATCACCTTATACGCAACTTAGCATGAGAAACAAGCTGACGGTCCACCTGATGAAAAGTGATAACCATCGTGTTGCCATTCCTAAGAACTAAGGTTTTATGCCTCTGTGTTCTATATATTCATCATGTACTACTGTTGTTTAAAGTCAGTTTTTTGCAGAACAAAATTTCAATCGACTTAATATTATTTCAAACGTATAATTACAAATATCACGCCACTTTTCATAATATCAAGAATAGCTATATTTCTTATACATTAATGCAAATTCAATATATATATTTGTTTTATTATACATTTGTGTAATAAAAAACGAGAGGTTACTGAGATCTAATAACTTTTGTGTCGAATTAAAGAACTTAAAAATTTATTGAACTACATTGTACTCGTACATAATTTTTAACAAATTGAACTTAAGATATTATATTAAAACATTACAATTATGTCGCTGTAGAATCTTATCTTGATTTAATTTTGAAACCATAACAAAGCAAAATTTTTTTTGTTCGTGGGGAAACTGAATAATGCATTTCACGTGTTCTAACATGACGTCGCTTTGTTGTAACTCTTTCAAGTTGTTATAACTTTATGTATTAATTAATTAATGTACATATTCGGTGTACTTATTATAATCCTTACTAATATTGTAAATGTGTAAGTTAGTTTAATTGTTATCAATTTGCGCTTAAATTCCTCAACCAATCATCCAAAAATTTCGCATTCACATACTATTTGAAATTAAGGTCACGGGTTTTTTTTTATTTGCGGCCAATCAATATATCTGGTCACGCGAACAAAGGTGCGAGTAAAGACCAGTTTCTAATATACCAAAACTTTTGCCATGGGGTAAGCAGAACTTTAAATACCATTCCTACTTGCATCGCTAACGTCATCCTCTTTTATAATTCGTGTCGTAAATACATGCCGATTCCAAAGTCTCTTAATTCCTCACACAAATAGTACACGCTCTGTTCAGATAAAGCGTGTGCACACACACTATCTGAATAGAGCTCTGTATCATAATACATTTTTTCATGTCTCTGCCAATTCATATATTTATTGGAAGTAGATATAAATTTTATGATTATTATTATATTTGTATCACAATACAAATAATTCATTTAATGTGATAACATACAATGACGCGTGCATCTGTAACCAATATTTACCTACTACCACTATTATTATGTAAAATGTAAAATTTACCAATAATAAATAAAGACACATAAATGATCACTTAAAACATAAACACGCCGAGCTCGAGTGGGTACTCCTTAATCCGAAGACTGATTTGAGAAGCATTACTGTTATGCATATTATCAGTTTATTTCGACGACTCTTCCACTTGAGTACCATAACCGTAGCATCGTGATTTAAAAATAATTGTTTATAAGTGAAATTGTGAAAATAGAAAATAATATTTATTTATAATTGAACAATAAAGTAAATATATATACAACTACAAGTGTTAATGGATTAATTAGAGACATTTTTTGACTTATGCCTCTCGATTCGATATTCCCACATTTCGATGCGCACATTTCGAACACAAGTGAACCTATCATAGTCACTCGTACGTTCAGTTTATTACTCAGAATTTAGATTTTAACTTTATACAAATCAGCAACAAAGTAAAATTAATACAACTTTATGATTGATTATTATACTCATATACTTGATGTATTAAGGAGTAAGATAAGTAACAAGCACCAGTGTATCGAATACTCAACGTTTTAACAACTCCGCACTTATCTCAGGCCACGAATGTATCAGATAGCCTCCACACGTCTTCGTGTCAAGTGGCATCCGCAAACACATGCCTGAGGCATTTGTCAATTTCACAGACAAGGCTCTCTTGCCGGAACCAGCGAACACTTCGAACACGATTCTGTAACACGTCCTCCTATTACAATGGACATGTATTCGAGTAACACTCCACAACATACTAGGGATGAAATCAAATCAATCGACTTAATATTGCAAACAAGAAACGTACTTTATTTTTAAAAATTAATATCCCCTCAAATCTCGAGAAGACAACGCTTGATTTGTCAAAGGATTTACTAGCAATATTTTTCAGAGAAACCTTCGCAAATTTGTTATGCAAATGGAAAAGCCTTATTAGGTACACTTCCTTAATTATTTCACAGGCTTTTCCCAAGCACAAAGTCCCTGTAATATTTTATGACGTAATTTAAAAGACTGTCTCCTCTGATGAGAATTTTAAGATGTCCTTAGTACGGAAGAAAGTTCCGTGTAAAACACAATTCCTTGTCATTATTTCATTCCTAAATTAACATTATAAAATAATAAAATAAAGAAACCACTTACGTCTGTTAATAAGGTCAATGAAATTGACAATGACGATTACGTTAAATCTAATCTGCGTAATTAAAAGAAAAAGTACTATAGAATTTTATTTTTGCTGAATTACAAAATTAATGGAGACAAAACGTCTTTCTAGTTTGTCATCTTGAAAGATTGCTCAAGTTTAGTGCATCAGAGGGGTGTGGAAACATTTCTTTTATCTCAGCGAAGACAAATCAAGCAGAATCTGGGGATTACACGCGTACGAAACATTTTATCGGACGAGGTCTGAAAGTTTTTTTCTGATATCTAAATCCTTCAATCTTCCTATAAAGAACGTGGCTTAAACTTTTACTTCCGTCGGCTTTAATAATAGCCCATTTTCTTCTTTTCGAATTGGATTAAAGTATCTCTTCAAAAAGTTGACTTTTTCTTTCCTTCGATTGGAATAAATAATCCAAATTAATTTTTCGTCGTGTCTATAAACTTTTATATTGAAAAGAATAGACGGTTTTATATTAAATCTCTGAATGAAACGCACTTTTTAAAAAGTTCTTGAATTAATAAATTGATAATATAATCTCATTGTGCATTTCACGAATAACAGTTTCTTTGTAAGTCCTTGTATAAATATTAAAATAATTATATTCATACTAATACATGATGTATATGTATGTAATATTAGATACAGCATTTTTAATATGTTCTTCAATAACTTTTCCTCAAATGTGTGAAACACTAGAATTGAAATGTTACCAATTACATCAACGATTTAGAGAAAGAAGAATTAAGAATACAAATTGCATATCGCAGCATTACATACGTGAATAAGGATAAAAAGTTTCATATCTGTTAACCCAATCACCCACTTATGAGTAACAAAGATTCAAATGTCTTTACAAAGGTTGAGGTTTACAAAAAAAATCTAGAATAAAATTAATCTAAACTTTATAGCAAATAAAGTAATTGATTCCAGTGACAAAGATTAATGTTCTTATCTTTAAGTATATAATTTCAATATTTAATATGACGTCGCATATTCTATTCAATACTCACATTATTCAATATTTTAGTAGCATATACAAATAATTAGTTATTTTATCCTAAATTTATTGAACCAATTGTATAATTACCTGCTTTAATATTAATACCATTACAAATTCATTTTTTGAACATAGAAATAAATGTCAGAGTGATTTCCTTGTAAATATCTAATCACTTCTTAGAACCCATTATTATTTTACTATAGGTACGAAAATAACATTTATAAAGTTCAGAATTTCCAATACTTCATGAATAAGTTGTATTTGAATTTAAAAATCTCGTCTTTATAATTCTTGTGGTTTCATAACAGAAGCAATGTAAAGAATATTTTATTATAACTATTGTTTTTCTAGAATAGTTATTTTTTGCCGCCATATTCCTATATTTATCACAATTATATATCTATTGGTAGTATGTGTAATAGACATTTTTATGCAGAGTTAATAACCCAGACACTTTTGACTTGATAAATCAGAATGTTGTTTGAACAACAAATAGCAATAAATTTAAACTAAAGTAGATAAAAATAAAATACTTCATATTTTATTTTGTTGTTTAAACAAAATGTTACTAAAATGTGGAATTCAAATTATTAATTATGTATACTATAACTATTACACTATTACCAGAAATATAAAGAGGCATTTTAAAATTTAAATTTAATTGAACTCATATACAGCAGTACCATAGAAGTAATGCAAATTATTTAGTGTGGTGACATATGTTAATAGAGCGACAAATCATTTACATTATAAACGCCCATTATTTAATGAAAGTAGAAGTATTTTTATACAACAAAGGAAGCAAACAAGGATACAGCTCGTCTGATAGAAAACGGTCACTGTAGCCTATGAACGCCTGCAAAACTAGGGATGTCACGTACGCGTTGTCGACCCTAGCATACTATAACTAAAGTATATTATAACTAGGTTACGAAGCTTTTACTACTACCAATTTACTATCAGAAGAATAAATTTGTTATTATGCTGTTATTAATTTTTGTAATATTTAATGATATCTCAATAAAAAAGAATACAAGTTTAAAATCTTTATAAAAAAAACTTATTAAATCTAATTTAATTTGTCGCTATATTCATAATTCTATTGTTTATCGAGAAAAATCTACAAGACACTTATCAGATATACTTTTCAAACTTAAAAAAAAAACTCTAAAATGCAATTATTTCGAAAAACTATGATACTTTATCTGAATTATCTAGACATTTCGAGCACGTGACATCAACCATGGTCACATTACCATACTTATGAACCATAAAACACAGTGCAATAAACTAAAAGGTAATATTTCAGACTATTTGTTCAACATCCCAATCAATCAATAATCTTACAAATTACGTAGTTGCGAAACTTACTATCGAAATATTATTCTTTATAATATTTAATCGTCAAGAAATGCTTACAAGTAACGATTGGATATTTTTTCCCAAAGTTTGTGCAAACATCAATCCTTTACACATTGGTATGCAGGCTGCGTGGGCCGAAATGCAAAACACTTACCCTCGCCAGGGTTCAAAGCGTAAAACTTTTTCTGTCCCAGACATTATTCCAGTCTCGTAGTCCTCCAGCTTTGCGTGTTTGAGGTTTGAAGTATTTTTCGGTTGAGCCCGCTTTCATTAAAAGTTTCCTCGACTAATATTCGAAGTGATTGAGTAACTTTCAATTACGGATACAGAATTGTAAAAAATAAAATAACAAAATTTGTCACAAATGATTGTTTCTTATGATTATGATTGTTATATTCAGTATTAATAATAAAAGGACATTTATATTCACAATTTATGTTTCAAAAAACAAGTATTAACAGAATTATTAGTGGGTCATAAACAGGGGAAACTGAGTACGTTTATTTATCTACTATAAACAGTATCTCTGCTATAAAAGTAATCATTCTTTATCACGAGTTTTAATTCTTTCTACATTCAAATACAAAAGTTATAAAAAACAATTGTATTGCATAAAATGTGATTCATATAGCTGATACATAGAAGATATATAAGAAAACTTGATAATGAGGGATCTTCATGAGATCAGTAAAAGCTAGATAATATTTTTTACATACCATTATGTTTATTTCTGCTGAAATTACTATAAAATACTGCACCATACTTAATGCAGTTCGCAATTTCTGAAGGTCGAACTTAAATAGCGTATATTTTATTTGTTACACCATTACTTAAAGAGGCATGATACATTTTATGTGCGTAGAAAAAATATAGTTACCCACTCCCAAAATCCACACATATAATGTCGCAGACAAAAGCTAGTACTAAATATAATTATTGTAGTTCATTTCACAAAAGGTGCATACTAAGAATTGTGTTTCTTTTTTGCGCAACACAACTTGCGCAAATTATAAAAGCCGAAGCGTCAAAAAGTGTAATTAAGTTCGCTCGAGACGGCAAACACGTTAAATTAGCAACCCGGCATGCTACAGGTAATGGGCCAACCTGGCCGAAGCAATAATAGCTACTAGCATTTTCTTTTTTTTTTTTAATAAACTCGAACACCTTGTACTTGCGATATTGGTTTCTTTATTTACGAATAAATTCATTGTTATAGGAAGTACTAATTAGTCATTATAAATAATTCGTCACATATACTGTTTAAAACCATTTTTATTCTTATTAGTATGACAATTCATACGTTTATTACTCAGTT
This sequence comes from Galleria mellonella, assembly GCF_026898425.1. Taxonomy (NCBI): domain Eukaryota; kingdom Metazoa; phylum Arthropoda; class Insecta; order Lepidoptera; family Pyralidae; genus Galleria; species Galleria mellonella. Next base: position 247,315 of record NW_026442175.1, on the reverse strand, counting down.
ACGTTTAAACGGCTGAACTAATTTTGATAAAATTAACACAGTGAATTATAGATTAACAAATAAGAAACTTTTTAATTCACTAATGCAAAGTAGTAAATCACACCTAATCTTTACATAGTTTAAAACAAAATCGCTTCCCGCCGTCTGTACGCGTTGATCTTTCAAACTATGCAACGGATTTTATATGGTTTTAATTAAAATATAAAGTAATTTAAGTGAAAGGTTTATATATATAGTTTTCGAGTGATATTTTTGTGTGTTAATTTGTTGAAAAATAATGTTATTTGTTGAAGATATCGGAAGAAATTAAGACGACTGAAAACTTTCATCTAAAACACTGCCTAATCTGTTTGAGATATAACAAAACAATCTATGGGGGATTTAGTTCCCCCTTTATAAGTCTACAAAAAATACCACGATGGCATATATTTGTTTTTTATGGATAGCTTACTATACCTATCTAATTCATACTCGACGCAACAAGCTGATGCAAAAAATGTAGCATATTTGCTTTACTACACGTATCAAGCGAAGTGGGTCGTTAGTCAATAATAATTATGAATTAGAATCCGTGGTGTGATTGCAAACAAAACTACATTATCTAAAAAACAAGTTCAAGCCTTTTAATCTGACAATAGAAATTAAATTATTTAATACATTTGTATAATATAAAAAATAAATATTAATGTTCAATTACATCACATAAAAAAATTCGTAAATTATGTTAAAAAAATCTTCGGTATATATTTTAACAGCCACCTCTTTACTTCATTCTCATCCTAAAAAAGTGAGGGAAGAGGATTTATGTTAGTTTTTACAATTTTACGGTCAGCGAGTTCGGTTGCCACGCCAGGGGAGACATTACAGGAGATATCTTAGATTTACTTCGAACTTGATGCCTTCTCTGGAGGGAAATCACAAAATGGAGCGTCATTGTGGCGTCATTCATTCGACACGCCCGAAGTATCTGCTTAAAATTTTATTTAGAAACACAGAAAGCAAGAAGACTTTTTAAAATTTGTCTATGTAAATGTATGTAAATATGTTTTGGCGGTTAATACTGAACAGAGTGTAATAATATTTGGTATATCAAATAGCCATAATACTAGTTACTATTCATAATACTGGATTTTGGAAAAAAAAAAAACAAGAAAAAAACAGAGTTATAACTTTGGTAGTAAATTAATGTTAATTAATCAGATAGTTAGCAATTTTTTTTTTCTATGCGATCATTAATAATATTAGGTATTATTATATTATACACTCATACAATCATAACTAGTGGTTATTAACCAAAGAGGCTACCTATCAATCTACGTAATTTATTTAAAAATATTGACATAGTGATGGGTAATATTAATCTTACATAATAAACACATAACTATTCAGAAATATCTACAATTGATATTACCGTATAACATATTAGTACCTATCGGCGAATATGCAGTATACAGAAAAAATATAATTTTAGTTTATGTTACAATATATGAACATAATTTTACAAGTTTTTATATGTATAATGTATAAAAAAGAGAATTTTTCTTTCTTTTTGGACGTAAGAGTTATTTCTGATTCTAAAAATTATTCTACTAATAGAAAACTTTACTATCGTACAGACTTATGGCAATTTCTATTTCTTTTTTTTTCCACAGAAACGGTACATAATGAACCACGAGCGTAACCGCGGGAAATAGCTAATATAAGCACTCGCACTACCGAAACACTACTTGGGCAGTAAAGGGAAAAAGGCCCACGATAGTAATCCCAGAAGGGGTAGTCCGAGGAATTAGTCGACTGTTTGTTATGTGGTGAACAGTTTCCTTGCTTTAACTTGGCTACTTTTCGCTATAAGGAAGTCCACGCTCAAGTATTAACAACAGGAAAAAGACGTGTGTAATTATGTCATAATATTACTAATGACAAGGAAATCTTGAGGTAAAACCGCGTAAACATCTTTTAATCTGCACTTTGCAAGTTCATAATTTGAGTTATGACTATCTTGAAATACATGACCTTGTTCCTTTGCTTAGAAATATCCCAAAGTAAGTTTGTACTTAAATTTAATCTTAAATTTTATAACGTCTAAAATAATGTGTAGCTATAAAATAACTAAACAGATTTTAAAAAATGGAGCATTTTTTATTTATATTATATATAATAAAAATGGTAACTCTAAACTGTAAAAACTTAACCAAAAAACATTACCCACTTATTTATGATGATCGAATAACACAGAAAAACATTTTATTAATACTATGCTAAATATATTTCACAGTATATGAACATTTTTTTTTTAAATATACTTGCAGGATTTTGTATATTTCTATTCAAAACAGAGATGGCTATCTCTATTTAAGATTGTAAAACAGCACACTGCAGTTTAGATTTACAAATCCGCGCTGAAATAGCATAGAAAAAATGTTGAGTTCAATAACCCCCATTCAATCAGTCAGTATCACACACACAGCAACAATTCTCACATAGTTACATACCTCTTAACGACCCCTCCTTTTGGTCTACACAAACTGATATAGATTATCAACCCTTGGCCCTTATTCCTACAAAGCCTTTATCGATGCCCGAACCCTAGGAATACTTCAAAACAAAGAAAAGGACGGATAAGAAGATTACAGTGCCCAGGACTGCTATGTGAAATAGAAAATAATGTAAAGGTTGTGTTTGAAAATATTTTCTCGATATTTGGACTTGGTGAGGAATGATTGGAAAAAAAGACAGATTAACGTCAATGAGAATGTTGTTCTCATTTATTTTGCAAATGCAAAATGAATACGTTATTTTCTACGTTTCTGTACTTAAATATCTGTGGTCAGATATTAAGAAAATCTTCCACGGAGAACATAAAATGTATATGTAATATTATTAAAAGTTTTATTCGAACGAATTAGTTTGGATATTTTGGATTGGTTTAATGTAAAATTATTATATTTTTCAATTAAAATTAAAACTAATATTTAATTTTCAAAGATGTATTATTATAACTAATAGGCAGATAAATAAAAAAATATTAATATTTCTCCATAAAAATATTAATAGTGATTGCGATTCCTTTAAATTTAATGATACAATTTTAAATTTCTTTATAATTCCAAAAAATTGTTTAATTTGTATAATTTTTATAAAAAATCTCAAATTACTAGGTAACCTAGCCTTTTAATTTGAATCTTGTCAAAAATATATTATTATTGTATTAATAAGGTGAATTCTATGTTATGCAACTATCTATGCATCTAAATAAAATAAAAGTTTTGGTCTAAAAATTGTATAATTTTTTAATCAATAATTAATAATAACATATTAACATAATCAAACCTTAACTTTAAAGAGGCCCTATATTGAAAGGATTGAAAAAATTAATTGGACAGTTAATGAAGAGGATAATGTTCTAATACCCATGATAAAATCATGAGTCCCCAATTCACCCAGTTCGTTGCACACACCCTAACATTTCACACACATTTGTCGTTTTACATGCGTCTTAATTAATTAACATTCGAGTATTTGAACATCATGCACTGTCGAATATCTTTGTACTTCCTAGAGATCTCTGATAAAAAGTGTCAATCGTTAAACTCATCTTTTTAAACAGTTTTTAATTTAGGTAACTTAAACATTTATAATTAAGTAAATTAAGTAGCTATATTAATATATTAAATTGTGAAATTCAATTTATATTGAACTTAATAGAGTAAATTTCGGAAATGTCGATAACAGTATTTCTATTTATTCTTTTTGAAAACAGAATCATAAAACATACCTATATTCACAATCGTACGTTCGTCTACTAGAAAAGTAAATTGTAATATTCTGAACATGATTTGCTTGAATATCAAGTCACGTATTTTCAGACTATCCACAAAACAATGGAAATGACTTTGATATGAAAACATTTGATCACTCCAAGATTTCATTTTTATGCGAGGGCCCTAAAGGGAGGCATCCATCGCCATCCCCTCTCGTTATTTCGACAGCGTGCACTTTGTTACGCAGTTTTTCGATCTAAATACGTTTTAAATTGCCATTTGCCTTGGGTTATTACGGTAACATATTTATTCTCCGCCATGAAAAAGAATATTTTAGACCGTAATAGAGCCGGCTTGAAGACAATTATCTAGTCAAACAAAGTGTTTAGTTGCTACAAAGCGCCTCTATAATGAGTATAAAGTTTATTTTGCGTTCACATTTTAATATGTTTGATAGTATATACATATTTGATGTAGTTCAAAGTAATATGCGGCTAGTATTAATATTTACTATTCAGTATTATTAATATGTGCAACCTTTGATGAAGGTAATTAATGTAAAAAATAAATATTTCAATAAGTTATAAATATTATAATATATAATATTAGGTAAAAAGAAACTTAATAATAGATCAACACACTGCAGAAATTGATGGGTCTAAAATCATGATTTTTTTTCAGTATATCCTTTTAGACATACATTGTTATATAAGTTAGCAAAATATTTTTATGGAATTTTTACAAAAATGGAAAACGATATTTCCGTGTTTTCAGATTTTTATTTTTACAAGAGGATAATATTACATAGAAACTTAACATATTGCTCATTGACTAAGGATAGTCGTTGTTATATTGTTTCAATATGAATAATTTATTCTAATTTTAAAATTCTATTATTTTCCATATTAAAAAGTAATCTAAGATCTTGAATTTTGAAACCAAAAAGGGGTACGTAAAGTGCGAATACTATGCGAAGTTAATAGCACAACGTAAATATATGTAAAGCAGTTTTTATACTGTGATAATATCTAATTGTATGCTATTTTTGTCCGTCTGTCAAGTGACGGGGTAAAAATGTTACAATAGGCAATTATGTCCAAAAAAATTCATTATTCTGTATTGCGAATGTTTGATTTAGACATAGTGAAAGACATTAAAATCTCCAAATAAAACCTATAATAAAGCCATCCAAACCAACCAACCCCGATAGTGAGATACATCAAAGGATACCTAGAAAAGATAGCTTTTAGCGTAAATGCCGTTCATTGTTTTCTTAGTGTGATTTCATCTTGTGATGATTGTTTCTTTTTTCGCTAAATTTACTACTATAATTTTTTGGAGGGAACAATAAAGATTATTTATCTGTATCCTCTATTTCGGAGTAGAGAATCGTCCCCAGTAAGGAGATGTCAAAGAGTTGTTAATGTAAGTTAGGCAAAAGTTCATTAAAATCCATGTTAGAAAAAAAAGTCTCTACAGTTTCTTTATTTTACTACTAAACTGAGTACCCATGACTTCATTCTCATACACTTCTATTGTTAACAATCCCACGGGAACAGAGCACTGCGAAGAAAAGTAACCTCTGAAATTGGATTCGGCGGTAAACCAAATATACATCGTGAACATCTTTCACGGATGTCAACTAGTAGCTACTGGCGTAAAGAAAATATAAAACTTAAAGGAAACACGATAAATCTCAGCACACATATAACCGCGCTAATAAACGAGGTAGGCTATCGAGCTAGCCCTTTCATCCGGCGCGGCTCGTAAATCCAAGGCGCGAGGTGCCGCCCCGTGATGTATTCCCGACATTAATGGAATTACGCGGCGGCGCACAGCGAGGCCTATGTACAGTTTTGTTGTTGGCCTATAAGGATGAACGTTTGTTATGTGATTTGTAATTCTGTTACGCTACTCAGATACGTTATCTCTTTTTCGAAGCCTTATCCCAATCTTATTGACATTACTGTTTGAGAAAGGAAAAAGTTATTCTTAAAAAAATGGCTGCTGCAGAGTTTGCGCTAACGTTTAAGGGCTTTTTATAATGCTTACTTTACATTTGCGATTCTAAATTAGTACGCCTTCCTGCTAGTATTTTTTCAAAAGCCAATGAACTTTATTCTGGCCATTGGTTGTGGATGTTTGAAGTAAATTGCTTTCTGCTTTTACTCTTTCTTGCTACAGAAAGGGTAATGAACCCCATTTATCATGCTGATGTGAAACACATGCCTGTCTAGCCACACTGCCAAGTTTTACAGGTCGCTCGAAGACCTGAAACTTAAATACCTCATAGATTAGTAAGCAATATATTTCTTATTAGAAATATATTATATCTAAGACTCCACTCTCTATTTAAAATAAAAAAAAAATCTATTCATTCTTACAGAGAAATCATTTTATCGCTGCTATCACTTTTATCGCTCTATTATGTTCATATATATTTTAATATTACCCTTCAGGTTATTTATTACTCTTATACTCTACTAATCTTTCTAATGTTATAAAGTAACTATTCCTGTGTATACGAGTATGCTTATTACCTCTAAGACCTTATTAGTTAAGGTAATATTTAGTTAGCACGAAATATTTGAAATGTAAAAAAACATATAACTATTTTATCCCAGTAAAAGCTAGTATAAAGTAAATATTTATACAATATTTATTACTCTTACATTCTACTACGATAAAATAAAAGCTTCAATTCCACTTCGCATGCATACATCCGATCACAATAATACCACTACAATTTTGTTAAATCTGTAAAGTCTGCGGAATTCAATCCTGTCGTGTACAAACGTTGCCTTTGAGTGCCAATTCCTGTATGAAAAACACGAATAAATCTTTTTACACCTGCAAATAAAACGAATAAAAGCGCAATAAATAAATGAAAAACAAAAACAAAACAGGCCTATCTTTATACTGCATTGTTTTTTTTTCTTTTCATAACAATTCAATAATTCAATTGTAATGCAAAAGGTACAAAAAAAGCAAAAGCCATTGACCTTTATAAATATGCGAACCTATAACAATTACACTATTGTGAAAACACTAGTGTAATTATACAAAATATCATAAAAAATAAGAATGTTAATACTCAAAATATGGTCATAATTCAAGGATCATGTTATACTATATCTATGAACGAATCTGATATAACAGATAAAAATCTTAAAAACGTATACATACGGTAAGTATTCGACTGACATTATGCCTTGTCCTGTGATAACTAATTCTTTTTTAATAATAATTTGGGTTGGTACAGGTTCAAACGCAGCCCATATCGAAATTTTTCAATTACACAATAATTATTCAAATATAAATATTTTATATATTAGAAATATTATATGAAAATAATTGTTTTACAATGTAACATATACCCCATATGGGAAAGACTGATCCTATTAATACAATATTCACAAATGCAAACCAACTAAAAAACTCGAAAGTTTGTAACGATGGATCATTGGATGAATGGATGGATGAATAGATGTTTATTACTCTTTCACACAAAACCTACTGAACAAATTTAAATAAAATTTGGTACACAGGTACGTTATATTCTAACTTAGTACATAGAATACATTATGTACTTACTGATTCGTGTGGGTAAAGTCACGGGGTACATCTAGTTATGTATAATATCAAGTTGTGTCTTTTGTATGTTTCTAAAGGCGTAAAATTAAAATAAAATATATGTTTAAGAAAATATCATTCGAATGTTATGTTACATTTATTATTAATATGACGATTATATCTAATAATCTCTTTCTTTTTCTTCAATATTGTCAGACAAATTCAAGTACGCTAGACACTGTGTAAAATATATAAAACAGTATGAAATATGAAATTTTTAATATCTCCGAGACAGGCGAAACTCATGCTCTCAAAAAGGTCAGAGCTTCAATATTTTATGAACACTTAAAACTAAATTAGATTTTTTCCTAACTTTGGAAAAATATGGGTGTTCTTAAAACACCTCGTCGAAGTTGTATCATAAATAAACTTTGTAGACGGGTGAAACTTCATAATTAATTAATTTCAGGATATTCATTCATAGTCAAGATTTTTAATAATAATATATAGGGTAGGTCATAAAATTTTTACATTTTTTTTAATTACATTTGTAATTTACATGAGATAATTTCATTAAGCTTAATAAATATAATGTAAATACAAGCTTTATAAAATGTATTCCTAAAAATTGTTTATACCCACAAATTATTAGATAAATATAATTTTAAATTAAAATCATTTAAACAAATCGTAAGAAAGATAAAAATATAATAATTACGATCATGTACTGTTCTGTATTGTAAAAATAATATATGATGAAAACTCCATAATTCAATGAATTAAAGCTGTTGACTTTATAAGCTACTCATACAAGTCAAATCTCATAATTTTTAAAAGATTTAATTGACAATAAATAATAAATTAAATTTGATCCGAAGGATTTGTTTCATTTCAAATCAATCGGGAATCGGACTAGACAATTGACATCTAATTTAGTTCACCCGTGTTACCCACCCGCTATCTAATCGCTAGCAACATGGTTACTCCATTTGGATTATTCCAGTAAGATGTACTGACATATCTAAGTAAACTCTGCATCTGATGTTTAATTAGAGCACTGCTAGCCTAAGGTTTGTCAATCCAATAATAATAAATATATATAATATTAATCTTTAGAAGAGGCGAAACTAAATTTAATAACATATTTTTAAGAGGGGATGAGATTGTTAGTAATAGGGATCCCATAGTAACTCCATTACTAACATTATTTTCAGACAGGTTGAGTTCCTCGCAGTCTCCTCTGGAAATTATCGTGCTTAATTCCTAGCAATTCGACTAACTGACCTGCCTTTTTATTCTCACATACTATCCTTCACTGTTAACCCACCAGAACAAAATACAGAGAATACCTCTATTCTGAACCGCCAGCGTATGCTAATAGCGTAAGGAGTTCTCATCTTATTTTTATCCATCAAAAAAATAATTTGGCCACTTTTGACCTATATGTAAATCTTTACTAAAGCTCGCTTACAACAGTTTGCTATTAATTATCGTTTTCTTTTTAAGAACACTTTCAAACATAAATAAGATTTTTTTCATAAACAATCTCCTTTGAAAGAACCCTAAAACATCGTTCTTCGAAGTAAAACACTTGAAATACGTTTGTATGCATGACCGATAGCACTTACATCCAGAATAGAGAACCGGACGCATTTCAGAGATATGACTACGTACCTACTCGTACGTCCAGAGAATGTAAAAGGACAAACAAACGGATAAACAACAGCTAATATTGAGATAAGGGGCCTCATTCGTAAACCCCCATATGACCAACAAAGTTAGGGCCCAAATAGATAAGGGTGGCCGTAAAACAAACGTGTGCGTTCTTTGTCCTTAAATATCAACGATAAAAAGGTTTTGTTTATATAATTGCTCACTTCCTGATTTGAATTTAAATAGTCTTTTTATCTTTATTTCTTGTTGTGTGATCTTGATAAAAATTTTGGTATTTGTGTTATATCATTATTATTCTTATGGAATTTTTAGCACAGTGGTGTACTTTTGTAATAGTCGATTGCTTGGGTACCTCTGTCCCATTCGTGTTTCAACCGTGAAGTAGCTGTGTTTGCATGGCTGTGTTTCGATTTGAAGGGTGGGATATGGCGTGAATTTACTGGATACAGAGGAATAACACCTGAGTCCTTAGGAATGGCAACGCATGGGAGGTATCATGAGCGAAACAGTATACTCTGTTATGTCCATGGTACTGCTCATGTCTATAAGCGACGGTTACCACTGTCCATCAGGTGGACCGTCAGCTTCTTTGCCATTCTAAGTTGTATAAAAAAAATAATTATGTATGTACTATAAACATTAGATATTACAAAAATATGTACTAATATATAATATAACTATGTTAGATAAAGAGTTTTTCTTGGAGTTTCTTTACATGACAGAATCCGAAACGAGGATATCAGCAAGAGAACTAAAGTATCCGACATAGCCCGAAGAATAAACAAGCTGAAGTGGCAATTAGCTGGCCATATAGCTCAAAGAACTGACAACGGATAGGAAAAAAAGGTTCTTGAGTGGCGACCCCGTACGGGCAAACGCAGTGTAGGAAGACCCCCCTACTATCACCAAAATGTGTTGCTGGTAACTTGGTCAACCAATCAACAATAACAAAAAATTGCAAATGTACGAAATATTAACTATTTTTATTTTATTTATTAAATGTAAAAACCTACCTTTTTAATCAATTCAAATTTATTTGTATGTACGAACACTCTATTAACTTGCCTGAAAAATGTCATTCCGCTTCAATTGTCATTGTAAAAATAAATAATTTCTATAGATTTTATCCACTTCCTTCCTTCGACAAACCTTTTTCAAAAAGTATAATTGATTAAAATATGATGCGAAGAAATTTACGATTCACAAGAAATTTAATTTAATTTTGACACTATTGCGGATACATCATAAAAAAGAGTGCCTCTCTTAACTGTAAATTTATTAATTAATAATTCTTACAAATTTATTGTAAACGACTTTTTTATGGCTTTTTAACGTCTTAGGGTTTCATTTTAAGACATCAATTTGAAATGTATTCCCTATACATTTATATATTACGTATAAGACTAGTTCTTATCGCAATTACGCCAATAAAGTAGCGGTCGTAGTTACGAGTAATAACTAAACACTTAATATACTCGTATGAACAAATACGTACTTGCTAAATATTTTAAGAAAATTTCACTCATAATTTGTTTAAAGTGATAGGCTTTCCAATTTCGTTATTAATCATTAACTAAGGGACTTCTGTGTATGGACAGACGTAATATATTTCCCCCTTAATGATAAAAATACCAAGTGTCTAAAATCTAAACTTATTTTATCAGTTAGTGTTTATTTATCTTTTGCGTGAAATTTCAAGTAAAAGGAATATATTTTATCAAAACAGTCTAATAATTAAAATTAGTGAAATGTTTTCGTTTATAGAAATAAAATAGATATAATTAAATATCAGATGTAAATCAACAGAGTTACATTTAATACAAAAAAAAAGTAATGGTGTTTTTAAAAGACATGATAACGATTGAGAGAGACTTATAGACTGTCATAATAGTTGCCAAGCGCAATGCCTCTTTGAATTCTCCCCAACGCTTAATGAAAAGCTGCTTCGAAAACAGACCTCGACGCTTTTGTTTAGAGAAAATTGTCAAGTCGTTCCGTGGAAAAAACCGTGCAAATTGGAATTCAGTGTAAATGATTATTACCGAGATCTCAATTGGGTCATGCGCACTTAATGACAAAGATAGGTATTATATTTTATTTCATAGAAAGATAATAAATAAATAATTATAATATTGTCATAATACTAAATATTTTATATACTGGTAAACAATGCAATCAGATTAGGATTGTCAATAATCTTGATCTGTCAGCATTATATACAATAATGCACAACAATTTTTATAGATTATTTAAAAGCATTTTCAGATATTAATTTTAATTGGATATTAATTATAACTACTTTGCCATCACAACATGTCATCTCTATTCTTATTCTGATTCTTATATCAATTTTGTATAATTGCAATCTAAGTTCAATCATTAAAAATTTGAATAATTAAAACTACATAAAATATAAAAATTATAACAATATAATATTCAAATAATTTATTGCTTAACACGTAGTTAAGTAATTCTATCTTTTACTAGTAACTACGTTTTGCTTAAATTTACCTCCTTATTGACTGAAAAATATTTGTAGATTAGAAATAGAAAATGGCGCTTTAAAATCGACTCCTTTTTTTCATACAACTTAAAATGGCAAACAAGCTGACGGCCCACTTGATGGGAAGTGGTAACCGTCGCCTATAGACATGAGCAGTACTGGAGTATACTGTTTCGCCCATGATTGCCATTTCTGAGGAATCAGGTGTTATTCCTCTGTACCCTGTAAATTTACCGCCACATCACACCCTTCAAACCGAAACACAGCTATGCAAACACAACTGTTTCACAGTTGAAACACGAATAGGACAGAGATACCCAAGTAAATTACTTTTGTACAATGTCTTCCTCTGGTCTCTCTCCTTCTCAACCTGTTTTTACACTTACCAACCAAAAATCTAAATATAAATAAGAGTTCCTATTGAGATCGATACTCGTACTAGTCGGACATCGAGATTTTAAAACGTAAAGTAAAAGAGTTGAAGTAAATATACATAATTACAAAAACCAAGAGTTTATGTTCTTGGAGCACTTATATTTTATTAAAATGCCTAATCCTGCTTTTAGAAGTCCTTAAAACTATGTTGAAAAATTTTATCTTCCGACAACTTAGTCCGACGAGATTCGAACCAGCTTTGTCAGATCACCGGGTAGAGTTCATTCTTACTTACACCACAATAAGTTATAAAGTAAAAATATCAGGTAGTAAACTTCTCAATCTCTGCTGTTCCTATTTATAGGTGACGGTTATCACTTTAGGTGGATCGTCAGCTTGTTTATCTATTTAAAAACCTTTATTGTACACAAAAAGAAGTCGCTTTCAACTAGTCTAAATTGCTTAAAAAGAATAAAGACTTTCTAAACATCATTACGCTTTACACAAGCGCCATTTCACATTTAATTTGTAATAACAGTAAGAACTAACGAAGTGCGCTAAAGACTGTTTCAGCAGCCTAAATTGACAGGCCACAATAATTAAATCGTCCAGACGCACAATTATCCGTTGCCTCTTTACCGCTCCCGACTCTTTTATGCTCTCTTTAACAGACAAGACATAGTTTTAATTGGAGTCGTTTCGAAGCACGCAAAGAGTCTTTTAATTAAAATTTTAACTTTTGATATTCAAAAAAGAATATGATGGCACGGAACAGAATTCTCAGCTATTGCTGTAACTTCCCCCAGAGATATTTTTCTCTTTTATAGAGACCTCTAAACTGTGTATATTTAAAGAAACACTTTAAGTACTTAAAATATTAAGTTAATATTAACTTAATATCTGAAAAAGTTGAACTTTAGAGTGTAAGTATCTTGTAGTATGAATTTTTTCTTCTATGCATTTAAAGATATTAATAATAATGCGAATGTCTCTGAGTAAATGTCTATGTCATTTGTTGACTGGTTGACATTCAAAAATAAAGATTTTTCAACCTTTCTCTCTCTCTCTCTCTCTCTTTCTCTAAATTTCTCAGTTAATTTTATTAAGTTTGCCAACTGTCATATATCATCAGATAGTTAACCAAAAACTAAATTAATCAGATAATTTTTTTGGAATCGCGCAGACGTGAATTTAAATCTTTGATGTTTTTATGCTATGCATCCATGCACGATATTAAATTCCTATTTTTTTTTTCTAAATTTAAAATAACTACAAATTATTCATTAATCATAATTATTATTATTAACTAAAAATCACGTACTTCTCTTACAATGCAAGAGACGGGGCAGTGATATACGAACAAGTTTCCAACAAGTTCGTGATTTATTATTGTAGTAAAACTATCAAAGTATTTAGTCTAGCGGTTTCTACATCACTCTTATCAGTATTAAATTTGTTACTTTGCGAACTCTCGTCTAGTACTTGCTAAGCACCTATTAAGTTTGAGAGAATTGCTTGAATTCAAATACATTTAATATAAGACTGAGGAACTGTCTATATAGTGTAGTTTGCACGACTCAAAACGACCCACTGAAGTCATTTTGTGTCGAAGTAAATCGTCTTCGTGGTTGGACCAGAATTCGGGTATGACCGACACCAAAACTATGTCCCTTCAAATTCCAACAAACTTTCCGACCAATATAAAATAAACAAGCTGATGTGGCAATAATACAACCATATTATTTGAGTAACTAGCAGCATTCTATAGAATAAAAAATAAATTTCATATAAAAGTCGTGATGATTTACAGTTAATAATTATGATGAACTAATGAACGAATGCAGTTGCTCAAGTTTATATTTCGTGGTGGTCTCGGGAGAAGAAAAAATTGTTAGTTTTACTATTGAATACATTAATAATCTCATGTATGTAGATACTTACATCATATCAGCCGTTATCTGTCCTCTGCTGACTTCCACTAAAAACTATCATAAGAACGGTTTTGAGCCACCTAGATCCTTACATACTTGGCGATATGGAATTAATTTCTTAAAAACAATATTTACGATGTAATTCATATGGAAATATTTGGCGTTATATTTACGATGTACTCTGCAAAATTATGTGGTTTTATATAATATCAACGTAATAAAACCAAGTCTCATTAAGCAAATAACAATAATTTCCCCCGCGAATCACACAAAGCTATCTCTCAAACATAAAATGAAAATCATAACATTGTTTATATGAATAACGATAATAAATTAAATTATCCATAAGGCGGACATAATAACGGAAACGCCTGTGTTTAATTAAGTACGCTATATAAATAAGTTTGAAACCAGAGGGCCTTAAAGCTTTTATAATGCAATGACAAAGTGACTTGGCCTCTTTGAAGCAATGAAATGGATTTCATGAATTACAGTTTTTCAAGGGAGAAATGTAAATGTTTTGCCGAAGTTACCAGTGGCAGGTATAATTTAATTTCATTTGGGGGTGAGTCGGGTTGATTATAAATTTAATTTATGTGGGCCTGACGTCAGGGCCTGCTTGTTATTCGCATAGCGTGCAATTTATCGACTATCGTCTGACGAGGATGACATGCTTCGGGATTTTGGTATGTCAGTGGATACTCCGCTTATATGACTGTTTTATTAGTTCAGCACATTTTAAATGGAAATGATAAAATAAATAAAAATCAAATATTTTATAATGCAACTGCAATTACGAAACTAAAGCTATTTAAACATTTATAATAATAGGATACATAGAAATATATTAATTGAGAACTAACACTGGGTCGGGCATAATATAGAAGACGCGAATTTAAACCTTAACATCTTTACACTGACACAAAAATAATTAAAATATGATTTATTTATTCTAATAATAGTATTTCTAAAAAATCCATGAGCCATCCATTTGTTTGCCATTCTAAGTACTTTAAAAATCTATTTGCTTATAGGTTGGAACTTTGTCCTTATAACTGGAACAACGTATGTTGATTGACTAGAATAAAAATTAGCCTTATAGTCTTCTTCTAATCTATTTGTAAACAGATAATTTTCAACATAATGTCTCTACGATACAACATCGTTTCTCATATCACTGTTATCGTTTATTTTATCATAATTGTAGTCAGTGTATTTAATTTTTTTTTATCTAACAAAAATCTACTTAATAATACACGTATAGGTAAGTAAATACAATATCATAGAAAACTATGTTACTTAGACGAAAATCTTTAAAATGCTTGGCACGAGTTGTATGAACACCAGAACGAATTTAATCAAGATATTGCCAATGCCAACATGTGTATTAGAAAAATAGCTTCAAATGTTTCATGTTAAATAATACTTTCAGACTTTTTTTATTTCGTTCAATATTTTTCTTAACACTTCTGTAGAAGTTATCCTGTTATCTAGAATCTGTAGGTTGTAGTAATAATATCATCATCATTCATCATAAAAACATAAGCCTCCCTGCCATAAGGAACGGTCTTAAGCCACCAGCATCGTCTGATTCCCCATGCATTTGTGGTTGTCACTCCATCTCTTGTGAGGCAGGGGGGGTCGTCATCCACTGTTAGCCCATACGAGGTCGTCACTCAAGAATTTTTCTTCCCCATCGGAACAAACTATTTCAAACTATGTGACCAGCCCATTACCACTTCAGCTTGCTTCTTCTTCGGGCTATGTCGGTGACTTTGATTCTTTTGCAGATATCCTTATTTCAATTTCAATCACGCAAAGAAACTCCGAGCATAGCCTTCTTCATGGTTCGCTAAGTAATTTAAAACCTTTCCATACCAGCAACCGTGTAGGACCATGTTTCGGTTCCATAGATCATCACTGGCAACACGTACTGGTTAAATACCCTCATGTACAAACAGGCTTCAGAATGGCTGTATTTCAGTTTGAAGAGTGAAATAGGATATTAACATTATTGGGTATGGGTATATTATATCTATAGATGACGGTTACTACTTTCTATCAGATAAACTTGGAATAACTTATTTAACATTATAAGTTACGTAAAAGTCCTCCTTTTCAGCTGTACGATATTGTAAAAGATTATTAAGAACACAAGCACAACATAACAATAGAAGAGAATAAAAACCCTATATAAAACCCCATATTGAGTTGCTTGCCCAGCTGATAATAGTATGTTAATATCCTTCACTTAAAGGGAGAAATATTTACTCGATGTTAGGACGTTAAAGTCTTAGTATGGTACAGTAATATAACTAACTATATCATAATATATAAAGTACCAGATACAATACTTAAAATTTTTATTTTTACTTTTTAATGTTTTATTGATTCTTATTGTCTACTTAGATTAATTAGATTGAAGTTAATTTAGTTGTTAAAAATCAATTTTATTTTATACATAATTAAAACTCTTTGTTTTTGGAAATCGTCTGTTTTTATAATAAAATTTATATCATCCATGCATATCGATTCTGCAGGCTCATGGCTTATTTCTAATACAAAATGCTATTTATGTGATATTACTGCAGTGAAAATATATTACTCGATATAAATAAAAAAAAAAAAAACTAAATGTGTTGAAAAAAACTGAAAAAAATTGTAGGCGACAATAGAGACGATGTTATAAAAGAAATAAATAATAATTATTACCCTACGTCTCGCTTATTTTATGACAATAATTCAACAAAACCTAGCATTCCTATTTAAATTGAAGGGTTTAAAAATGAGAACGAGGCATAATTTAAGGGGGACGCCATCATTACCGGATGTAAGATAGTCATCTACAAATGGCATCCCATTTAAGTGAACAAAGAGACAAATCAAAGTAAAGGGCCGCTTCAAAGTACTTTTGACTTGTAAATCTCTTCCAAGTCTTTTATAATTTAATTCAAAATTGGCTAGACAATCCTGGCTTATCAACAACGAAGCATGAGTGATTTTGTTATATGAGAAGTGACGGCAAACACTAGAAGACTTATTAAACTTATTAAAATAATGTTGCCTGTATAAAATGTAAACAATAAGATATTAATTTAAAACGATCAAGTTATTAAAAATTTCATTGAAACGTGAAATTCATATTCCAATAATCTTACTTATAACAAAAACTGATTAATTTACTAATAGTATAACAATATAATTTAAATGAATCAATAACATTAGATAGGTACAGTCTTCTCAGACTTGAAGTCGTCTCTGGAATATAATTATTATAATACACCAAACAAAGTCGCTGGCTCAGCTAGTTTATAATAAAATCCATTATCCCTAATATCTGAGGATTATTTATATCCCTGTCACGTTAACCAAATAACACATAATTCATTCTATTCTTATTGACTTTCGTATTCTTAACCCAATTCGACCGAGTGCTCCCTGTAAACGATTGCGAAGCCCGGATTCTGTATTTAATTGCAACTTTCTGACACATTGAGTTATGAGCTGATCTGTGCGAAATCCTCGAATTGTCTCTCTCTAACTGTAGAACATTTTATATTATTCTTTTTTATTTTTTCGAAATAATAATTTAGGTTATTTTTTTTATTGACGCTTTTTTAGTTCCTGCACAAATCTAAAAATATTTATGCACTGTTTCCAGAGAAAGAAGTACTAGTAAGTATCCTCAGTCAATTCAATATACTATAATAAATAATTATATAAACCGTATTTGTTAATATTAATATCCTATATCATATATTTAACTACAAGTAGACTTATACAAAAGTCGTCTGATTAAGTACATATCTCTATGCTGCAGTATACTTGTGTTTTTGCAGTAAAAAGGTGTGTTTCGGTTTGAAGAGTATACGACGGTGAAATTACAGAGTACGGAAGCACAACACCATTATCCTCAGGAATAACAACATTTGAGGGGTACCATGGGTGTCACAGTAAATTCTGGAATGTATTAATCACCTTTATAGGTGACTTTTCAACACTGTCAATCTGAGTTACATATAAAAAAATAATACTATGCCTACTTATAAATACATACATAGGTAAACAAATACACACAAGCAGTACAACCCGGTATAACGTACGCTACAATTTTATTAGTAATACCTATGTATAAATAAAGGTATAATATTATGTAAGTACTATGGACGTAAAAATATAATCCCAAAATGGCAGAATAGGGTTGTCAAGAGCGTGAACGGGTACATCGTTAGTAGTAGAGTTTTCTTTTGTCTCAAGGGTTTGTGAACTCGCTTGTTATTCCCGCTTTTGTTGGTGACCCGCCCCTGGCCTTCTTTTTACTTATTCATTGCGTGTTTTTTTTCAAGGTACCAGAGACTATGAAATATTTAGGCCACAATCTGCTAAGACAGGATTTTCCAACTACATGGATGGTATTGTTCCGCAGGTATTTTATTGCGCTTCTTTGTTTTCTATGCGGAGATGGTATTCACGTGTTTTTAACATTCAACTTTGATGTTTATTTTTCTCAGATTTAGGGTTTTTATAAACTGTGTGTGTTGTAAATAATTTATTACGCTAGTAATAAATTATTTACGTATTAATAGTAGATACAAGTGAAAAATAAAAATAGTGAAAATATCATATAATAAGATCACCCCTTATAATTTTATTTAATTTTATTTTATGGGCATTTGTACCTAATCAACTTGATCAAGGACTTTATAAATATCAAAACATAAGAAATTTATTTCTTTTTTTTAACCTAATAGTACAACGTACTAAGTTTTCAAAGGCATTATTACTGTAAAAAAATAATAATGTTTAAATTTAGTTAGTTAACTAATTTTTTACTAAATTCTCTTGAAAATGATATTATTACAGTATTTTTGAGTTAACGATCATGCATATATCCTTACTAATATCATAAATGTGAAAGTGTTTGTTTGTTTATTTGTTACATTACAGCTCCTCAATGGCTTAACCAATCACTATGAAATTTGGTATACTTGTACTATACCATATAGAATGGAGAAGGATATAGGCTATTTTTATCGCAATCAGTAAACGCGAACAAAGTTGCAGGTAAAAATAAATCTGTTTATTATTTAGCAAAGAATAAATCTATTTGACGATTATCAGTAGATAAATATGTATAAAACTTATTATTGAAAAGTAAATCATTTAATTAAAAGTAGAAATAGTGTGTAAATAATGAAAGTGTAATGAAATATACACATACTTTTAAGCTTCAACAAACAAGAATACACTATATAGTATTAATCATAAGTACGAAATTCCAAACACTCGTATAGGCCCGACCTATCTCAACCACTCTTTACGACCCACACAAAAAGAGGGCGCTTGTGGCCCATAGGTAACCGAAGCTTCTTCGCTTAAAAATTCAATATGGCTAAACGTACTTGGACCACGGGATATATCACGTGGAAGCAATTTGAACACCTCTCTGCCGAGCACTAAACTTTATTTATGGTAAGCCTTCGCACTCACTGGATTGCCCACATATAAAGTTTCAAAGTATTTCGGCAGTAACTGGTTAAATATATTATCGATTTTGTTAGCTTTACTACTTTTTTATCAGAAATCCTTACTAATATCATAAATGTGAAAGTG
This sequence comes from Galleria mellonella, assembly GCF_026898425.1. Lineage (NCBI taxonomy): Eukaryota > Metazoa > Arthropoda > Insecta > Lepidoptera > Pyralidae > Galleria > Galleria mellonella. The sequence continues at coordinate 227,885 of NW_026442175.1, read as the reverse complement.
AATGTGTTTGTTTGTTATTTTTAATGCCTTAATCGCTCAATAATATCTTATACTATATATATCATAATTAAAAAATAAACTGACATAGACCATATCGTGCAAACAATTTCATCCGCTAATTTATTAATAAAATTCTGTTGAATTCTGGTTCTATGCTCTATTTGTAGGTTAATTTGCCAGGATAATCAATTTGCATGAAGGTACCGCCTATATCGATGTCTGTGTATTTAATTTTTAATTACAAAATCGCACTTATCTATGAAATAATGTCAAATGAAAAATGTGGTACAAAGTGAATTCAAAAGAATAACCTTAGGTATACAAGATACATTTTATCCAATTTTACTCGGACAAAGCCGTAGTTTACAGTTATATAGGTACCTTTAGGTAGGTAAACTGTATTACGTTACTACATGCATACAATATAAACTTAATAAATGCATGGGTGTTCTGCAGTAGGAGCTATAGATTCCAGTAACGCCTTCCGCGTGTCCCTGGCTGCTTTCCAATGCAATGTTTTTGCGCTAACTTTTTCAACTACTCTCCTGTTCCCATAGCCGCAAAAAGTTAGAACTGATGTTATAACTGTTTTAAAAGCAGCTAAACATATATTATACATTATGCGTGTTTACTCCTTGGTGTTAGTAAAAAATCTCATATTTATACTTAATTTTTTTATCATGAATAATTCTAAAATAACACGTTCAGATAATCAAAGCATATACATAGGATTTAAATTGGATTGAAATTACTATAAGGCTTCGTTATATAATAATTATAAAGTAAATGGGCACTAAGAAAAGATTTAGACAATATGACAAATACTATGGCCTTTTTCAATATAACTCAATGAATAAAGAGCCTTTCAGTAACGAACAACACAATAAAAAATGAATTAATTGATTTCAATCAATCAAATTAATTCATTTTTTATTGTTTCAATTTGTTATTAATTTTTGATGTATTATTTTGAAGCTTGTTCTATTTGTCTCGTATTTTTTCACTAAACTTATTATTTTATATCACAAATACATATATGTTTTATTACTGCATTTATTTAACAAGAGTAATTCGCTGTAATATTTTTGGACGACAAGGAAAAATCATTGATTTGTGTTGAAAAAGTTTTTTTTTTTCTATCTCATGAAAAACTGCAAATCAAGTGGAATGCTGAAGGTGCATATGATGACAAAGGTTATGAGATTGAAGACGTTACGTAGTCTTTGTTCAATAAAACTGGAAGACTTTGTTGATATGGAGGCGTGTGTCGATCAAGTTTTGTTGTATGTTCTACAGTTAGCAAGTACGAATAAAACTATAGATGATGAGTTTCTTTGGGCAATTATGCTGCAAGGTTTCCCATTGGAGTACGAATCCATGACCATGGCACATGAGCACTCGGAAATTGTAATATTAGTTGGTTTAGTGAAGACTAAATTATTACAAGAAAAGCGTTGGACAATTCGTGGTGAATCGAATGAATGCTTGTTTTCTTGGAAGAAAAGCACTTCAGCTTCGAGTACATCCGGAACGAGTGACACGTAAGGAGACAAAGATGAGTTAAGGAATGCGAAGCGATAGTGGTGCTGAAAGTGTAGACAGAAATGGCATCTTAAAAAAAGATTGGAAAAAGATTTTGTCTGGACTTTTTTGTTATACACTGCTAGTGCGGATACAGAAAATTCTCTAAACAAATTTTTCAATACAATTGTTTAGTGGTGAAAAAGGCTTCGTTTACCGAGGCGGAGTATATAGTATTATTGGAGGCGGTAAGAGAAGCGGTGTACGTCCGTGTCTTACTCTCAGCTGACGGGGCATATTACTCGTAATATATTGCGGCAATCAGTCAGCGGTCAAACAGTTGCTGGTCAACATCCAGGATTAAGAGGGCGTGTTGAAGTTTTAATACTGGCTGTTGACACTGAGGTTTTTAGAACAATGTATTATTTTGAAGCTTGTTCTATGTCAGATTTTTATAAAAATTTTTTCACTAAACTTATTATTTTATATCACAAATACATATATGTTTTATTACTGCATCCTGCTATTTACAACATAACTCTCTAAATCAAAAAAAAAAATAACAAACAGATGTCTGTTTTTCCATACTTGACATAATTACTGACTTATATTAGCATGTATTTTTATTAAATTTAATTATTTAAAAATAAAACAGACGAACACCATAAAATGCATGCATTTATAATGAATTCATGTGAAAATCTTATTAATGTAATAATTTATTCATTTTTATTTCAATAAAAATATCATGATTATATAATCATGTCAAAAAAAGTTCTAAGTAAATAAATATTAATTATTTTCGATTACAGAAAAACCTATTTAAATTTATGCCTATATACATTTTAAATATCTCTTTAATTCCATTTTAAAATTGTTTAACATTTCCAATATTAAAAAAATAAGTACTTGCGATGTCAAAAAATCAATTTATATAGTAAAACGACATCGTTACTGTACCACTAGGTACATGTATAAACAGAAGCACGCCTCTCATTACAGCAACAATTTGTCACGCGTGCAACGAGCGTTCTTAACTTCACACTAGTGCTGGCTGGTTCTTACAACTGCTCGTTATGTATTTGATATATACATATTTATATACTTGCCTACTAAGTGTTTACATTTCGAGCCTTTATGTAGATAACATTGTTTCACAGTTTAATCGCGGTTTGATTGTCTAGTTTTCGCATTTCAGTTGGCCAGTTTTCCGTAAGATACATATCACACACTCTGCTACATTATCAACATGAGTTGTATCCCCTCACTGCTACCTCATCCTCTTCCTTCTTCCCCTCCTTAAGACATTGTTAGCAACTGCTAGCAATACATCTTGTCGGGTCCACTTCTACGTAATTTTTCGTGGAAACCATCGTGGTTTATTCATTTGTCGCAATGATTCAACTGACCTGCTTTCAACTTAATCTATCAACCCAACAACGCAGGTGGGTTACCATTCCATTTTTATGCAGTAAAAATCCCTTCCTGAGATTACAAACAATATTATAGTCTTTGAACCCACCTACTCAGAAGGTTTCAGACTTTATTATTCAAATCAAATCATGAATAGCCAACATAGAAAGATTTAAATGCGTATAAATAATTATCCCTTCACCCAATAAATCAGCTGATGCTTTAACTAAAAATACCATGACTTGGTATAAATTTTGAATTAAAATTTTCAAAGGGTAAACCAACAGATGTTAACTTAAAAAATATGGTAATTGATAAAATTAAACAAGCAATCTCCGTGTGTACTTAAAGCAGACCTTGGATGGTGTTCCGTGAAAATGGGCTATTGCTTCTGAATGTACGAGTTTAAACAACGATTAGAATCTGAATTTATAATAATTTCCATTGTAAATGATAATGGAATTGTTTTATGACCTTATAAATAATCGATAATTCAGCGATAAGGATTTTTTATTTCTTATTGAAAATATATTTTGGTACCTATTGATGATTACGCCTGATCTAATTTTGATAAAATTTTATTTTTTAAATTATCAATACCATTTTTATTTGATATACATTTGGTTAAATTGGTATTTTTGCGACAATATCATACAATACTTCCTTTTTACGGTTTCTTACTAAAAAGTTAGAAAGGAGTCCTTATGGTGCGAATTTTTCCGTCCGACTGTCACAACATTACATGTGAGTAATTACTAATGCTATCAATTTAAAATTTAGAATAGTTTTATATATCATTGATCCGCACATACTACAATAGAAATAATTGACAAAATATTTTTATTTTGGGGGTTCAAAACGGATACTCAAATTTTTCAAAATTAACCTATTAGTTCAAATGATTTATCATATGAAAAGACATAATTTGTACATTTTTGAACATTTTTTTATTTTTTATTAAAAAGCCATGAACCTAGGGAAAGTTTTTAGGACTTTGAAAATAAAAGAAAAGCCAACTCTTCCTCCACTTATCTTCAAGCACTCTAAACCGAAAAAAACTGAAAAATTAAAAAATTACAAAGGAAAAAATACGACATCATAACCTTCAAAAAAAGAACATATTCCTTTTTTAAAGGCCGGCAGCACCTGCAGTACATTTGATGTTCTGGGTGATCATGGGCGGCGGTAGTCACTTAGCATTAGGTAAGCCGCATGCACGTTTGCCTCCTGTGTTATAAAAAAAATAACTAAGAATAACTAGCATCGTTTTTGATAAATTATCAAAAACCCTCCATAAACAAGTTTACGAGTATTTATGCGGTCCAGATTACAATTATTCTGATCACAATTATAGCTCAAAATAAAATTTTACGAATTATAGTAATTTTTTATGTCATTGAGATGCCAAACAAGCATACGGCCCACCTGATGGTAAACAGTTACCGTAACCTATGAACACTTGCAATACCTGGGGCATTACGCACGCGTTGCCGACCATGAAGAAACTTTTTTACCTCTTTTTTGAAGAACCCCATGCTGTAGCGTCTGAGAAAAACTTCGACAGAGAGCTCGTTCCATAACCTTTGTTCGCGAGTGGAAATATCGGTGAAACCAATCAACTATTAGGTGATACTATGAATAATGACAGCTATTAGGTGTCTATTTTGTATATATATATATATATATATATATATATATATATATCATAGATATTTAAGTACGGAACTCTCTGTGTGTGTTCAACTCACACCTGACCGGATTTTTCACTATTCGTAACTTGCATAAACTTTGTTCCTACAGGATTCTGTCTGAAAAACAAAGTCTGCAATGTAAGTTCCTCTATTATAAACTTACGCATTATTGAAGAATCGACTTACCCTGATGTAAATTGAGATGAAAATTCAAAAGAGCACTTAGTTTTAAACCGGAATCGGGCCACTTCAAGTATTAATTGCTTTTGGTGGCTCATTGTGATTCAAGCCCGAGAGAGAGAGATGCAAATTGCGCTAAACTTTCCAACTGTTCCACTTTTCTAACGGGAATGTAGGAACTTTCATGAAAAACAACACGAGTAGAATAGAAAAAAACAGTTTGCAATAATTCTTTCTGTTTCCCTTTTACGAGAAATTCTCAGTAGGTTGATACGTGTAACAAACGTAGGATGTCCGTGGGCGAAAATTGCCTCGTATGCCCCGGACTTTAAATTCAATAAAAGATTATCTTTTATACATTGTAATCGTCTCATAATAAAACTATACTAAAATGGCAAACAAGCATTCAGCTCACGTGAACGTTTGCGATATCAGGTGCAACACAACCTTAAAGAAACCATTTTACTTATTTCTTGTTGAAGAACCTTACATTGTAGTCTCTTGAAAAAATCTTGGCACAGTACTTATTGCATAACCTGAGCGTCTATGGGAGGAAAAACCTTTAAAACTGCGCTGTCGCTACAAAATATTGGCTCAAGTATATGGGAGTGAAAACCCTCAATGACGAACAGCAGCTTTCCTATTGTTAATTTTGTCTCTTTAATTATTGTAATAACGATTTAATTAAGTAATATTGTCGTTGTATTTCTAATGGAGTGGACATTCAGTTAATAAGTTTGGTTATTGACAGAATTCGTTTATGATAATTCATTTTATAATTATATCAGACATATTCAATCACTACTGAGCAGAATAATCCAACGAGAAATGTATTTTTTTTTTTATAATTGTTTTTATAATTGTTTTTTTAAAAAATAGTCAATTTAACAATAAGTAAAATTTAACGTAGTAATTGTATTATTAACAAATTTTTTTTTCAATACTATTTAAAAATAGTTCACACTCATTTTTTTACAGCTCATATCTGTATTTAATATATAGTAGCGTAAGTGAAAATCTTTTCCACCTTATTTAAATGTCTGCGAAAATTTAACATAGAAAAAAAAATATTCACAATTATATTATTTGCAGGATGGATTACATTGTAATATTATACTTTAATATTATCTGTGCGGAATATCAATATACGGCTATAATTAAGGAAAGCGTCACTATTTTGTAGGCTTAACACCTTGTAAGCCAACCGCAAAACCAAAAGGGAACAACCCAAAAACAAAATACACAATGCAAAAATTTTGCATCTTCATATTTAAATAAGTACCTGTGAGGCCACAAAGCCACCGCCGTGTTTCAAGGAAACCACTTTTTCTCCCAGCGCTTTATCGTATTATTAAAATAAATATTTTAAATAACGAGCAGCGAGATTGAGGTTTGTAAAGAGGGCGCTTTGCGGCCGCATTCGTTTGTCGCGCGCACAGAAATTGTTTTTGTTTCATACGGAATTAAATATCCACATGGTTTTTGTTATTTTATTTTTCAAATTTAATTTATTGCGATGCTTCAAACATATATCGTAATAAATTGTACCGCGTCTAAAATCGCTTTTATTAAAAAAAATAATTTTAACAAACTAAAGTTGATATTATTATATAACTAACACAATTTCCCTCCACATAACTGATATGTATGTACATTAATACTGGCATTCTTCGAATAACAACACTAACAACTAATTATAAATAGTCTCCCAAAGCACCACATCGAGGCAGCATACCCAAGATATTAGCAGGTATTACCTCTTTGGATTGCTAAACTTATCTTTTGCGCAAAGTAGCTACCAGCTCTCGCATCGCGCCTCATCGTTGTTACTGGTGATCCGAGTTACGTATTCATTTATCCATTCACATTTATGTTGTAAACTCAACTTGTATGTGAAGAAAGCAACAGCTGTGTTCCTCGCTCGTTCTTCTAAACTGAAATTTTATTCTGAAATGTGCGGTAGATTCATACGAGTAAATAAATTACTATTAAAAAATGCTTATAACTAAGACCACTTGAATAAAAAATATTTAAATTTTTTTATAAAATCATGTACCCTGACTGACTATCGACGCATAGTCAAAACTATATTTAAAAAGCTGTTTGGAAAACATCTACTAAGAAAGGATTTTTAGAATTTAAAATGGAATCACGACATTCCACGTGCTAAGCCGAGGGTAACAGCTGGTACACAATAAACTTGCATCTAATTTCCGATTATATTCTCTTGTTTTCCTACGAATAATAGATATTACAGATAATTCCCATACAACAGCGATGGCGGGCTTATTATATATGTGATAAACAATAACTGTGATCGTCACGCACATAAAGTGATATTTTAGTAGGTGTACTATGACATAACCGCTCGTTTTCACCACACTATACTTATGTGTTTTGCTGCTGAGACTATGCGACATTGGATTAGAATGGATAGTCTTTTGTTTTATGATAATTAAATCGGCAAATAAGTTGACTGCCCACCTGATAGAAAATAGCATCCGTCATCTATAAACACGTACATTATATTGGCATCACAGAATACACTAATATACCTAGGGGTACATTAGTGTATTCTGTGATGTACTAGGGTACATGTACAACGTATCTGATGCCATTCCACAGAACTACGGTGTTACACTTCAGTATTAGTTATATAAACTGGAAGAAATCTCTTTTAGAGATAAGTTTACCATTGCTCACAAAGTCTCTGATAATAATGTTTACTGTATCTTTGAGTACAATAGGGATTATTTATGATTATAAATGTAAAAGTAAATTGGTTTATTTGTTCCATTTAACGCCTTAAATAATAATCACTATGAAATTTGGCATACACGTACCATATAAAAAGAAGAAAAGTATAAACGGACGCAAGTTAAAACTAATATATAATAAAATTAACGTCTATCTGTATGTCCATATTATGCCTATCGTCGATTCGTCATAACCCTCCCAAGCCGCACCCTCCCTATTCTCTTATCGTCTTATTAAAATAAATATTCTGAGGATCCGTAATATTTTGGCTCGCTCCGAACTCTTTGGGAACTGTGAATCCACGAATTTTCTTGAATATAATACCTAGTTGCAAATAAAAAAATAAAAGCAAATTTCTATTAGCTTTAAAATTTTTCGTTATAAGTAACTGAATATAATTTGACTTCAATTAATTATCTAATATATAAAAAAAATATTTAATATAAATTAATCGATTCATAATTTATTTTATTTTATAAAACTTAGAATAGCAATTAAAGTTAACAACTTACTTCATAAAAAATAATAACCATTGATTAAAGTCACAATCATCACTTCATCCATTATCTGTCCACTGCTGCACATAGGCCTCTGACATACTTGTAGACTGCCAAAGGAACGGTCCTGAGCCACCTGCATCTCAATCACCTTTCTTCCCCATCAGTTGTCAGTTCTTCGAGCAATGTGACCTGCCCATCGCCACTTCAGATTGCTTATCATTTATTCCTTGATTAAAAACATGAACAACTCTAATGCTCTCACCATGGCTATATTTTAACAATAGGCGTATTTAATAGAAAAGGGAGAGGATAATAAATGCTAAAATTTTTTTCATTATGTGCACCAGTAAATTTGTAAAGTCCTTTGTTATATTAAAATATTATTCTCATTGCTATAAATATACATACCAAGTGCCTAATGTATTAGACACTCACATCATCCACAGAATTTAAATTGCTGGCGAGAATAATATCAGCAGGCGCTGGTAATTTAATATTAGTCAGCTAATAGCTAATTCTATGGACATTTAAATACTTTTATATGTATTATAAAATAAAATAATCAATAATAAATTGTTCATAATATAGTTTCTTATTATTAGTAATCGTGAATAGAAATCATTTTATTATTATAAATAGAACATTTAAAATCTCCATAATATAGTTGATCAATCATTAATCTGTCAATAGAATAATTAATTATTACATAAAATTATACACGGCAATAAATGAAATATAATAATTATTAATTCACACTGCAATTGTTTGTTGAAACTAAATAGTGATCCATAATTTGACATTATTTAACATCGGGGGATGTAGCTCAGATGGTAGAGCGCTCGCTTAGCATGCGAGAAGTACGGGGATCGATACCCTGCGCCTCCAATCCTTTTTTCACATTTTGCTTTAACTAGATATTCAATTTAAAATGTGTATTTCAATAAGTAATCCATGTTAGTCTCTATTCATAATAATTTTCCATTCGTGAATAAATATTAATAACTTCTGTCCCGTTTTTTACTTTTAATTAAATTCAAAACTTTAAGCCATATTCGTAACCAACCAGTAACAAAAAGAATCCATTATTTCAGTATGAATACATGAATATGTAAAAGCACAAGGCAGGGTTTTCGTGCATAGGTAAGTTTCACGTAATAAAATATTTTTATATTTAAATAAAAGACAAAAAATAATCCTAATATCAAATAGTTTTATTTATAACATCCAGTAATTATTTAATATACTAACGGTAAATATTTACATTACAAAATAAAAATTGTTTAATCACAATTTAATCTATTAGGTACATAATTAAGTAAATGCTTAAACCTATATAGATTGTTATCGATAATTCTGTTTATTTTGGATTTATATTAAAACGCTGGTATTCCAGTAATAGCTCTGCCTAAAATCAATGCGTGAATATCATGAGTGCCTTCATATGTGTTGACCGCCTCTAAATTCATAACGTGCCTTATAACATGGTATTCATCTGACACACCATTACCACCAAGCATGTCTCTAGCCATCCTCGCTATTTCTAAGGCTTTTCCGCAATTATTTCTTTTAATTATTGAAGTCATTTCAGGTGCCGCTTCACCTTGATCTATCAGACGTCCCACTCTTAAGCAAGCCTGGTATCCCACGTTAATCTCTATCAGCATGTCTGCTAACTTCTTCTGTATTAGCTGTTTCGATGCGAGCGGCACTCCGAATTGTTTCCTATCTAATGTGTACTGTCGGGCAATGCGCAAACACGATTCGGCCGAACCGAGAGCGCCCCAAGCGATCCCATACCGCGCGTTATTGAGACATCCAAACGGCCCCTTCAGACCTATCGCGTCGGGCAATAAACTATCCTCCGGTACAACCACTTCGTCGAGCAATATCATGCCCGTTTCCGATGCGCGCAACGAAAATTTTCCATTGATTTTGGGCGTAGCCAAACCTTTTTTGACTTGCGAACGTTCGACAATAAAACCTCTTATTTTATCTTCCTCGTTCCTTGCCCATACTATTAATATATCTGCAATGGGTGCATTTGTAATCCAGATTTTAGAGCCTGATAATGTGTAAGTTTTTGATTTCGAATCATATTTAGCTTTAGTTATTAATCCCCCTGCGTCACTGCCGAAGTTCGGTTCAGTTAGTCCAAAACAACCAATTAATTCGCCTTTAGCCATTCTCGGCAAATATTTCTGTTTTTGCTCCTCACTGCCGAAAAGATATATCGCACCCATGGCTAAACTGCTCTGTACACTCAGAGCAGATCGGTACGCAGAGTCAATACTGTCTACCTCTCTTGCGAGCAATCCATAGGTGACATAGGATACACCGGCGCATCCATAACCTTTGAAAGTACAACCAAGTACACCTAACTCTCCCATTTCCCTAAAAATTTTTTTATCAAATACTTCATTTCGATTTGCTTCGATTATCCTAGGAAGTAGTTTCTCTTGGCAATAAACTCTAAAGGTGTCCCGAATGGCCTTTTCATCGTCGTGTAATTGTCCATCTAAATTCAATGGGTCTTCCCAATTGAAAGTTACCTTAGCATTTCTTGAAATTGTGGTCGACAGAGCTCGTATATTATTATTTCGGCTTAGAACCGAAAACAAATATTTACCGGTTTGCACCACAGCCATTATATTTAAAACTATCTCTTTGTTTACAATATCAAACAATATACAACACCAGTAATAGCTATAACTTCTTGAACACAGTCTATTAAACTTCCTTGGAATTAAATTACAGTTGTAACAAATATAAAAACATCAGGATATCCAATAATGAGAATACAATTTTTGAGATTACACTGTGAGAGTATTAAGTACCTATCTACTAACCTAATGACAGTCAACTGAGCTATATTAATCGTACGTACTCTGTTACTAACTTCACTCCACTCTCTAGCAACGTGTTATCACATATATGTATTCTTAGATGCATTTATCGTCCTACTCGTTTCTACACTAACATTAATTGTTTTGTAACGTTGACTCTTATCACAAGGTAATAAGAATTAAAATAGATTGCGATACATTCTGCTTTGTAAATAAGATATAAGTATTATCAATATAAAGCAAGTAAATATGACATTTCTGACGCTATATATTACAATTAATGATAACTATTATATTGTAAAGTAACTTGATGAAAGAAAACTATTCTGTGTGTTCACAGTAAATAATGATTGATAAGACTACTGTCATACTTGTTATCGTATCGTAAACAATAATTACATTATCATAGGCTTGTAAATACATTTTCGTTAAAAATTAAATACTCTAGATAAATTATTTTTTACATTCCTAATTTATATATATAATTAATGATTCGAATTCCATTTAAAATAATAATATCGCTGTCAATTTAACAAATACCTGTCAGTCATTTACCGAACATGATACGATGTATCAAACGTAGGTATAATTAAGGTATTTTTATCTCTAAGTAACCTCTTAATTAATGTATCATTAACTAATAACTGCTTAAAAGTACTTAAACCTTCAAAAGAATTACATATACCGAAAAATAGGCAGTATTCTATTTATTGAATACACTATAATAGTAATAGACATAAATCAAAGATCATCTAACCTATCTATCATATCTACATAAATTAACTTTTTTATGCAACTTAGTATAGCAAACAAGCTGACGGTCTACCTGATGGAAAGTAGTAACCGTCGCCTATAGACACGAGGACTACCATGGACATAACAGAGTATAACTGTTTCGCCCCTGATACCTCACATGCGTTGCCATTCTTGAAGACTCAAGTGTTATTTCTTCTGTACCCTGTAAATTCACTGTCATATCCCACCCTTCAAACCGAAACAAAACCATGCAAACACATCTGCTTCACGGTAGAAACACGAATGGGACAGATGTACCCAAGCAAACAACTTTTATACAAAGTCTGCCTCTGGTTTATCTAGAATGCACTATATATACACCAAAGAATATAAGAAATAATTTTCTCTCTCCAATTTTGTATGCGGGTACGTTTACGTACATTCGATAATGTCTAATAAAACGATACTATTAATGCTCAAGTAAATCTTATTTTCCTTTCAATAAACTACAGATTACGCCACAAATATTATTGTATAACATTTTGAGATCTGTATATACATCTATCAACCTCAGCTAATAGTTCAGTATAGGGGAAAAGGGATTGTTAGTAATGGGTCTAATAATTGCTAGCAATATACCCTCACAGGTCGACCTCCACGCGGTTACTCCTGGAAACCATCATGTTTAATTCTTGACGAATTTATCTTGATGTGCCTCGTCGGTGTAAACCGATAGCGCGCACGGGGTTACCATTTCATTTTCACCCATTAAAAAAAAATCAGTATAGGTAGGTATGAACATACTTTCTCCACACCAACAAAAAATCAACGAAATCGAGCGTGCATGAAAATCTTAAATATAAACGAGTTTATATTAAAAAGTATGATCTGTGAATTTCTTATATATTATATGTATGTATAAAAATTTCAGTATGTTACGATAATTACGTCACATCTTTCGCACCACCGCTGCCCTTCATACGCTTACTGTTTTACCTAATAGTTAGCTGGTAAAGAATGCCATTTGTACAAAGTTTTATTAATGAATACATAAAAACAACTAAAGAAAAGACCACAGATAAAGCTATTTATGAAATGAGCTTAAATATTTTAATTTTATAGCACTGACCCCCGGCAAAAATGTATAGAAGTTTTACTCGTAGTAAAAATTTAACCAAACTTTTGTAGGACGGGCATAGTTAAAATAGCTTACGTGCTGCGGTAGTAGTTATTACATACTTACTCTCAAAGAGTAGAGGAACTTAGCCCAAGTTTAATATTTGCTAAGCGGGTACATAACTCAGTACAACGACAATTCAAGTTATGCAGATTATGAAATGAAGCCAGATATTAAAATAAATATATACATACATACTATATACTATTAGATTGGGCTTCAATATTTAATAATATCAAGTAAATTTTAATAATGAACTCTTCTCGTATACTCATAACGTATGTTCTGATAATCCAAAATACATCTAAATAAATATATCTACACGACTAAACAATTTTCAAAATCTATCTTAGGAACGTGCTCTAATTACAGTCCCATTAATTATCGAATTAAATGAATAAATCATTACTGTTTTTATGACTGAAAACTGAATTTTACGATAATTTTATAAACTTCTATATGAATTGCAGTTCGTATCGTACTGTATTCATTCGATAAATAATATAAATATAAGTATCGTACTGTATTCATGCTATAAATAATAACAAATAAACATTTCAAATTCTAAAAAAAAAAGCAGTCACTTCAATAGAATTTAAAGTTAACTTTTAAATTTAGTTGAAAATTGACGAAAATATTGCATAACATTATAAATCATGTACATTATTAATCTACCGAAAAATAATACGTCAAATTGTAAGCAGTATGCGATGGTTCACAATTTTTCGACAGTTTACAATCTCGCGAGATAGATTGTAATCTATCTCGGTATTTACAATCTTACGGTGACATATATATATATATATAATTAACAAAAACAAAATAACAAAACAATTATATATTATATATATAATTTTTTGTTATTATTTTATTTTTATATATATATATATATATATATATATATATATATATATATATATATATATATATAATTGTTTATGTATCTAAAGTTTATATATTAGTTAATAAGTTTTGTAACTAGAATAAAGACTTCACGTATATATAACATATATAAAATTGAAACACGTATTTTTGGATTTAATAAATTTTATTAATATTATTATTATATTATAAGAATTGTGTTAATTTGTCATTAGTGATTTTATCACATGATGTGAGATTTTTTATATTTAAAACTTAAATGTAAAATTAAGTTTATTTGTTACTTTTCGACGGTTTAAGTACTAAATCAATCCTCATGATCTTAGTATTTCCGATGGACAAAAGCAGACTTTTTACCACAGTCAATCTAAATATCACGCGAACGAAGTGGCACGTACAAATCGATATCTGTTATCAATATTATACCTTCTTCTATTATACTTCCGTATATCCTGGAAAGAGATTTAAAATTTTAACTGAGTAAAAACATTACACATCAACGTTTTTGTTTAATTCCGCTACCATTTGTATGTATTCGAAATTATTATTATTATTTTTTATACAACTTAGAATGGCAAACAAGCTGACGGCCCACCTGATGGAAAGTGGTAACCGTCGCCTATAGACATGAGCAGTACCATGGACATAACAGAGTATACTGTTTCGCCCATGATACCCTCCATGCGTTGCCATTCCTGAGGACTCAGGTGTTATTCCTCTGTACCCAGTAAATTCACGCCATATCCCACCCTTCAAACCGAAACACAGCCATGCAAACACAACTGCTTCACGGTTGAAACACGAATGGGACAGAGGTACTACAAACGACTTTTGTACAAAGTCTACTATTATTACTAGAAGAAATACTACAACATTCCATATTAGTTATCAATCTCCATTATACACACACATGTTGCGACACGCGTTTCATCTCTAAACGTGGCATCTTCAGGCAATTCAATAAATCGCCGCTCGAAGCCTAGGATTGAACCGTTCGGCCCTCAGAAGCGTATATCTTATAATACTCTCTTCTTATCATCTATCAAATCATTAGCTTCATGCTAGCTGACAGCTATATAAGAAAAATAAACTGAATTACATTTTTTTGTATTTGCTTGTCATATTTTTCCGTTTTATTCTGCAAAGCGCCTACAGAAATCTCACGGACATAGAATTTTACCTTCGTTAAAATTTTATACAAAGATCAGAGAAAAGCTTTGAAAAGATAAAAAAATATCTCCAAGCACTTTGAATAAAGTAAATTATAAAGTAAGACATCTAAGACATAATTTATCACCTTTTAGGGTAATGGATAAAAAATATATATATTTTTAATTTCATATGTGTGGGCAACATTAAAGATCTAACTAACCATATATATATATATATATATATATATATATATATATATATATATATATATATATATATATATATATATATATATATATATATATATATATATATATATATGATGTGAAAAATTGAAACTTTGAAAATGGAAAGTAACGGCCACGGCAATTAAATCATATTTTATACATTACAGCCTACGTTCCTCGCTAATGATATAGCTTTCTATAGGTGAAAGAATTTTTAAAATCGAGAGTTTATTTACTACTAACAAATAATCGAATATTCTTTACAATATTCTTATACAAATGAAATAATGAGTAAAGTATTATACAGAAAATGTGTATCGCCAGCAAATAATCAACCGATTTCAAAAATAAGGAGGTTCTCAGTTCGTTTATATTTTTTTCTATTTGTTACCTTATAATTAAGAATTTTCCAAAGCGTTGTGGAAAATTCTTTATTTTTTATTTGAAAGAATATATTTACAGATTGGTTCCATAAAAATTTTAAGAAATTCGGTTTTGAAGTTTAGTTTTTAAATCAAAATAAGTGTTTTGCTACAATTGAAGTCGGTTTATTTACTTGAATATGTAATACAATACACTGTCCTTCTCTAATCAAAATTTATTTTTGTAGCGTTGAAACTGAAAATAATGCAAAAAAGAACTATGAAATATGAACGCAGCGGGTGAGTGTTTCATAAATGCACAGTATGTCCACTTATTTATGTCCTAGGGAAAAATTCACTGCGTCGTGATTGCGAATAACTATTTTGTGCAACGATTTTCTGTTCTCTCTCTCTGTTCAAACATACTCATGTAATGTCAAGTTTACAATATAATTATGTATAATTATTATGCATTATTGATAATGTATAGCTCTGAATATATCATATCATACAGCATAATCTAGTTCCAAAATGTAAAAAAATTAGAACTATACGCACTACGGTCAGATTAGTGCAAACTGATAAAACCTCTTCATGCGAAAAAATCTATGTATTATAAATGTCAAGCTGTATCCAGATCTCTTAATTAGCTCGATCGCTGATAGAATTAACTACAGTATATTTTAAATAAAACACAAATCTTGAGTACATTTGCGTTAAATTTAAAATCTGTGTGTATCTATCATAAGAATTTCTAAAAATCTTTTCACAAGGAAGGCTTGTATTAAGACAACAAACAAATAGTCATCAACGTAAAATCTAGACAACGGAGGGGATTTTGTTATAATAATATATCTATAATACGACACAAACAGTTGAAAACTTTTCTCCACATGAATAAATAATGTCATGAGTGACATTACCTAGCTAATGTTTCCAAACAAAGTAATCCAGACAAGCCAAACATATTGTGGGTCTGACAGATTTTAAATGCCCCTGATGTTTCTTTCTGAATAACGTTTGCCGTTCTAAATTTACACACTGTCTTTCAAACCCTTTCAAACCGAAAGGGTGTGACGTATAGTGTATTATCTAATATCATCTTTTATTTACCTAAGTCGATTTTCTAGTCGCCGAAGGGCGGTTAACTCTTATCGCGCGATTTCCCCAACAATGTGGATCCTCGTAATACAGGAGGGATGAATCTCCTATAAATTATTCACTCTCTATTTGCATGACAAACGACAGGATAGCGCGGAAGGTCTTAGACCTTTAATGGCACCTCTTCAGTCGTTGTTAACTGTCCCTTACCCACTCCATCTTTTCACACTTCCATGGCAGTACACTCTTTAATGGCCCAGTGATTTTTCCCAGTCATATGCAAATGCGAGATTAGCATACATTTTATTTCCGGAAAAAACGTTGATGATATTAACAATGCGAATTTTTGTCTGGGAAGACTTAAAAGCCTTTTGTGCTTCCTAAATTGGCTCTTAATGAAGGCAGGTAATGTGCAAAAACGTTTAATATGAAAATTGACTGCTGTATTAAAATTTATGAGCACGCCTTAATTATTTTGTTCTGAAAAACAATCTATTTAATTTTGGTAATAAACTAAAGCATAAGTTACATAATATTACTGATATATGTTACCTAATGTGATGAAAGTTAAGTAGGTACAATTATTTTGTAGTTTAATTATAATATTAATTGGTAGATTTTTAGGAAATAAATAAATTAGCTTTATACCAATGTATTGTTTAAACTTAACATTTTGTTAATCTAAAATTAATTTTTAACCTCCTAAAAGTCCTCCACACAGTCCTCCAAAAAAACTGTGGTAGTTAATTCCTATGAATTCATCCTAACGAGTTAACTGATCTAACTCCATTCTCACCCATTCTTTTTCCTAATGGATGATATTGGAAAAATACTGACGATAAACAGTGGTATTAATTTAGTACTCACTAATATTATAAATAGGAAAGTAAATTTGTCTGTCCATAACATTTTGACATTTTAACGAATACATAGGATAGAGAGCGACATGGGTTACATTTTATGCCGGTCAGTATACATATCTCGACTTCGCAGACAGAGTCCTAGGTAAAAGCTAGTCATATATAAATAATCGATAATCTTACAGAATGCAAACGTGTGTGAGTAAGTGAATCAAAACTTCTCCATTAGCTGGTTTTAAGACTGAAACTTCCACATGGCATCGTCAGTTGCATATTACATAATCGGGGAAGTGTGACGTACCCAAATTAGAGTGAAGGTACAGAAAATAATGGAATAGACATGTAACCAGATGAAGACAATTAAGGTACTGCAAAACTTCCCCGTGATCTCACGATTTCAATATCATGCTCATCGGCTATGATTTATTTTTAATAAACGTTTATAGTATAAATTTTATTAGAATATCTTATTATCTGTATTTCCATTTATAAAAAAATAATACTTTCAAAGACAATAATGGAATTTGCTACATTTCAATCGTACTAATGTACCTAATAAATTCTTAGTAATATAAAAAATTTTAATAAGCAAACATTATTTGTACAAAGGAAATATGCAAGAAAAATATTATATTACAAATGATCTTAATAATAAGATCAACAGAAGGCAAAACGATACTTTTTCTAGTTTTTGTATGTCTGTCTATTCTTAAATCTTTATCACACAATAACTAATGCGTCAAATTGAATGCGGATTTCTCAGGAGCTTGACCGGAGTGTCTAACTTAAAATCTGCTGGGTTTTATCTTGATACGCCATCTAGAAATGGTTACTCATTTCCAAATTTCATATGTATAAAGTTGCGTACCATAAAGATGATTTGAAAATAAAATATAAACAGCGCCCTCTAGTGTCTATCTTATAATTTATTTATTTTCAACAAAGCATAGCTAGAAGTTTTCCATTCACCTAATATTTGTACCTTCCTAGATATATTACACGTATTTCAGTGATTTTAATAACATTTTGTCAATAGTTTTCTCTCAGCTAGGCTAAGCCAATTTAACATTCTATCCCAGTTTTTTTTTTCTTTTATTCTAAATATATGATGCTTTATTCTTTTAGTTGACTTTTGCGACATCTAGGAGCACTTCGTCACTATACAAAAATATTGTATAATATTAATGCTTATCATAAGAAGTAAAGTAAGCATAAGAAGTAAATTATTATCTAAGCGAGATACCTCTGTAATATCTGAACCGGTAAACATGAAATGAACTAGGAAAAGAAATGTATCAAGAGATGTGTAGTTTTGTCACTTAATTCATTGCCAAAGTTTCTATAGTCTTTACTTACTTATTTAGGTACAAGATAATAATTCCATAATTTAATTTTAAATATTTTATATTTAAAAAAAAAATATGTACATTATAATTTTTCGAACTAATTTTGCTAAATTAAAATATGTTTTATATTTATCATAGATATAATCTAATAAATATTATTTTTACACTGTTTCTATTTTATTTTTCGTTTAACTTTTGTTATATGTAATTTATTAACAGTTTCAAAATTTTGTACTTTTCCTTGTCTCTCATTTTATCCCACAATATAAATTGCTGAAAATGTAATTAAAATTGTATTTACTAAATCTCTATAATCCATTGACGTGTTTCAATAATTAATTATCAAAAAGTTTCCATTCCAAAAAGGACAATAACTCCGTTGTTACTTGTAATTTTCGACAGAAGTTTAAACTCTGAACGAAATTAATGTTTAAACAAATCTCCATTGAACCCATTACTTTGAACTTTATAAAATTTAATATAGAATTTCATTATAAGTGCTTTTTATTAGTGAATTAAACAAGAAATTTTGTAAATAATTAACTTATTGAGATAAATTCTTCATTTTAATTATAACTTCGTAATATTAACTTACAGCATATTAAGTTTATGATACGCCTAAATTGAATCAAGGAATATTAACCATACTTCAATTGACAAATCACACATTGCATACAGAATTATACTTTTTTCGATATTATTTATTTATTTATTTATTCATTAGTACAAATATGTATACATGGTGGACTTAATGCTAAAAGCATTCTCTCCCAGTCAACCATAGGGAAGTGTCAGAATACTCGAATGCGGTACTACTACCTATTGATATACATACATACTAAAATTACATATATAAACGAATAAATATATATGAATAACAACATATATGATATATACTATATTATACACGAAATTGAGAATAATATAAAGCATTTACTGCTCGGATAAAGTAAAAAAGTGAGCGTGAACGTTTTTTTTGAAAGACGGTTTAGTCGGTAGTCTCTTAATGGCATTATTATTCAATTATAAACTTTACTATTTAAGGATCTTTCGATAAATCTCAATCTCACTTGATAGGTATCGATTATGAAGTCGAAGATGAATCTTGCAGGCCAATCCTGGTCCTGTGGCACCCTCCGTTACAAAGAGTTTCTAGGCCGCCTTTATTACATTCGATCGCCTGTAACCTAATGGACTTACTGGACGACGGCTTTACATACTCTCCTAACTTGAGGTGAATTTAGAAAATTCAGAAGTTGTTTGAGATCCAATTTTAAGACCACCACAGTCAAGCGTTTTTTAATGGGTGAAATTGTAACCTCGCTGGTAGGACACCAGTGAAGAGAGATAGGTAAGAATGAAAGCAGGTCTATTGACTACGATGGTTTATAGAGGGAACCGCATGGAGGTCGACCTAATACCCACTGCTAGCAATATATCCTGATGACTTGAATCCTATTGGTAGGAATATACTCTATATTGCTAGCAACGAAGTTGCTAGTCCCCATTACTAAAATCCATTCTCCCCTCACCGTCAAACGTTTTTCGACTGAATTGTCACCGTCATATCTATAAAACGAAAGCATCACGGGAGATAATGTATTGTATTTTATTCTATGTATTCGTATAAAGCATTAGTCATTGCTTCGTGTACCTAAGTACCTAGTCTATAGGTATATAGAAACTTTGCCAATTAATCAAATGGTAAAACTACACAAATCTTGAAACATTTCTTTTCATAGTTTATTTCATGCTTACCAGTTCAGATATTACAGATCTCCCTTACATAATAATTTATTTCTTATACTTGATAAAGATTTATATTATACAATATTTTTTACCTAGTAACAGATTTTAGATGCCCCAAAAGGTGACTAAGAGAATTAAGCATCGTTTATTTAGAGTAAAAGAAAGAAAGTCTGGGATACAATGTTATAGTATTTTGCCTAACCGGCGAGAATATATGACAATAATAAGCGAAACCACCACTAATAAGAAAAATCATGCAATAAGAAAAAAAAAACATACCCAGTAGTAAGATATTAATGGGTCGTTATGACATGGAATGTTTTTTGTTGTAAATGGTTTAGTATAATTTAATACTTTGCTATTTTATATTGAAGGCATGAATATTTAACATACAACGGCGGACTTATCTAATAGTGGAATCTCTTACGAGTCAACCTTTGAGAAACTGAAAGGAATCGATATAATGTTCGAGGGTGGAAGTTGTTCAAGCAAAGAAAGTTGTAGCTGCAACTAAAGATAAAACTTTAAGTATGGTATATAAATATTTACATCATTACACCAAAAATTTCTTATTCAATCCCATAACATTATGACAACTGTGAGGAACTTTTTACAACAAACAAAAAGCCTGCATAACATTTGCCGGGCTAAAGTAGACGACATGGGTGCTTTGTTTGATGCAAAACAATACATTCTAACTTTATCATATTTACATGAATTCAGATAACAAAAATAAATACACCATAATACCCAAACATTAATGGAAATTTTGCGTGATTAAAAATAATAAAATCTTATATTAATTCAAATAATACATTTTTTAATATTTTTTTTTAAATTTAATTATTTATATTTCAAATCTCCCATAATAAATTCTGGTATAGAATGAGCCATCCTTTCCTTTCCCGTAGGTGTCATAAGAAGCGACTAAGGGAATCTAATGGTCTAGAGATGAGCAGCAGTGTCCCTTTTAAACCATCACGAAAGCCTAAATACGATTGTCAAACTGTTTTTCGCCTGTCAAACGTGGTAACTACTGGTAAAACCCCCCTAATGGGAAAAGACAATATGTTTTCGGCAGTGGACAGTTAACGGTTGATATGATATGATACATTTATATATCATGATTAATTAATTTTACCAGAGGAAAACTTTGTACAAAAATCAATTGCTTGGGTACCTCTGTCCCATTCGTGTTTTAACCGTGAAGCAGTTGTGTTTGCATGGCTGTGTTTCAGTTTGAAGGGTGGGATATGGCGTGAATTTACTGGATACAGAGGAATAACACCTGAGTCCTCAGAAATGGCAACGCATGGGGGGTATCATGGGCGAAACAGTATACTCTGTCATGCATGTACTTCTCATGTCTATAGACGACGGTTACCACTTTCCATCAGATGGACCGTCAGCTTGTTTGCCATTGTAAGTTGTATAAAAAAAATAATTAATTGTTATAAAATGAAAAATAATACAAGTCAACTATACTCTGCAAAAAAAAAACAGCAACATCAATCGCGACAAAATTAATTTAAGCAACATGCGAAAAACCGCATCGACTGCTAAAATATTGATAAATGCGGTAAAAAATCATTATTTCAGTAAAATTATTAAACAAATTTAACAAAGAAACATTGCAGTATTTACTATTTCTTTAAATTCTAGAATAAAATCGGAGTATGATAAGGGAAATAAAAGCCATAAAAATATGTAGCCTAAATACCATTAAGATTTCTATCTTGACATCATGGAAATCATAATTGTGTAACTTCAAATGTCTACATTATTATACTTTTATTCTTTGAAATTACAACTCCACTTCTGTATTCAACCGACAAAGTTTTAATGTACTTTGTTTTTATAACTGAATACAACAATTTTGCAGTGACACAGTTTTTAACGATTTTTTATAGACCATATTTCCTGAATGTTTCTCATTGACGTAATGCCTCGCTGAATGCACGTCAGATGCTAAAGTTTTAATTGCAAACTCCTAATGAGCCAAGCGACCGTATTAAACTAATGCGTAAATATGTTAAATTTATTATTATATTATTGAAAAAATGTAAAAGATGTATTTAAGTAATTTAATAAAATCATTAAAATAACTTAGAAGTAAGCAGAGAAACAGACGCGAATTCGTTTTTTACAAGATTTTATACATTGTACGTCTGATATTTAGCAATTATTACTCATTTTAATTTAAATTAAAATTTAATGTCAATTTTTCTCAAAATAAATGCTTCCCTAAATCCGTATGCTATGTTTATATCTGTATCATACTATAATACACGGATTACAAAATACAATTTCTAAAAAATAAGAACAACTGTAACATTTCGATATGAGATTTACACAGTCGACATTTCCAATACGATTGAGTTCCGAAATCGCTTGGAGGACAATGTCAAGCTGGCGTCCAAAAAACTCGAAGTGTTAAATAAAGCGAAGCAGTACTTCACCTTGGGACAGAGACTGCTATTATGTAAGTTCACCAGAGGGAGACTTTGTACAAAAGTCGTTTGCTTGGGTACCTCTGTCCCATTCATGTTTCAACCGTAAAGCAGTTCTATTTGCATGGCTGTGTTTCAGTTTGGTGTGAATTTACAGGATATAGAGGAATAACAACTGAGTCCTCAAGAATAGCAACGTATGGGGGTATCATGGGCGAAACAGTATACTTTGTTATGTCTATGGTACTGCTCATGTCTATAGGCGACTGTTACCACTTTTCATCAGGTAGGCCGTCAGCTTGTTTGCCATTATAAGTTGTATAAAAAAAAAAGTTATATATCGATTCCATATGGAGTACTGTTCTCACTTGTGGGCGGAAGCTCTAGGATACCAGCTTAGTTTTTTTTATCGAGCCACCATATTTAAGGCGAGACTTCTCTTTGCATCTTCGACCGCCTGTGTAACAAATTGTGTTCTGAAGAACTCTTCGATATAATGCCTACAGCCTATATACCTTTTACCATCGTATCGATCGCTAGCGGCAGGGAATCCATCCTTACATCTGAGGATTAGAATAGTCACACACAGTGCGGTTTCAGAGGAGCTTCCTCCCGCAAACACTCAGATTGTGGAATGATCTCCCTGCCAAGGCTTTTCCTAGAGACTACAGCACGGAGTTCTTCAAAAAGGGCATATTAAAATGTCTTAAGGGTCGGCAACGCCCGCGTCCATCCCTGGTGTTTACAGACGTTCATAGGATACCGTAACTCTGTTTACCATTAGACGGGCTGTATGTAGTATTGTGAGAAATGAGCTCCGAGGCGGAAACTCGAGCTACTGAAGCTACTGAGTCCTCAAAGCTCAAGCTCTGAGGGCTCGCAAATCTTAAAGGCTCGAGTCTTGAAGGCTCAAGAGTCTTAAATAAAGGATTCAAGTCGAAGCTCGAGTTTTATTTATATACCTGATAATATTAAAATGAAATATTTTTATTTAATTGTGATGAATACGTATAAAATGAAATAAAAAGATAGAAAATAAGAAAACTTTATTATATAGTGAATGATTATTCGATTTTTAACCATGACGATAAGCATTGATGCCCGAATATTTTTGTTGCTCAGCCTGTTTCTTTTTTTTGTTATTAAATTACCTGACTTCGAAAAGGCTTGTTCACTAGGAACGCTTATCGCTGGTATAGACAAAACTTTAAATGCTATTTGAGCCAAGGTTGACAAAGATAATTCATTTTGTTTTTTCCACCACATTACTACATTTGTGTTTTCAGGCTCAATAGCCATATTTATCTATCTATCCACTTCATCAGCGACATTTATATTCTCCGGTTGCTTGTACATGTACACGGATGCAAATAAACTCTTTTTAACTGGGTTAACTTCTTTACAGCTACTGTGTTCATAATTATCTGTTGACAAATTGTCTCTTCTCAATTCTTGTATATACAAGATATTTAAAATATTTTGATCTTTGAGCTTGTCATAAAGGGTTTTTAAGTTGAGTAATGGTTGGGTGTTGTTCTTTGCTATAGAATAATTGTTATTAAGTCGCGGGTCTAATGGAACGGCAAGTTGAGCCAAATCATTGTTTAAAAACTCGGAGTACTCATTTAATTTTTCGATCATGGCCGATGCACAATTTTTCATTGGTCCATCTTGTCTGTTAAGAAGATGCTATGTTAAAACATCAAGTATAGGCACTACATAACAAAAACTTGGATAGTTATGTTTGGAAAGCATAACAGTGGCTTTATAAAATGGTTGAAGAAAATCTACCAATATATACGAGGCGTATACAAGTAATTATTAGATTAATATTAATAGTAATATGGGTAGTTCTAATAACTAGTGGTAACACTGGATCGGCGCGTTTAGTTTTCTCTATAGGACGAGGTACAAAATTGTAATTAAAATATGTTATTAAGCAGTGAAATTAATAAAAATACATTATTTTAATAACATATTTATAAGATTCATTTTGGAGCACAATGTTGTATAGTGAGCCTTTAAAACAGTGCTCGAGTCGCGACTCGAGCCTTGGAACTAGGGCTCGAGATTGGGCTCGAGCCTTCGCAATATGGCTCGAGGCTAAAGCTCGAGCCTTCATAGGAGACTCAAGCCTTGAATGAGTCGAAGACTCGGGAGACTCGAGCCTTTTAACAACTCTAGCCGTATGTTTGTTTGCCACTATAGTAGTGTAAAAAAACAGCATTTGTATGAATTTTGAAATTACATAAAGAAGTTTGTTTTTTGTCAGTTTTATTTCAAACACATAATACATGTATTATAAATCTATTAACAAATTGTACATTTTTAAAAGACTACTTAAATTAGTGCCAATAATGTAATTCACAAAAAATAAAATAATATCTATCAGTATCAACACAGCCATAAAAGTATGTTTATTAATATAATAAATTTATTATTTGTTCACTGTTATTGTTGCTACTATGGGTAGTTATAACAAAATAAAGAATCTATGACACTCAAATCTCCTCGAGTCTTTACAGAATTAAAAATTAATCGTTCATGAATAAACATAGATTCTTTATTATATAGAAATATTATTTACATACTAAGAATATAATACTCAATTTATTAATTTAATCTGTCCCCAAGGAATTATTAGAAATCTTTGGCAAACTTCAGCAGTAAATATGAATTTTAAAAGTCTCCTTCTGTTCTAAAATTTACTTCTGCCATTTCTTGGAGATTTGATTTAATGTTTATATAGTAATTTTTAATTTTCTAATAATGTGTTTACAATATATCTCAAAAGTATTTTTTATGTTCCCTTTAAGTTTTTCTTAAATAATTTTTCTTATAACTTCACAATTGTAATAATTATTAAATTATTTTCTAAGTACATTTTAAACGTTATTTAATATTGTAAAAGTAACCGTGTTTTGTTTACAAAAAAAAAGTGTATATTCAAAACAAGCAAAAAAGGAAGCTACAAACTAATGTCAACATACACAGACACAAAAGATAAAAGTCTACCCGAACCCATGAAAAAGGAAACAAGGTGATGCAATAGTGGAGTCAAGGCCTCTGCATTTGGAATTCATAAGTCCTAGCCAACCCATTACAATCCCGCCACATACAGTGGACAAAAGCGGTGCGCTCGACCATACACCCTGTTCAAACACCAATGTTTCGTTCAAATATTTGCTTAATTACACATGTACACACAGGTAACATGCAATGTTTCTTGCAGACGACGTTTTAATGCCACATTAATGTATCACATGAACATAAATAAATAATTCAAATTTTTTTTGAGAAATTGTAAAAGTACTGCATGATTTTTCCCACCGTTCACAAAATAAAAAAATAAAAATACCTTTACGTTAAAAACAATATTAACGCAGTTAGGATACCAACATTCTCAATTTCTTAATTATATTTCTTTTTATTTTCTCTCTTCGGACTTTCTTTCTTAAACAAAATTGTACTAATTATAATTTTTATTACAAATATTAATGCAATAAATAATGTGAAAATGAACGCATAAACATCGAGCATATGATGCGCAAACCAATTTAATTTAAGACCAGGTGTTTTCATATAAGGAGCTCCTTTGTTTCTTAAAACATATTCGATCCAAAACATAGCTGTATCTATAGCACTCATTGGCCTGTCTTTAAATCTAGCCGAAACCTCTCGAGCTTTATTTTTATATGAAGAACTTTTTAATACATCATTAAGAATATTCCATAGATTTTCTTCATTAATACTGTGATACTCTAATATTCGACCGAAACCAATCTCTTGGGCCTGAAGTAAGTTAT
The DNA here is from genome assembly GCF_026898425.1 of Galleria mellonella. Taxonomy (NCBI): domain Eukaryota; kingdom Metazoa; phylum Arthropoda; class Insecta; order Lepidoptera; family Pyralidae; genus Galleria; species Galleria mellonella. The sequence goes on along the minus strand of NW_026442175.1, from coordinate 201,133 downwards.
TGAACTGATCTGCGTAAATTGGTATCCCAACAATAGGGACGCCGTGAAAAATAGCTTCTTGTGTTCCAATTAATCCACCGTGTGATATGAACACCTTAATGTTTGGATGCGCTAAAAATTAATAATAAAAAAAAAAAAAGTAAGAATTAATGAAGAAAAAATTAAAAAAGGAAGAGTAAAATATGATATTAATACTACAAGGTATAACATTGTGATTAAAATGCGAGAATTAAGTTTCTCAAAATTAGCCTAATAATAAAACTGTCATCCTTTACAATTTTACATGCAATAAAATAGTACATATTCTCTAAAAAGAAGTGTACCTACTAACTGAGCTAACAAGTAATTCTCAGCAAAAACATAATATTTATACTCAAGTATAGAAACTTGTTTGCTCAAATATCTATTATATGACTTAAGCTCAACTATTGTATGAATAATTTTTAGTACCCACGAGAACAAAATATATGTAATATACACACGGAATATACTTCTAGTTATACTTAGTAAGATATCTTTTATTTACCTTACGTCTGTGATCTACAAATATGTAAGGATGATAACATCTGTCTCTAGAATAATTATTTCTAAACTAAACTTTTTGACACTTTTTATGAAGAAAGTACCAGTGGCAATCAAAATCATTCAATCGTTACACGACTATTTTGTTTAATTACGCCACCATTAGTATGTTAGCAACTACCAATATTTGATACTAACGACTGACCAGTATTAATTATTGTCCACCTTCCCTGTTAATCAGGAATTTCTGACCTTTATTAAATTTAGATATACTTATAATTTGACACGTATTTCAAAATCTCAAAAGGTAGCAATGGCTTGGAAAGCATAATGTGTTTGACCTCAAAACGAGACAAGCTTGGAGTTTAATATTGACTATTTAGCGCGCAGACTGTCGCAATCTGAAACGAAATAGTCGCACCCATACTAGTAGTAGCGGAAATAATTATTGACATGCAAAGACTTTAAATGTCTTAATTTAAAAATTCCATTCCGCATGTTACACATTTAATTGATAGAGTCTTATATGTTTTCTTTTTAAGTTATACATCGGTATCTTCTCCAGTATTCTAATCGCAAACTTAATTTACCTTTAATCATAAAAAAAGAACGTAATCTATGCATATGCGCATAAGAATAAACGTCACATCACTTCTAGTGCCTTGTTTTCTTTTATTACAGCTTTTTTTCGATTATTTAGCAATTTCCTTTTTTACTATAGCTTAAACATGTTAATAGTTTAGTTTACATAATATATATTAGTAAAGAACCAGTGTACTTACAAAGAATTTCTTTTTGTGGTAACCATTTCCTTATAAATAAATTATCTGGCTTGTTTTCTAAAGAGTCTTCCTCCCATTTCCAAATAACAGTCTGTTTGAGCCGCCTAAATACGTTTAAAAATGCATTTTTTTTATCGATTGGTAATTCTGAACTGCGCACATTAGAACCAAAATTTACATAAACTACTCCATTCTTTGCTCCATCTAAAAGATTCTGAAGATCCTGGAAATAATAAGAAATTAAAAATAGTTTAACACAAATAAACTTAATTTCCTAATTTAAGTTATATCAATAATTGGGGTTACAAGTGACTAGTAATTTATTAATATCCGGAATATATATATACAATGCTAAATGGTTTTTATTATCTCCCGGCCAATCTTACATTGACAACTTACCATATAGGATTGTTTATAATATCGATAATTCATAATCTATGTGAATTAAATTAAAACGTATTCAATCTCATCTTTTTAACAATTTTTATTTCGGTTTGCATAGTTATTTAATCAGGCGTAAAACGCCTGATTAAATAACAAGCACAGACGTACAAATATCTTTACAAGCTTACCAGAGGGAGACTTTGTACAAAAGTCATTTGCTTGGGTACTTCTGTCCCATTCATGTTTCAACCGTAAAGCAGTTGTGTTTGCATGGCTATGTTTCGGTTTGAAGGGTGAGATATGGCGTGAATTAACAGGGTACAGAGGAATAATACCCGAGTCCTCAGGAATGGCTACGCATGGGGGGTGTCATGGGCGAAACAGTATACTCTGTTATATCCATGGTACTGCTCATGTCTATACGCTACGGTTACCACTTTCCATCAGATAAGCCGTCAGCTTGTTTGACATTTTAAGTTGTATAAAAAACATTTACATTTTTTACATTTATCTAAATGCTATAAAGTTAGATTCATTTAAATTTCTTCTTAGTAAACCTAACTAAATTATACCACGATCTCTGCAACTTTGCAAAATAGAATTTGTTCTAGAAGAGTTGTATGAAAAAGACATTTGTACGAAAAGACAAATAGAAAAGGTTACTTCCTTATCACATACGGAACTCTAAATAGGAGTATAAAACATAGTCACGCTAAGATTACTTACAGTGAAGTATCCAAACTCGACTCGTCATTAATAATAATAGCCCTGACTGCGCATAACTGGTATATGTACATCATATTATACATTTGTATAGGTTAGATGTATAATTCTAAACTGTCATATCATAAGCTACTATTATTACGATATCATTGTTTGCTAAATTTCAGAAAATTACCAGTAAAAGAAAATTAAGACTGAAGTAATTTGTATGTAAGTATTTATATTTATATTTGATTATCAGAATGATGCAAGTCATTCTGATAACAACAACAGGCTGGGTCGTTGAGCTCTCTAAAATACTTGTAAAGTCGAACGCAATGATAACGAACATAAAACTTTAGTTAAATTATACCAAATAATTTTTAATATAAACTTATTATAAAATAATTTGAAAAGAGTAACAGTTATTGCGTTTCCTGCGGATTCTTTTTCAGCAGATAACAATATTCCAAACCCAGAAAAAAAATAAAAAATCAGTGATGAAAAAGAACTTGAAAATGAGTCTATTCTCTTCTATTTTTGTGTGAGCGAAAATTAAATTTCACACGGTTTTCCCTGGCAATAATAAAACTGAGTAGATATTACAACAACCCATTCTGATTGTTGCCCAAAGGACTCAATATACAAAGTTTTATTTAGGGTTGTCTTTGTCTTAAACTAAGATATTATGTTTTCTGTTAATATATGATATACTCTGATCAGAGTATATCATAAGCATACAGAACCATCAATCTCTATTAGTAAATCTTGATCTCCCCACAAGGGACCTTGTTGGATTGGCCGTCAGTTCCGGCTGTACGGTTTCCAGAACCTTTCATTCCTGATGAATTTGTATGTGAAAAATGAGGGCATATACACCCATGCTTTGTAAATTAATTATGTACATATATATTTTATTTATGTAGCATAAATAAAATAAGACGATCATAATTGATTACATAAGTGTCTAGACGTCAACTTTAAATAAATAGACATTTCTTAATGTAATAAATCTGTAAAAACACAGAAAGGAACATTCTATTATGAATGTTGTTATCTATCATTGTCATCATATCGGCCGTCTATTGCCCATTGCTGAACATAGGCCTCCCCTTTCAGGGTTTTACAGTCAGTAGTTGTTGTCAGCCAATAGTTGCCATGCTTTCCAGGCGGGTCGGCAACTGCAATTAGCTTCTGGTGATATTTTAAGAGGGACGTTGCTATCCAGCCCTCGACCATTGAAATTTTCTTAGTCGCCTCTTACGACGCCCATGAATCAGGATTGTGACCTATTTTCTACTGAGACCATATGGCAAACCGTATATAGTAAATAAAACACTAGATAGATAAGGAAATAAATAAATTTTGGTAAATAATAGGAAAAAGTGTTTAGACTCACCTTCGGCAGTGACACATTACTTCTTGTTAAAGTTAAATGCAACCCACCAATTTCAATTATATTAGGCCCGTAAGCAGCGGCATTATCGAAACTAAAATGTCCGTTTATAAGCATCAGAGAAGTATTTTTCTGTATATCATACAAACTAGGAACTGGTTCCCTCAAGTTTGGTATATATTTCTTTACTAACGCCTCTTGTTTCTCCAAATACCAATACTTCCATACAACAAACTCGTATAATGTGAAATAAAAATTCCTCATTCTACCCCAAAAACTCATAGGTTCTCTCACATCAAGAAATTCAGATACTACTGTGGATAGCTGCAGTGGATTTCTTGAGATAATATTATGACGCATACAATTTCCAAACGTAGTTATCAATATTAAAGGAGCATTGTATTTGTGGGCCAAAACATACATAGATTCTTGAAAAAACTGCTCCGATATTACCAAGTCAAATGTGTGATCTTGCTTAAGAAATTTCTGTACTTCGCTCGAATTTAAAGCCACTTCCGTGAATGCTAGCCCACCGGACCAAAGTATGTTTTTGTGAAATTCTTCAGACGTCATATCGACCATTGTAAATACATTCGGACGTTTAATACCTGTAAATTTATTTAAATAATATTTTTATATCCTTTCCTCGTCTTTTAATTCATCGGCCTATTTAATTTAGCCATAATAATCAGAGATAACATAATCAAAATTTAATTAAATGTACTTAAATAGATATAAAGTGAGTAAGAAAACTATGGTGGATTATTGGAAATTTTAAATCCCATGTTATTAATGAAAATTACTGGTGTTTAATGGAATTGGGAATTAATCTTAACGAGTAAGAATCCTTTTACTCTTCCAAAGAATACATATGTATTATAAAATATATGAAACCGCATAACTTGTTTTCCATATTCATCTTATCTTTTTCCAAATATATCAGGCTATGTCTGTTTGACTATACAGACTAGTCTTGGTATTTCTAGTTTGATAATTTCTAATCTAAATCTGTGATAAGAGACATAAAGCCATTTCATTTTTCTTTCACTTTAGAATACTTACCATCCAAAATTAAAAAATACTCTAACTTAATGAAACATTTAATACTCACCAAGAACATCCCAAATCTGTTTATTGTCCACCATAACTTGGTGATAATTTGGTGGGTGTTCAACTTCTTTGTGGGCTGTTACAACAGTTACATTATGTCCTCTATAAGATAACTCGAGGCCTATAGGCCTCTGCATTATATAGTGCGACTTCGCCGTAAATGGAATAAGATATAAAATATTCGCACCTAAACAGTACCCCAATACGCTTACTAAGAATACGCATGTCCGTAAAATAGCCTGAAATAATATAAAAAATTACGTACTATTCAGACAAAGTTACATTTAATACTATAAAAACTTGATACATATAAAAAAAATGAAACACAAATTTAAATACCATTTCCAGAAACACTGGTGCGTGACAACAAATATATTTTCGATTTTCTATTACATAAAATTAGATTTATTTTTTTCTAATATTTAGCTAATTAATTATTTATTTTTGTTACGCCCGACGGGACTGTGTCTTGCTCACTCGAGACCGAGCTATATACTAACAGGTCATTATACCGTAACATTATAAAGTAGCGACTAGCTCATAAAAGATCAACCGCTAATTTAGCAAATTGACAATAGACACAGTCTCACAAAACAGATGAGTACTTATATTTATCAACCAAAATCAAAATGTTTCTTATCTTCGACAGTTCGACCAGATTTTGATGATACTCTGTTAATATCTAGAATTTACTGTATTTATGTGTCAAGATAAAAATAGTATTTTATGGATGTAAATCTTTAAACATAGATAAGTTTAAATTTTTTGTATTAGTATACTTATTTTATATTTTAAATTTAAAAGGTCGAATAAATTTTTAAAGGTACGATTTTCAAGCATTGAGTTACACAACGAAATTTATATCAGTCTACATATGTTATTACTGTTTTTTCTTAGAGACTTATGATTAGTTTTTTATTATATTAGTTTATAAATAAATTAACTTTATTATTACGCATGGTTATACATAATTTTTTTTGCGTTGCCATACAACTTAGAATGGCAAAAATTAAAACACAACCATGCAAACACAATTGCTTTACGACACGAATGGGACAGAGGTGCCTCTGACTTTTGTACATTTTTTTTTTTTTTTTAACACTTGTGAAAACCATTTGAAATGATTAAGCAAGATTAAAAAATTAGAGTAAACTAAACTAACTTACTTAAATTGATAATAAAAAAGAATTAAAAAGAATGTAGTCTTCATTCAGAGAATATTTGTCTAGTTTTAATAATGATACCATACCAACTTTATATTTATTAATTAATAAATTGCGCCTCCAAACTACTGTATCATGTGTTTATTTAATAAACGGCTTTAGAAATTATAAAGAAATTATTGTATAATATTGAGCAAAAAATTTTAAAACGCTGTTTTTCAAACATTATTTATAACCAAATTCTCAAACACTTCGTAATTTCGTTGCATAATGCAGGCAAATGCGAAAATCCTCTTAACACGACAATGATAATTAGCATAATTTTAGATTATCTTATTACATCTTATAAAAAACTTCAAAAATATATTATTAGGTATTTTTTAATAATGAAATAATGATATTTTTTATTCAAGTAAACTTAATTACAAACATTTTTGAAAAGTATTTTTATTGTGAGCATATTTTATTGTGAAATACGTCTTTGATATGTTATTAACAATATGTAATAATATTTTAAAGATGTACTTTTGTAATAGTAATCTTATCATCATCATAAAAATATCATCATCATGTGACGTTAACCCAATATTGACCTTAGCCTAATATTTTGATCTAAAATGTAATCACATTTCAAATAACTAACGAAGGAAAATATATTTAGTGCCATCTATCGGAAACTTTTATTATTTTTATTGTTTCAATAGTTTAAACTAAAAAATGGTTATTAAAATATATAGATGCCGCTATCACAATGTACAAAGTTAATACAGTATGAAATTTTACTAAAGTTATAAATCTAAATATAGTTCTACTTTTTAAGTATACATTTGATCCAAGGAAATTAAACAAATAGACTTCCTAACCAAAATACCCAAACTTAATTCGTTTTAGAAACTTTTGGATTCACAAATTGGCTAGTCTGAAAATCAAACCCATTACTTTGCACAAAGCAATACACCTATCATTGTGCGGGGGGAAAGGATTGTTAATAATGCAGACTACCACTTTCATTACTAGGAATATACCCCGTCAAGTCGACCTCCACGTGGTCCCCCTGTAAACCACCGTACTAAATTCTACGTGTGTTCATCACAATGAGGTAAGTGACCTGCTTTTTTATTCTTCACTGGTACCCCGCCAGTCAGTCCTCAGAATTTTTAGACAGGTATCATGCATGCATCGATGTTACAGAATAATCAATGACGACATTTTCTAACTATAGGAAGACAATTGTGGTTATCTGTCATATAAACACACTTTCTCTTATTCAATTATGGCATCAACTTAAATTAAGCCGTAGTTTATAGCTAATATATACCAAAAATATAAACAAATAAAGTTTATAAAAAAAAATTATGTTTATTAAGCAATTGCATCTAAACATCTGATTAGAGGGAGAGATTGCTAGTGATGGAGAGGTTAGACCCAATTACTTGGTAACAACCATCGTGACTAATTTATCTATAAATTCATCACGGTGGGCTAATTGACCTATCTTTTCATCTTCACCAAACATCCCTCACTGGTGCCTTACTAGTATATACCGGTGACACAGACAGGGTATCATTATTATTCATTAAAAAAAAATAGCGGACAGATTTAGATAAAATTTAATACATATTATAAATTACATGTAATATGTTAGATACTTATTATTCTAATCAAAATGGGTAAAACCGCCGAAAACAACTAGTAAAAAATAAAACACCAGACTTAGTTGCAAATTAACATATTTAATTTTATTGATACACTTTCATTATAATTATGTCCTTTGTCCAACGAACAAAGCATAGAAATTACGACCAATATTAATAACTTACTTTAAACTGAGAAAAAAAAAAACAAAACAATTGAATAACGTTATTTAGATGGTGAACGAGCATCTGTAATCCTTAGACGACACTAGGTGCTAAGATTGAAGACTTCTTTAATCTTAAAATAGGTTTAATCCCTCTTACCACACAAAAAAAATTAACTTGCAATAGACAGGTGTCCAATACATATTTATAAGTATTGCTACAAAAGCGCGTCTAATATCTCTTTTAGTCTAAACAAAAGAAAACCTATTATCATAAAAAAATTGTTGTTTTGTTGTAATAAAATTTTATTGTAATAATTTATATATTTTGGCTTATAAATTTACAAATAGGTATTATTAGATTGACTAAACAATATTTAATCACTTAGCCAGCATTTTGGTAAACACTGTTTAGATAAACAGTGTTATAAATATTTTTTGTAGTAAAACCGAATATTTTTAATCGATAGGAAATTTTTAGTTAACATACAGTTTTGGTACTTGAATCATTAATATAATAGATAACCTCGTTAGGTTATAACATATTATAAATTCAATTAAATAGTAAATCAAACAATTCAAGAATTTTACCGTATTTTTCAAAGCCATTTTTTAAAACACATTTTGTAACTATAGTGCAATTACTATGCTTTGTTCGATCCCTATGAATGGTTTATTACAAATTTTCATTATCATATAATATTATGAGTGTCATAAGTCTATTCACAATAAATTGTCAATAATATTACTTACCTAAATTATATTAAATAAAAATTCGTACATTGGACGGAATTAGAATATTAAAGGTTAACATTAGTAAAGCTACATGACTTTTTACATAAAAACAAAAAGCTGCTTACATATTATCGAATTGTTATAAGAATATTATTAATATGCAGTTACCATTCAGATATATAATATCTAAAGCATAAGGCTCAGTCTGCATTTGACTTTTATTTATATTAAGTATTAAAAAATATGGCATACAATGTTTAAAAAAAAACGTTTCTTCGTTATTGCCCTTTAATTTTAATTTCTAATAATCTCTAATTTTCTCTGATACTCTATAATTACTACTCCTTCTTTCTGTATAACCATTTTTTAATTCATAACCCAGCGGTGATCGTATACCGTTCTCGATGTACTTAACATTCGTAATAGGCTCCTTGTAGCCTCTGCTTTTAGTAACAGAATTAATTTCTCGCGATTCAATTATTTCTTTTGATCGACCATCTCTTGATGGCACTACTTTCTTGCTTACCGTTTCAACCGTATCAGTAATACTTGGCCTTTCGGGGTCTCCCGAGCGAGTTTGATATCTGTATGTTTCTGAGAAGTTGTCGCTGCTGTTACTTCCTCGTCGGAGAGCTGGAGATTTTAATCGTGTTTCCAAGCGCGAAACAAAAGGACTCGTTTCTCTGTTTAAAGAATCTGTTTTGTATAAAGGAGTCTTTCGTTCTTCACTAATGCGTTCTTTATAAAGCGGCGAAGGTGTACCATATCGAGATGAAAGCCTACTGCCGTCTGACTCGTCATCGGCATGTAATGTTTGATATAATTCTGGTGCACGTTCGCGAAGACCTTTTAAGAATATCTTTTTCTTATCGGTATTATCATGTGATTTGCTAAATCCATTCGTATGTCCATTAGACAGTGGTGTTGTTTTTCCATATCTCGCTCCGAACAACCCATCCTTTCGACGTTCAGTTTCACGAGAGACAGCATCGGCAAGGTCTCGTTGACTACGATTTATTATTGATACGATTCCTGGACTTTTTAACTGTTCTGGTGTTTCATCGAGTCTACTTAGATGGGGGTTAGATTTGTACATAGTGGAATAGTTACGGTTTATACCGGATACGTAACGTGGATGAGTTTCTTGTTCTGGAGCTCCCATAGCAAAACTCTTGCTTCTATTAAGAGCCTTATAAGTGCGCGCTGGCTTTGCTGGACCAGGCGGGTATCCGTTTATTTTTCCGTCCGGTGATGTTGATATATTGTTGGATACGTTTACAGCACTGTTGGACCGTTTATTGGGAGTCAGTCTATGCCAATACTTGTTTGAACTTGGCTTCTCGGTGGGTTTCTCCTTGCGGTCGTGCAATTTTCGTGGCAATGTCTGTGCGCTTCTTGTATAATCCTCTTCAGGTTCGCTGTTCGGGTTTAGTCTACTCGTTGAGTGACTGAATCGACCTAGCGTATTTGAAGATTGGCCCCTGAAAAGAAAAATAAAACAATTAAGTATTTTTTGTCATATCCACGTCTTTAGATCAGACCCACGTATTTTATTGTTGTCTTCTTATATGTAACAAAAACATATAATCTCGTTAGTAATTGGATTTAATGATATGCCATCCCACGCGTCTAACGACCATTCTTTGTTTACATTGAAGTGCTGTAACACTGATTTACGAGTTCGCAAGCATTTAATAATGCGGCAGAATGTCCATTGCGCAGAAGTTTATCTATTGATGATTATAAATATGAAACGACTTTAAAACGTGGGATTAGTAATTAAATTACTTGAACTACAAGGAACAATAGAAGTAAATACGTATTAAAAGATAATCGTATCGAACGAATTAACATAAAATCAGCATACACCTGTCGCATGTTAGGAATGTTTCCTAGCGATGAGTCATACAGCTTGTTCCAATAAATAATAGTACATAATAAACTGACTATTTAATCTCACAACATGTGAGTCAGTCAATAAACTAAATAAGGGTTTCTTTGTGAGCTAAATATTTAACCTATTATGTCCATGGTCGACAACAGATATAAAAGGCATGATTATGCCGGAACGTAATCTTGATTGATCTGATGTATGGCAATGTATCTACTAGTCGATTAGAATTATTTGTAGTTACTCAATTATTGTGAAAATTAGTTAAAACCCACAAAATAAAATTCGATGTAGCTAATCTATGAAAGTACTATCACAACTCGAATGTGTGTGTTGTTACGAGCTATTAACAAAAATAAACAATTCACTTATTTCACACAATAAGTATTCAAAATCCAATAAATTTATTTATGAGACGCTAAGTAAAAAAAAAAGGAAGGAGCTAGGAACCAAATATTTAACTGCGTCAAAGGAAAACTCGGCATAAACTACCGAAATAGGTAATAGTGATAAAACACGCTCGTCCTGCCTTATTTGAATTCGATAAATATTTATTTTACCATTTTGTCTTTCAAAAAACTAAACTATAGGTGCCTTGATGTTGACTTAAAATATCATTTCACAATTCTAATAGGACATAATAATATTAGTATGTAAGTTGGTCAGTTAGGTATACGAAACTTGCAAAATAAACTACATCATCTAGAAAGTGTGCAAATTGCCAATTTTGGAATAATAAAGTTTGGTTTTATTTATTTACGTAACAGTATTAGACTGCGGTTACTACTTTCCATCAGGTGGGCCGTTAGCTTATCGGCATTCTAGTGACCATATTCTTGGGTTATGCCATTACATCTTACCTTTCTAGTTCTAGAACTAATTAACTAATGTGATAGTGTGGCATTTATTACAACCTATTCCTTAATGTTATCTGCGTATACAGAGTGAAATCGACATTATTAGTATCCTTTAAAGATAGTGTTTTATACAAGTGTAACTGAACATGTTCGTCAAATAAACATATGTCTAAAAACGTCATAATAAATTTGAGCTTCTAGTGCTAACTTTATTATGGACACAAATTTCACTAATAGAATGCCTCTTTAAAAAAATGGTACCTACTTTTAAATTAAATTTAAATTACTCAAAAATAAAAAGGTAATTGATTATATTTCCAGAGAAATATGAGTTAAAAATGACAAAAAAATGCTAAAAACAGCGCGTTAAAATTAGTAATCAAAGCTCAAAATTTTTAAACACTTTTCAATCCACGTTTTTTTGGAAAAATATTCACTTTCACTGGTAGATACGATTATTTAAAAGGATGAAAATAATTTCGATTTCTCCTGTATGGTAAATAGTTACCAAATAAGGTAACAAAGTAGTAATATGGGCCATTCAATTAATTATGTTCACCTGAACTTAATAAATCAGTAATTTCTTCTTAATTATTAAGGTTCTGTAAAACATCACTGATGTCTAAAGACCTATAACTAAAATCGTACGATATTGTTTCTACTTAAAAAATAATCAAGTGTTTATCGTAAATTGTCACAGTCCTGAATTAAACACGAGGCATCATTTACATAGCTATTTGTCTTATCATTGCACCAAAGAGGCCATCATAATTATAAAATATATCATAATTAAAAACATAAAACTGTTCATATTCTCATAATTAAAAAAAGGAATATAATTCGTTAGTATAAATTATGAGAATTTAAAATAAAACTGCTGTAGCCTAAAGGAATTGTTTTGTTATAATAAATTATTTTTTAAAATTTCTTATACGATTTCGATTAAAAAAGTTTAAATAATATAAAATTAAAAAATTTTTTGGAACTTAAAACTATAATTTAAATACTTTAAATATCAATTAAAATTTTATTATAGTGTTGCACGTAGGAGGCGATAAGAATCTGTTGTAGGACAAGATTCTATTTAAGGTGCCAATTTTTTGCACATTATTTAGTTCTTTATAGTTATGATACTTGTGTTAAAAACAACATTAATATAATGAAAACAATAAAATTCTTTGCAAGGCAATCTTTGTAAGACAAACCTATAATTTAATTACTTCAAATGAAAATTCTATGATAGTGTTCACGTAGGAGGCGGTAAGGATCTGTTGTAGGACAAGATTCTATTTAAGGCTCATATTTTTTTTGCGCATTATTTTGTTATTTATAGTTATGATATTATGTTACAAATGTTATAAAATTTAACATATTTTTATAAACAAATGAAATAGCGCGTTGTTCGCCTCGGCACCTGAGCACTACCAATTAAGGACAGTGTCGACGTTAGCAATATAAAGTCTAACGTGCCTATAATTATATTAAAGAAATAATGCGGGGGTGTCACTCACCGGTCTCTGTGATCACGAGCGTCAACAGTGGCAGTGCGTCGCGAACTGCCCTCGTACTTATGTTCTCGGCCGTAAATGCTGGGCGCGAAGGGGTCCTCTCCGAGGTAGTAGCGGTGTGGAGGCGCAACCGGTGGCGCCAACTCACCACCGTACTGTTTGTACGTACGCGACGAATGCTCCGGCGACGGCGTGCGCGAATTACGCCACCTTGCTTTGCGTTCCGCCGATGCTGACCGAATTTTACCAACTAACTTCCTAATAGAATTCCCAATCGCGGAACCAACAGATTTTCGAACTGGAGACGGTCGTCGACCACTATCGGCGAAACGGGTCTTTTGATTTTGTTTACGTTCCTCGCGATCGCGACGACGCGGTGGTGTCCGATCACGGTCGGAACTGCTGCGGCGATCTCTTGGAGGAGAATAATCTGGAGGTGGTTCCGCAGTTCCTTCATCACGACTATCACCTGACCGCCCCGAGTTCTCATTACGAGATGAGCTTCTGTAACCACTGTCGTAACGGTGTTCCTCAGAGAGCCTCTGTTTGGTGTGTCGTTTTCTTTCGGGTGCCACAGGACGATAATCGTCATCTACAGACGGTTCCCGGAAGGAACGGTCTGTTTCCAAAGGGCGAAACGGCGAACCACGCGGTGGACTATGCATAGTTGATGAGGATACGTAGGCGGAGTCGTCTCGCGAAGGCGGATGACGCCGTCCGATAGGCGACGATCTTCCTTGAGGCGATTCACGTTTCCCATACACGTGTCGGGGTGATGAACCGTTTAACCGATCATCGCTAGCATATGGTGAACGAACAGTCGGTGGTGAGGGAGAAGAGCTACGTGGCTCAGGCATTCTAGGCTTACTAGCACGTCGCTGTGACCAATCGGCAACACCTTTAAAATAACCTCCAGTTCTATTCACTGGGGGAACTGTCCGTTCATCAGAAGGTGTAGAGGACTTTGTTTTGCGAAGTACTCGATCTCCGTAAGCCGGTGGTGGTGGTCCAGACGACGTCTTTCCGTAGTATCCTTCGTCCTCTGCTGCTTTATTTTTGGCATAGAAAACGGGTTCAGGTCGTCGTCCAATCTCTTCAGCGATGGAATCGTGGGATGAACGGGATTCGCTGCCAAAGTGACTCTCAAGCCACTTAGATGTTTCCTTTTTGCGCGTCTCTTCTTCTATGTCGAAGTCGAGCGGTCGTTTCGTGTATTCTTTATCGTGCTCTGAAACGAAGAAGCAACTTATTTAATTAAATACGTAAAAAGTTTATACGAGACGAGCGGACGCGCGGCGTCTCAGAGCCAAGTGTCACAGTCCTGCTCGCGCACATGTTATGGCGTAATCGTAAGTCAATAAGTTTGCTAAACCATCGAAGGTCAATGCGATACAAACACTCGAGACGTCTTTACTTAACTGCCATGAGTCTTCGGTGCGGCAAATTATTTACTGAATAATAATTTCTAGGTCACTATTCTTTTATGTTTATAAGCACACTATTATGTAACTATGTCATAGATCAACTATTAGAGTCCACGAGATATTAAGGTATATATTTTATCAAGATAATTAGCACGAATAAATTTGTATGATATTCTACAGCGTGAATGTTCAAACATTAGGCAATAAATCAGCTTAAACTAACCTTGCCTGCTACTACGATTATCTCAATATTTGCTACGTATCCCAGAGGATAAAATAACTCATATTTTATAATTTACATAAATGCTCAGCCCCATGCGGGGTCTTATTAACGATCCGCGTGTATAAACAGGCTTTACTTATGGTATCATTACCAATTCATCGATTGATTTAACTAATCTCTACAAAAAAAAATGTTTGCAAATCTATTTTTATTATAAGAGCAAATTATTATAAGCAGTTATGGACTGTCGTATAATATAACTTCTAATGGCCTACAATACTAGGGTAATTGTAATCATCATTGCAGTTAATTATCTACTGCTGACTATACATCTCCCTTATGCTGCCGTAAGGAAAAGAAGATGTAATACCATCGTCTTAAAAATCATTTTTCCGAGTATTTAGAGCTTTAAAAAAAAAACAAAAAAATGTTAGTAGAGCGGTATCTGGTAGAGAGAATTATATGGCCTCGGACTGTAGTTCTTAATTTCACTTTTTCTATATCCGACAATTCTTATTTCAAATTGCTGGTTTATCTTATACTTGGTAATATACAAAATACATTTATATGATATGACTATATGGTATACTCATCATGTATTTCGTACCACGTAAATGTACTTTGTACACAACTACCATAAAAATAAAGGTATAAGTGGTGTTTAAAAATGACCTCAGTTTTCGCGTAGGCTCAATGACTCTCTATAAACAGTAAACTGATGAACAATGTTACCAAATTACCCACTTTAATTCTCCTTTAAAGTACCAATTTAGTTTTGTTTTGCAAAAAATAATTGAAAGGGAAAGTGAGGGACTGATTCGATACATAGTTACCCTTATATATTATATACAGAGACTATTACATACAGAGACATATATATATATATATATATATATATATATATATATATATATATATATATATATATATATATATATATATATATATATATATATATATATATATACGGGTCCAGAAATTACGAAATAAGAACAAAAAAAGAATAAAAACAAATTTTATTCAAATTGAGAACTTACTGATTTTTTCATTACAATTAAAATACAAGGATACCATATTTATGATTTATTTTTTATTTTTTAGATAATGTTTAAAATACATTTAATTACATCACGTTTCTATTAAAAAAGCATTATTAAATTCTGCATTGCTAAAAAGTACTGTTTCAATAGAGACTAACGAGAAAAGAAACAATCAATCATCATGTACACAAAAAAATGTATACTATAAAAAAATGTATGCAAATTTCTAAGACATACTATAAAAAAAGCCCAGAAGTTAAATATCAAATAAATTCATCACACCTACTCGGAAACTATATGTCAATCATTGAGTGGTGGTAACAATTTAGTCGTAACAAGGTCAAAATGTGTAACGTTTCTAAATGGAGAGCTTGCATATTATATGAAAAATGCAATGTCGAGCCCAAAAATTATAACGATAAGAAAACCTAATACACCTGCTTGTTTTCGTCTAACAAAAAGGAAAACTAAGACAAGTAGCACTTATGTCTCGAAAGTTTCATACTTTTGCAAGTTAAATAAAAAAGAAATTTTACAGTATCGATCTACTTTGCAAAAAAACATACAAGTTTAAAATATAAAACTTTAATCAAGTTTATCTCTACTCCATAATCTAACCTTCAGAGATGGGTTTTTATATTTCTCAAATAACAATGTAATTTTAATTATATATCACCATACTTTATTTTTTTTATATAAGTACAGTCTGCACAAGATATATATGTAATCAGTACTTTTTATTATTTTGAGTATTAAATGCAATTGATGTAATATTTGAGCAAATATTACAATTAATTTATGACGCGCTTGTAAATTATTTTTATATAAAACTAAATTATTTTAAGCGAATCTATAGCTTTATAATTTGAGTTATAATAGTTAATAATTCTTTAATAATTTTTATTACATATTTGTTTTATCACTTCCTCTCATTTGCTTTTTCTCAACACTGTCCCATAGTTATACGTATCATATATACGTATATATGATTTTAAATATACACTTATCTCTAAAAAAAATATATAATACTTTTTTAATGAATTATACCTAGTCAGAGCATCTACAGTCTCAGAGAACTACAAATTACAGTGTTGCGCATTTATTGTTCACTTTTTTACACTGTCGTATAAATAGGTACTAATTAGTAATTATAATGAATATTCATAATGTAATCAAGCTCCTTTTCTATTAAATATATTTCCGTGGGTGGGTTTTTTTACAAGAAATATAGATAAAGAGGCAACATCTAATATACCTTAGTAGGTATATTAAGTTTCATACATTGGTGTATTGTACTTTGTTCTAATATTTAGCACTTACAAAATTCTGGAACAAAAAAAGTGGTTACACAACACAGTTTTACTATTTTTATTTTATCTTTACATTTGTAGAATAAAAAGAACCTATGAACATAATATTTCTTAATTATTTTTCCTTGATCAAACCAAAACCAAAATAATAAAATAGCATTTATATAGATACTAGTATTTCATTAGCATGAGTACTCAATATAAGAAGGAATTTATATTTAAGCAGCAAGCGTGTCAAGTTGCTGTCCAAACGTTCTCCCTGAAGACCCTAATGTTTAATACCCGGTCACAGATAATAAAATATTATACTAGGCCTGGTGAATTCGTCACGATGGACCAATTACTACTACTATTCGTGTCTTATATATTATTATAGTACTCTTCTGGTCTCAAGAGTTTCTGGGCTACCTTCGTTTATTTATGAAGGCCTCTAACGTAGCTTCTTACCTATCACGTCTGACTGATACAGTAGTATTTCGTCAGCGAATCTATTGCGAAAACAAAATTATAAATTCATTATCATCAAATTATAAGTGGCAAATACAACTTCTAAGTGACATTGTTCAAAGCAGCAAGATTATGCGAGGTAATTATTAGCGATAACAAGTTACCTTAAATGTTCATGTCGCATAGTTTGTTAGGCGCCGTGGGCAGCATATCTCTATCTACGGTTAACACTCTATAAACTAATATTTAAATTCAACCCCACCTATTCGTAGGTATTACGACGTATATTGCTACAAATATTACTACTTGGCTCCAAGTTGTAAGTAATATTATTTGAATATAACAGTTTTATGACAGAAATAAGATAAAACATTGTCTGAACAGAGTCTAACAAAAGTAAGCCTGTCTAAGTAATTAAATATTGTTTAGTCGGTGTAACAATATTTATTTGTAATTTTATGTTTCTTACTTCAAATACTTTTTATTTTTCACAAAACAAACTTTCTTTTATTTAAACATAAACAGATGTTGATACACTTTTGTAGTAAGTATAATATAAAAGAAAATGCTATTACCCTGAATAATAAAAATAAATAAATAAAAAGCAATTTAGACCTCAGGAAACCTTTTTTTTTTATACAACTTAGAATGGCAAACAAGCTGACGGCCCACCTGATGGAAAATGGTAACCGTCGCCTATAGACATGAGCAGTGCCATGGAAATAACAGAGTATACTGTTTCACCCATGATACCCCCCATGCGTTGCCATTCCTGAGAACTCAGGTGTTATTCCTCTGTACCCAGTAAATTCACGCCATATCCCACCCTTCAAATCGAAACACAGCCATGCAAACACAACTGCTTCACAGTTAAAACACGAATAAAACACCTATATTATTTGAAAATATTAATAGACGAAGCAGATAGACAAAAGAACGAAATTCAAATAAAAAAAAAACTTAATTCTTATTCATTGCCGTGTGGTCCCGGCATAGACTGAACCACACTTTATTTTCTTGTGGGTATCGTAAGAGGCGACTAAAGGAATTTAATAGTCAAAGGATGGGCAGCAGCGTCCCTCTTAAAACATCACGAAAGCCTAACTGCGTTTGCCAATCCGCCTGCTAAGCGTGACAACTACAGTTCAGCAGTAGATCTGATGATGGCTGATATGATGATGATAATTGAATAATTATCCACTTACTTCTTCTAGATTTAAACTATTCAAAACGATCAAATATTAGTCTACAAAATTACAAATTATAAATGGGCTTTTTAATATCAACAAAAACACAAAATGTCTTGCATAATACGTGTTAAACTACATTTAAAACATGCATAATATTGCCGTATTAATTATAATTTTAAGGTTTTACGCAAATAAAAGCTCAAATAAACTTTGTTTGGCTTTCTTATCCTAATAGAAAAAAAAATTAAATACATTTACTCAATTCTATATGAGCATTTCTTACAAACTGACTGTCACAGAAAAAGAGTTTTTGCGCAGTAAATTTGATCTTCAAAAACTTTATAGAATAACGTAGGTAGAATTTTTGATTAAGTATATTTTCCGAGAGAAACGAGCCCCCGTGGTATCAAAAAGTTTACCCTCTCCACTCCAGACGCCTTCAAAACTTTTTAAATTTCGAACATAATTGCACATGTGATAAATCTGAATAAAATCAGAACTTTCAGTAAATACTAGAATGTTAAATTTAATTTAATTTTTATAGAGTTATAAGTACCTTCACAACCGAATAGGTAATGCATAAATCAATACATATAATAAAAATGTAATTGGTCACTGTCTGTACATGTAAGATATACACATAAGAAAAACTATTGTAGGGAGGCTTTATGAACCCAACAGAATCCACAATGATTTTTAGAATTTTTATCTATTTGTCTGTACGTTTGTACACGCTAATCTCAGAAACGGCTTAACCGATTTGAACATGGTTTTCACTAATGCGTTGCGGTTTATTTCACTTAACATTTTGTTTGTTTTATTTCAATCGGTTCATAAATAAAAAAGTTATATCAATCTAAAGAATCATATATAAAATGTTACAAAATAACCGAACAATTGAATTTGCTGAAACTTTATGAAGATATTAGATACGTAATTATCATCTAAGTATATAATACAATATAAGACCGGATTTATGAAAAGTCCTAATGGGAATGTTATACGAGAACTACATAGAAGCGAGCAACGTTGCGGGAAACGACTAGTAATACAATAAATAAAAATATTTTTTTATTCAAGTAAACTTAAATAAATAATAAGCATTTTTAAATAGTTATTTTTCATGAATCTACCGCCCAGTTCGAAATGCAATTTCAGCTGAGAAGAACTCACAAGAAACGCAGCTACTGTTGTTTTTTTAAAAAATGAATATATTTAATTATATTACAAATATTTTATATACTACATCAAATAGTAGGTGAATTCACCTCACTTTCTAAAGGATCGTAAAATGCTTTATACGGCATATTTAATTTTGATGATTCTACCTGATTGAGACCGCATACGACGAATAAGGTCCTTGAATACCAAAACAGAAACAGTGGGTTGGTTTTAATTAAAAATTAAGTAGCCAGGTTTCAACTGGCAGGTATACACGTTGATCCATATATTCTTTTTTATGTTACTCTTGCCACAGGTAATAACATATCGAATAGTACAATATTGAATATTGTAGGTTGCGATTTTTTTTTATTTTAATAACTTTTTTTTATACCACTGAGGTGACAAACAAGCATACGGCCCACCTAATGGTAAATGGTTACCGTAGCCTATGAACACCTGCAATAACAGAGGTATTACGCGTGTGTTGCCGACCCTGAAGAAACCTCTTTATTCCCCTTTTGAACCCCATGATGTAGTCTCTTGGGAAAACCTCGACAGGGAGCTCATTCCACAACCTGAGTGTTCGTGGGAGGAAACATCTCTGAAACCGCGCAGTACACGACCATTGAGGCTGTAGGACATGAGGATGAACTCCCTGTCGATGGTGAGCCGTACGATGGTAGAAAGTGGCTGTGGGCATCATATTGAACAATTCCTCTGAGCACAATCCATTGTACAGGCGGTAGAACATGCAGAATGAACAGTGAATTACGAACGCGGTACATTATTATTGCGTTTACATTGATTTTGTATGGAATCTGTTTCGGAAACTATCCGCTAGGGGCGTTGTTAAGTTTGCAATGTTTTCACTACCGCCAACGCAATCGAAAAGTAAATCTTTGCACAACTCACACCAGTCATTCAATACTTTGTATCTGTGTTTACATATCTACGTTAATAAATTACGTGAGCTTAAGATGAGAGGAACCGAAATTTGGCAAATTGTCACCAAATCTCATTCACATGAAAAAGTCGAGGTAAATCTAAAAATCGAAAACAATATAGTATATGTATATGGAAGTTATTGAGTTCAATAAAGCAAAGTTTTTTTTTTTTTTTTTTATACAATTTAGAATGGCAAACAAGCTGGCGGCCCACCTGATAGAAAGTGGCAACCATCCCTTATAGACATGAGGACATTCCTGAGGACTCAGGTGTTATTCCTCTGTACCCAGTAAATTCACGCCATATCCCACCCTTCAAACTGAAACACAGCCATGCAAACACATCTGCTTCACGGTTGAAACACGAATCTGACAGAGGTACCCAAGTAATCGACTTTTGTACAAAGTCTCCCTCTGGTAGTAAAAGTAGATCAACGTATAAAATTATTTAAAATATAACAGGCAATTCAGCCTGCTGAGCATGGCAACTACTGGCAAACAAACGGTAGGCTTATGTTCAACAGTGGACAGTTAAAGGCTGATATAATGATGATAATAATAAATATGCCACAACCATTTCAAATTTTACTTCATTTATATTCTTAAATAATTATATGACGTATAGTTTCTGAACACAAAAATATTACACATATTGTTAACAACACCTACCTGATTATTGTTTGAATATTTTAGTTTAATAAAAAACTTAAAACAACTATCACCAAATATAAAATTCAAAGTCATATAGTATTTGACACGTCCCACTAATTGTCCTATGTAAGTTTTATTTTACAATTATAAAACTATATTTATAGCATAGCATATTATATGATAATATTTTGTATATATATATTTTTTTTATTTCAAAAAAAGAATATTTTTAATATATTAATTACTTTTTATCACAAAACTTATAGAACTGTTGTGGACGCGGAACGATCGTGGCCCAAGGCCGACAACTTTACACTAAAATGGTCACAAACGTTAGTCCATTAACATAACGATCGAGGATAGATATAGCAGCATCTTCCAGTTTTAGCATAATCTGATAATATGCTGTGTCATTAATTATGCGAACGCTAGAGCGATTATCCAATTTTCGTGTACCTATTTATTTTAATGTTTAACAAATTTGATAACATTAATCTAGCTAATGGAATTCGTTGTAAGAAAAAACATAGATGTCTAAATTGTTTTTATCCTTTTAAGTAATAAATAATTTTGGTTGTAAATACGAGGAGTAGCTACAAGTATATGCGTTCATAGCATAGGTATCTATACATTTGATTATATACTATTTACCAGAGGGAGACTTTGTACAAAAATCGATTGCTTGGGTACCTCTGTCCCATTCGTGTTTCAAACGTGAAGCAGTTGTGTTTGCATGGCTGTGTTTCGGTTTGAAGGGTGGGATATGGCGTGAATTTACTGGGTACAGAGTAACACCTGAGTTCTTAGGAATGGCAACGCATGGGGGGTATCATGGGCGAAACAGTATACTCTGTTATGTCCATGGTACTGCTCATGTCTATATGCGATGGTTAACACTTTCCATCAGGTGGGCCGTCAGTTTGTTTGCCATTCTAAGTTGTATAAAAAAAAATTATAACATGACAGTAAAAACCAAATCAATATTATAACCTTAGTGCTTACACATAAAATTATATTAATGGTATTTAACATAAGTTTATTTTTACATAGAAATCTATATTACTGTTAGTTCTAGCACAGACTAGACCACCCCTTCCTTTCCCGTGGGTGTCGTAAGAGGCTACTAAAGAAACCTAATGGTCGAGGAATGGGCAATAGCTTCCCTTTTAATATATTACCAAAGCCTAAATGCGGTTGCCAATTCGCATGCCAAGCGTGACTACTACTGGCAAAACCACCCAATAGGGGGAAGCCTATATTAAGCAGTGAACAGCAAATAACATAAAAGTTTGCTTAGATAAATGTTCACAAGTACAACTTGACTAGTTTCAGCTTACAATCATAAACTTTTATTGATGTAACGTCTTTATGAGATATTTTCTCAAAGAGATTAGACAACAAGTCCTAATCTTGTTTGCTACTTGAACGTGATTCTGAAGTAAAACATATTATCTATAACTCATTATACTAAAATTAACTTACGGTAATCGCCATCTATATTTTAGTTTAAATAATAGTGTTGTGCTTTTTATGCTTTACTGGCGACATCTAGTATCAAGACGATTAACTTGTTGAACATTTTAAGTACTTCTGCGCCATCTAATATGTAATAGTAAAATTAAAAGTTTTATAAACTTACCGTTGTGACGAAGACGGCGCTGTCGTCGCATACGAACTGAGAGACTGTCCCAATCATCATCCATATTTGGTCTTCCTTCTCTCTCGGCTGTAAAATATTACTTGTTACATAATGTTATAATGATGAATTAAAATTAATATTAACATTATAGTCAGTATTAACTACTATTAAAATAATCATTTTTTAATGGTACCGAAATTACTATTCCATTATGAACCTTACCGCATTGTAATAAGATTATAGTTAATTTTACTGATTTATTTTAAAATTCCTATGTACCTTCTTCAGTGCGTGTACGGGAGTGGAGCTGTGTAGCGACGCGCAAGCCACCCGCCATGAGATCTGTGCTCCGTTCAAGATCCACCCGCTTTCTTCGCTCGGTACCGCCCGTCTCTTCTACAAAACTTTTGTCACTTGCCAGCGACTTCGCCTGCAGAAATAAGAATATTGTACCAATGACAATCGATGTCTATATTATGTTTTTTTAATATTATCGGATGGCGGGAAAGGGGTTGTTAGCAATGGAATTTGACAGCCCCATTGCTAGCAATATGCCCTATCAGGTCGACCTTCACGTGGTTCCCCTTGGAAACCATCGTGAACAATTCTTGTTGAATTCGTCACGATGGGCTAACTGGCCTGCTTCATCCTCACCTATCATCCTTCACTGGTGCCCCGCCGGTGTAGACCGATAGCGCTCGTGGGGTTACCATTCCATTATCACCCATAAAAAAATATATATATTATCGGGTAGTAACAAAAAAATTAATAAATATAATTGTGAACTAAGCTTAATTTTAACAGCCTACTGGCGGCAAATATGTAAATCCGCTAATGTCAGTAATGTAACTTTAGAGAACATATTTCAGCTAAGTAGCTTTTTAAATCTTTACGAATTCTAATCAAACTGACGATTTGTCTAGTAATATCTCTTTTTTCTGTCAAGTTTTATAAATCTACAATTTAGAAAGTAACGAATAAAATTGACGGAAAAATTCTAGCTAAGAAGTGTAAAGCATCCATACAGGAGCCTGTAACATACCTCGTCTTTTGACAACTCTTCGTCGCAAAGTCGTTCTTGTTCTTTCGTGTGTCGAGTCTCAGTCACGATCGTCCCATCCGGTCGCAACGCTCGCAGTTCCTCCTGCATATTTAAGACCGTGTAAATATTACATAATGTTATATTATCTGTGGTACTATGAATCTATTATTGTTTTAGATACATATATTGTCGTGAGTAATTATAAAGTAAATATATATGTGGGTACTACAGTAATAAAGTAGTTGTTGTTCCCACTCGAGCTTTTGTATTTTTGTACATATACGTGTTTTAATTTAAAACTTTTTTCTAAATTTTTTTAAAACGAAATTTTTTTAAAAGATTTTCAAAAAAAGAACTTACTCAGTTTACTATTTTTTTATGTGTATTTAACAGGATATCTTTGCTAATACTAAACTGAATTCGACTTTTAATTAAAGTCGGCAATCACTGAAAGAGTCTTTGAAGGCGGTTCTGAATTAATCAGATTTATTTGCGATTATTTTACTCAGTTTCATCGACAAATCAGATTTTTTATATAATTTATAATCGATAAGGTTTACTTTCGTGATAGTTTAATTAATTTTATAACAATTGATGCCGCCGCCTTTCTTTACAGTGCAAAAAATTACTTGTTGCGAAATTAAATTAGTAACACAGACAAGGCACTAAATATTTAATGTAATAATGAAAATTATCAAATGTAAACAAAAAAATAATGCGTGAGAAACTTCTCAGAGTAAACGCGACTCACCGTGTCATCTGTATTGATGGTAGTGTTATAAGCGACAGTGTCTCTGACCACTGTTGGACCTCGTGGTACCAACGCCAGTTGCTGCTCAGTCTGAACCCTCAAGGCATCTCGGATATCTTCCTCGGGGGTCTCATTTACGGCTGTGATGAGAGCCTGCAACAATAAATACGACACTTTCATTTGTTTGTCATATTAATCATCCATACTCGTACATGCCTGTATTTATTTGATTTATCCATATTACCCCAAATTTAAATTCCTGCAAAACTTCTCAGTTATACCTAGCCTACCTTAACAAATTTATATTCTTTTTGTGTAACTAAGTCACGACTACTGACGATTTTATTAAGATGGAGTGTCTACTAAATCACTTAGCTCACAACTATAGAATTTTAAAACTACGGCATTTATTTATGTATTTGTATCTTAGTTCTACTTTTTAGTATAAACATTAATACTCTTACATAGAATCTTTATACAGATTAAATTTATCTCTAAATTTTAGAACAGTTTTGTAGCCTCAAAGAGAAAAATTTCTATTAATTTTTAAATGTATTACAAACACTGTTTAATTTTAGGAATATTATAAAATGTTGTAATTTATTAATAAATTCAGTGACAGTAGAATATATGCTGTAAAGGGCTAGATCCCAAAGCCGTAAAAGTCATTAACAAAAAAGTAGCATAAAATGACATAAAATGTCACATCAAATTTGATACAATGATTGAAAAGGTAATAAATATAATTTATAGAAAAATGACAATGGAAAATAAATTCTACACAAGAGCCGCTTGTTATTGGGCTAAAGTACCAGCTACCATAGATGGAGTGTTGGGCGGTTTTGGTCACATTTCCGATATTGACATCGTCGGCTCCAGGGATTTTTTAAATAAAATTAAAGAACTCGATAAACATCCGGATTCCAAACTTGCTTTAGATTGTGGCGCAGGCATAGGAAGAGTGACAAAAAACCTTTTAATTCCTCAATTCGAAAAGGTCGATTTAGTCGAACAAGACGAAAAGTTCATTAACACTGCAAAACAATTGATCGGCGAAGACAATGCCAATCTTGGAACAGTGTACAAAATCGGACTTCAGAATTTTAAACCACAAAAAAGGTATGACGTTATTTGGTGTCAATGGGTGCTCGGACACTTAAATGATTATGATCTAATAGGATTTTTAGAGAGATGTAGAGAAGCACTAAATGAAAATGGCATAATTATTGTTAAAGAAAACATTACTACATATAACGAACTGGAATATGATGATGATGATTCTTCGGTGACGCGTTCATGTAATCTCATGATAAGAATATTTAAAGAAGCACAACTAGACATTGTGTTAACTGATATCCAAGCAAATTTACCAGCAGATTTATATCCTGTTTACATGTTTGCTTTAATACCAATGCAGAAAATATTATAGCTCTCTATTTTGTTATTATTAGAAAATAAACTTTTTAAAATAAACGGATAATAGTCATTTACTGAGCGTATCACACTATCAGGTACAACCCAATACCAACCTGTACGTGCACTAACGGACGCCCGGAGTCACGCATACCTATAGTTGGTACGTATATACAAAGTGAATGTTTATCTTTGATGGAGTGGCGAATCGTGGGTGGAATTCGTGATTGTGTCGTTTAATAAAGTAAGATCTCACTAAGGCACAGCTACGAAATTCGCAAGTACATTCACTATTTAAATATGAGGGTAGGACTATGTTAATACTATGGAAATTATGCTAACGCAAAGATTTAGGACGCGATTATTATTAAAATAAACGAATGTGTGTCATATTTAGTTCTTACATCGATGCCTACTCGTATTTCTATTGGATTTCTATGTAATCACTAAAGAAAGAATTTTAAATCATTATTGGGGTCTAGCTGGACTGTAATGAATCCACATTATTTTAGTTAATGGGTTGTATATAATACTTAAGGTACTACATCAGAGTATGATGACGTGCTCAAACTTCATTACAAAAAATCATTATAATTATACCTAATCTATATTTGTTATATTTTGTGTTTAGGATATTGCTCCTTACAGCTTCTGAACGTAACTTGTTAACGTATGTTTTAATCCCAGGAATTAATTTGTTAATTTTAGCCACCATTTCGTTTCAATCGTATCGAAGACCATATCGCTTGCAATTAGCCATCAAATCTCTGCAATGTTCAATCAAGAACAGTTAGCGATAGACATCGCACGATAGCCTGTTATTAGGGCCGCGTCAATCTCAAAAGTACAAACTCGCCGACAGGTTTACCGTTATGTTTATCTGGTATTCTAAACTTAATATAATTTGGGAACTCTATGATCAAATCTACAAAACTATTGAGTATATTATAAATGAATTTTATGATGATAAAATCATGCACTCTTGGTAAAAATAAAAAAAAGTACCCTAGGCTTCTTAAAATATAAAACATTTTATTGATATTAATTATGCGTCAACAAATTCATCTAGATTACTTTAATCTAAATACTTTATATCATAATATACTAGTGATCACTAATTTAAAAAAATACAGCTCATGTTGGCCGTGTCGTCCCGGCATAGAATATGTATATATAAAGGTTTTTTGGAAGAGATTGCTTAGCAATAAGACCGCCTTTTCTGCTACACTACACTTATTGAAAATTGTTCTACAAATCCTGTAATGTTGGTGCAATAAAGTGTTAAATAAATATGCCACCTCTTCCTTTCCCTGTGGATGTCGTAAGAGGCGACTAAGGGAGGGCGAGGGATAGACAGTTGTGTCTCTTAAAATATTTCTAGAACCTGACTGCGGTTGCTAATCCGCCTATCAATCGTGGTAACTACTGGTAAAACCCTCCAAAGGCGAGACTTATGTTCAGCAGTGGACATTTAAAGGTTAATATGACAATGATAACAGCTCATGTTACTCACTGATATCGTAATTTTCTATAGGTGAAAGATTTTTAAAATCGGTTAAATATTTTTTAAGATAGTCAATTACAGATAAAAGAATTAAATCTTTCTTCTCTGTAATACTAGTTTAGATTTTTAGTTTTAAAATAATTTTTATGAGGATAAATAAATTATGTCTCTCTTGAAATTTAGAAAGCTAAATAAATTCTGTGATAAATTATATGTTAGAAAAAAATGCTAAATCCAGCTATTTAGAATTCAGTTAATCAATTTTACTTTTTATATATAGGTTGGATAGATCTACAGATTTACCCTTGATTAATTCCACCACAATTATTTACGCTTCCTAACGTGAATTAGATTAAGCTTGCATTGAGAATTTCAAGTTTTAGACTTACGGGGCCTCCGCCGTTTATTACAGTGCCCAACTACCAATTAAGCCTGCATAATTGCCTGCATGATTGACTGCATAAATAAATAAATAAAACTAAATAAAATAACCTATAATAATTTCCCAAATAATCTTTTTAAGTCACCTAAACCGGTGTCAGTTTGGAAAAGTTCAGCTCCACAAGGAATTTAAAAAATTCGTTTATGTATATATAGCAAATAGTAAAAGTATTACTAAAAGTACTAGTACTATATTCTCGTTATAAGATGCTTGTAGTCTTTTATAAAAGTAAATAATAGATTTAGATTGTAATAACATTATTTACTTAATAAAAATATACCCTTGACTTTTGTATTTATAAAAATCAAAATTGTATGGAATTGGTATACACATTTGAGTTTGTAATGTTCTCATTCTGCTTAGTGAAATAGACCTTGACCTGGCGTTTATAAAGCTCAAAATACTATATAAAGATTACAGTGTCGCGTATGCATCCTCCTTTTGTTATTTAGCTACTGCCATTTGGCCAGGTTACAAAGTAAGCGTGCAGTTCATTAGAGGTCGTGTTGCATTGAAAAATAGAGCACAAGACCGTTAAAGATTCTTCGTTTTGAACGTAGGAAAATAAGAAATGAAGTCAGCCCTTGAAATGAGTCTATTTAAATTATGTATTTTTAATTTAATTAAAATAAATTAATTCATTATAATTGTTACTTCATTTTCTCGCACTGTATAACTACCTTAAAGTAAATGCTGTGAATACCTAAAATAGGCATGTGCATTAATATTGTATTATATTTAATGTTTGTTATATATGTTATAATGCAATATGTTGTTGGTGTTCCCTTAAATAAATAAATAAATATAAAATAAATGTAATATTTAAATTATTTATATAATTATCTGTGGTTTACGAGTATAACGTTGAATTTAAATCTGTCACAATCATAACGTGCAATAATCTGAAACGATAGATATTATGTCCATGATAAAGAAGGCCCTTTTTTTTTGTAAAATTTCCATTATTTATATTGTATAACTGAATACTTCCACAACATTTATGCATACATATAATTTTAGGTATTTCATTATGACCAAACAAAAATATACGCTAAAGTAGATTGTCTCTCGTATAAAATCTGAGCAGACATGGCAAATATAAAAAACAACTTCCCAGAACTCCACGTCTGCACAGGACATGAGACTTTGTTAAATAGAAAAAAAAACCAACTAATATTGATTAGTTAATTCGTACTCTATATAAATAAATAAACTTTTACGATTTACCGAACTATATCTTTGGAAAGTGAAACTACTATAATTGTAACTACAAAATAGTTGTTGTCCATCCAATTGGTGGGCATTTGCTACGTGCTCACCTGCTTTATTGTTCTACATTTAGCGTGAATAATATGAAATAAGTAAAAGTAATTTGTATTGAAGTATGTCGACTGAACATAGACTGGTCACGACTCAGGTAATATTCGCTCTTGATTGGCATGTTTTCTGTTTTGACCGCCATTTGTGTATAAAATAACATGGAAGATATTTATAGTAAGCTCCAGTCAAAACCTACGAAATATAAACGTTGGAACGTTCACAGGTGCAATTAAAAAGACTAAATTTTTTTTTTTATAATTTAGTGCGTCTTAGACGAAATATGAGCCGATGAGCCAGACAGTGGTTCTAAGTGAACAGAAATGTATATTCTGTTCATGTGTATAACACAAGAGATAATTTTCATTTAAATATTATTTGTCTCTATCTTGATCGCTATTCCACTATTATTTATGATATTATATGAGATTTCCAGTAATTTATATTGAAAATTGTTATTAAACTATAAATTTCATCAAGCTTCAACAACGCCATAGATACAATATATATAAAAGAGAAAGTGACTGACTGATTGATAAACGTACTAATGTAAATCAAAACTACACTACCTACAAGTATTATTTTATCTTGAAATATGAATTTTTCATGGGGTTTCTTATAAATATAACTCATTTTAACAATAACAAGAATGAAATTTCACAAAATTTATAAGAAAATTGGGAAATAATTCACTACCAAAACTGCGGCGAGTAGCTAGCAAAAACTTAAATAACACTTTGTAATAAACATTGTGTGTACGAAACTTTAAAAATAAAGTATTACATTTTTTATATACTGTGATTATTTATTTACTTACACTTTATTGCATTTATAGAAATAGTAAATATAGTTAATTCTAATGAGAAGTGATACAAAAGGCGGCCTTATAGCTAAGCACTCTCTTCCAGACAACCTTACACTGTGATTACTAAATGTATAAAAATGTATCGCATGTTGCACACTAACACCTAAAACGAATCTATTTATAAATATTACAAAAAGAATATTATATATTTAGTCTGAAACAATGAACTTTCATCGTATAGTTCTATCCTTTTATATATGTATACAAACTGAAAAATAATTTCGCATATCTCTTGAAATTTCATTAACATTGTATCCATAAATCTAAACTGCTGGCAACATGAATGACAAATTCATCGTACGGCCGCCTCACAGCGTTTAATGCTGTGATGAATATCTTAATAATACTCAGTCGGCATCTCGTTTTTACAGAAACACTTTTTTATAGTTTGTGCGAGCGTGCGAAGTTATTTTGTGAAAGGTGATGTTTCAATGGTGTCTTGGTGTGTCATGTACTCGCACTTAAACTTGGATTATTATCTTACGCTTAATAGAAAAGAGATCAAAAATATTTTCTTGTACATACTAAATATTCTTAGGAAATATATACTGATATGGATTGAATAATAAACGTAATTTACTGTCGAAAGAAATTACGAAATTATTTAGTCTAGTTCTTTTTTTATTGTAATCTATTTATAGCATATTCTTTCCTAAAAGGCCGGTAATATCTGCGATTTCTCTGATGTTGCGAGTGCTTATGGGCGGCGGTAATCACTGATCATCAGGTTAAGTTATGCTCGTTTGCCTTCTATGTTATAAAAAAAAAATTATAACATATTATACCGTATTATCTGCTGATATTGACACTTCTTTGACTTTAGGTTCAAGGAACAAGACATCTCTTTTTATTCTAAAATTCTCGCCTCTGTATTTTAATTTTTACTATACTATTATACATTTATTATAAGCGTTTGTAATAAAGTTTAAATAAATAAAACAGTATATATTTTATTATAAAAATTATTGCTTATAATGATAATTTATTTATTTCAGGTATTTGATAACTTACATTGTATACATTAAAAACCCATGCATACTTTATACATAAATTTATACTCGATGAATAGTTTAATTACAGTAGCTGCATCAATTACATATTACAGTTCTACTTATACGAAATCTAAATGCAAGGTAATTTGCAGTATATTTCAAATGACATAAAATTGCAATTATATTACTAATACGCCCGTAAAGAGATAAGTTTTTACGATGTCTTTAATACGGTCGTATTTTCATCATAGCAACCTTTCTACATGTAGGCACAAAGCCACAATGATACATTAAAGAAGTTCTAGATATTAAACATTAGAAAATGAAGTACAGTTAGCACCAAAAATAAATTAATATATATGCACGTTTCCAAAAACTTTACATACAATTGCATACTTATGTTTTTCCATAAAGTCAGATAATTTTCTTTTTTTACAAATTTGATTCAGTTCTAAAGCGAATCTGAATCTGAAAATTAACGATTATATATGTAAACACATTTAAAAGTTTTGAAATTCTGAATATGTTCGTAGACTTTTGATGTTAACTGTACTTACAAGTTTATGTCTCGATCATATAAAATAAGTACTATCGTACATATTAAAAAAATTTACCTAATAATTTAATAAAATAAATGTAACGCTACATTAAAATTAAATAAGATTTTTTTAATGCAACTGATTTTATTTAATTCCATTCTTACATTACATTAAATAATGTAAGATTAGCTCAATCTATAAAATTCGTCTTTACAACAGAAACGAAGAGTAATATTTTTAGTTATTTGGTTTTTTAACATGACGAGTAGCTCTTATTAGCTATTTGATAACTTATAATCACACATAGGTATAAATTAAATAGATGGCCGTAATTACATTAACTTTGCTTGTCATTATTTGGTAATGTACAATTAATTAATTTCGACTTTTAGAGTAAATATATGTTTACATAAAAATGGCGAAAAAAATTTAAAGGATTAACGAAAACAGCATTACAGGTAATATCTTTGAAAGAGTTTAGTGCGAGAGGAGATTTCACGAAGTTAAAGTACTTGTGGCATCTATTTCAATCTGTCTATGCTTTAATTAACGGGGGTTTGTTATATGTTGTAAAAAGGGCATAAAATAAATATGGTGGTTATAAATTCAAAATATAGCAGTGTAAATAAATAGGCTGTAACGGAAATCGTATAACAATAACAATATTCTAGAAAACCAAACGATTTACGCAATTACGGTATGAGAAGACTTGCAAGAAAAGGTTCGAATTTCGTATTCGAAATATGAAGTTGTTATGTTTCTTTGGGAAAGTTATAATAATCCTTCAATAATCCACGAATAATCCTTCAATGTCAGCTTTTTTCAATATAGATAGATACTCTTCATTGTTTCCTCCAAAAAAATACAATAGTAAACTTATTATAAATATAAAAAATATCTATATCGTTTATCCAAGATCGTCCTAAAATAAAGTTTTTGTTATTAATTTTGTACGTACATTGCACACCATTGTAATGATTTTTTTTTTCTTTTATTGTTTATTGTGAAATAGTTTTGTAATTAAGTATAAAATAAATATTTCTTTCAAAATAAAAAGAAATAATCACATATGGTGGATGACCATTTACCGTAAATATGAAACCTGTTTTTAAACGTCACATCTTTACAAAATTTGTAAGACCAACTCGACAGGATGATTAGAAATAAGTACATAATTTCGTAGAATGTAAAAAGTTCTTTTATATATCTACATGAGCGTTTTAATGGGGACGGCTGGGCTATGCCCCATTATCATCTGGTACCCACCACAGGATGCCAACGAAACTTCGCAAATACGAAAAAATGGTTGAGAGTACATATGCGCCTTTTATAAGGGGCCAATTATGAAAATTAATTTTAATTACGCCAATATATGTATATCAGTGTTCATTACGGATTAACTGAAAGCTCACGATACTGAATGCGGAACAAGCTTTCTCTTGTCACACGAAACCTTGTTATAAATCGTGACATATTTGCAATTGAATACCAATGGTATACATTACCGTGACTTTGATTTAATTGAATATTGCAAAGTGTCTTATTACAAAATAAGAGCAATTGAATTAAAGTTGCCGTAATAAAATGCGCAGTGGGATAGGACACGACAATCCACTTAGTTGGTTGCTGCTTGTGACAACTCAGCTTGAGTTAAGATTCTATCTGTACTCCGCTGTATACTCAACTTTGTTGCCGACTATTTGAAATAAAAGCAATCGTTGATTAAGTGCGAATCGCGGTGTGGCGTGATACTACGCACTTCTACTATCTACTAGCAATAGAAATGAAATAATAATAATAATAATAATAAATACTCTTTATTGTCAACTTGCAATAATGTGTCACCACAAGGAATTATAAAGTAAACAAAGGAGAAGTACAATGCCTTTTCACGAAAAGCGACCTCTACCAGGCATCCTTTGAATAGATAATAAACTTGATAGTCTAATAAAAATGGCCACCAATATAGATATGTATGGTATCCTCGTGATCAGAATATGTTTACTAATCGGTATAAGATATGTCCTATATCCTTCTCCATTTCATATAGTATGTGTATACCAATTTTCATAGTGATTGGTTAAGGCGTTATAAAGTAGAAAAACTTATTTTCATAATATTATTAATAAAGATATACCGTATATAAATTGACTTTTGAACAATTTTTAAAAGAAAAAAAAATATTCGATTCGCTTGTATTTTTCTTTCTGTGTATTAAATGCGATCCTATATCTATAATTATTACTTACTTCTATGTTACTCCCATATATTTCATGCCAAATTGACTAACAAAAAAACCCATAGCATATTATCATATATATTTTAAATTAATTCTAAAATATAAATTCTAAACAATTTCATTATTTCATTATATTTAAAGCGACTGTAAAATAATACTTATTGCTGATAGAAATAGTAGATGCACGATTTTACAAATTATACGTTTTGACAACAAATCCTAACGTTTCCAGATTTATAAGTAGGACTTCTTTTGTATTAGTGCACTTCCTAAATGATTGCACTTTCTCACGGATTCGCCAACCGATTAAATAAAATAGAAGTAGTTACAAATGGGTCCTGTCACATTTATCTAACGATAAACCCACGCATTTGCGTAGTGGAGTTTCATTCACATGCTGCGGAGATAGCTTAAACAATTATCATTATTAATATCGAAGACAGGTTGTGAGTCAACGCCTTCTATGTGTTTACAATATTAGCTATAATTAAATATTTATCGTTATATACAGTAAAGTAGTATACCTACATTTTAATAAAATAGATATTAGAGTTTCTTTATTAAGATCTTGTAAAATTTTGCTTTGCAAGGAAAACTCTCGTTTCAATATAAGATCAAATAGAGAGTGAACTCTACCGAATGCAAAATGACTCATTAATATCTGTTCGTTATTGCTATCGCGTAATATATACACAAAAACATAAATAGTCGGTATTATAATTTATTCCTTTTTAATATCCATCCTATTAAAGGTAATGAATATATTAATAAAATTAATGTCACTGCAGAATATTATATGTGTGAAAGTTTATAATGTTTGGATATTTATTTATTTAATTATGCGACTAATCATCGATGAAAATTAACGAAGATGTACCTTACCCTAGATTAACACTTAAGATACAATTTATTCTAAATTCTGCAGGCAATATTGTAAATCCCAATAATATTAGAAAAGTGAAAATTTGTAAAGATGTTTCTTACTCAATCATATTTAAAGAGCTGAACAGATTTAAATGATTTTTTTATGCAACTTAGAGAGGCAAATGAGCTGACGGCCCACCTGATGGAAAGTGGTAATCGTCGCCTATAGATATGAGCAGTACCATGGACATGGACAAACAGATGTCACCCATGTGATATCTGTTTCACCCATGATACTCCCCAAGCGTTGCCATTTCTGAGGACTCAGGTGTTATTACTCTATATCCTGTAAATTCACTGCCAAGAAAAAATTTGTTACACAAGTAGACTATACCCTACCTTAACACATACGATACTTTATGTACCGATTCACATAAGCAAAGCGGAAGGTAACAGCTAGTTATTTAATACAGCTAATAAGTATACATATAAATTGTAAGACAAATTTCTCTATACATTAGTGGGAGGCTTATCTTGCACATCGCGGCTTTCCCGAGACATCTCCGTTGTCGTGGCTTGATCGAAAACGAGATAGTACTTGCAAATTATTTCACAGTCATTCGATGGGATTTCTTATCTTTTTTTTGTGTGTGCTGTCTATTAATTAGTGGTTCAATAAGGTATCTTTAGTAAAAGTAAAGTGAACACACAATTTGTCTGCCATGAAACATTTATTGCGGATTTCACAAATTTTGTAGGTAATTGTGAATTTCGTAGACTTATAGATCAAACATTGCAAGTTAAAAGCTTGTAAAAACGTAATAATATTTGCAAGTTTTTAAATGACTTGCAAATAAAAGAGGTTTCTCAATTCATCTGTATTTTTAGTGATGGTCTGTCTACACAGGCCATTACTGTCACATGACAGTTCTGGTCCGATTTAGTACTTTTGTAATCGAAAATTTGTTTTTTCCATAATATTTTTTTATAATTGATTATGAAGATAAATTAGTATTTTATACTAACTGTACGCGGTGGCTTCTCCCGCGTGAATCAGTACATATATAAAATATCCCATATGCTAAGTGAAAAAATGGTAACTTATCCGTGTACTAAATTTTATTGAAATCTCTACAGAAGAGACTAACATCCATCCGACCATTCATCCGTTGTTATAAACTTTCGCATATAGTTATATTATTATTAAAGGATTAGCTTTAACAAAAAAGAAGCCAAAACAATCATTTTTACATTATTTCTGTCTGCTGTAGGTTTGTTTCAGCGTACACTCAAAATCTATTATACAAAATTTGAGGCGGTTTAACAGATGTTTTCCTATAAATCTAACTTAAAATCTAGATTATATTTTATGTTAATACATCTAAAATCTACACATGCGAAATTGCTTATCTACATATAATATTTTTAGTGTTGCATTACATTTATACATATATATAAAGACATAAGTTAAATTAATTGTTTCTAGACCTACCAATTTATATTTTATCTATTATTCAGTCATTAAGTCAATATTTAAAGCAATTTTTTTTAAATAAATAAGGTACAATGCGGTTACTTTAAAAATAGCTCACCATAAATGCGTTTACAATCATTTCAATTGAGTACCAATGACCGACCTTCGTTACTACAAGGCGAACTGCTTGGTGTATGTATACAATTGTTTATGTATATACTTATGCTTCGTTGGACTTTCCATATACTATGAAAATAACACTGCTAAGAAGACATGTAAGTGAAACAAATACCCAGAAATCATAAATAGCATACGAGCATACTTGTTTAAGCAACTTTATACGAGGTAGAATAATTTAAAATAATGTTCTACAAGAAAACCGACTTCAACTAGTAATTTTGATAACTAGTTTCATCACAATTGAAGTCAAATAAAATTTGTTTATATTTCAGTACATAGGACCATTTTTACTACAGCAAAATACCATAATCTAATAGGAAAATACAAACATTCTCTACATAAATAATGCTACAAGTTCAACTAATCTATAATATACTTATATCTTCAAACCATTTGTCTACAGAATAGACAAAGGAAAGCTAATAATAATATAATTTACCTTTCATTTCATCTTCTACACTTTTATAGGTCATCTTATATGTAAGTCGTGTTAGATATATTTCCCTCAGATAGTATCTCTCCATATAAATCTCCATAACAAGCTTGTTTAGAAAAATTGAATTCCATAAATCGTATTATCAACACATCCTTTAATGAGCTGCCTGCCGGCTAGTAACCGATCTATTTGATAACTATCTCCCATATCTTTTATTTGACAACAAAGAAGCTATATAATAAATATATATCTTGGAGGGAGATGACTCGTTTTAAACTTACAATATAATGTATAATAATGTAGCTGGTAAAAAATATAGCAATATTTAAATATACATAATAAATAGTTAATTAATATTTATTTATAATTTGATTTATAGTTATTAATAATATAGTACATTATTTATATACATATCCTAATATTATTTCTCCTTCAAATTCTCAAGATTGTCTAGAAAAAATCCCGTCAAGGGATAAGTCCACCTGTGTATATTTTCTTTATAACCTGATATCTATATTAACTCCTTTTGAGTCAGAACAGCAAACTTTCAGTGACATTCAATTTTATGTCTCCTTCGTATTCTAATCAAAAATCAAGTAGGTAGTCGACTATAAAACTAATAAATCGTAACATTCACCAATGCAACCAACTATACAGGTGGTGTTAGTACCGCCTCAATTCTTGCGATATCTAAGTTGTGCATCGACCTTGGGAAACGGCTGCGCTTCGAGTGGAGCGCGCCGCACTGACCTTTCCGCTCCTCCGGCATCAGAGCCGCCAGTTTTATTTACGGCCGCCGAACAAGTGATAAATCTTCGGCATCTGTATCTTGTGAGTACATCCGTGTTGTAAATGTGAGCAAACTCACCGAATTTAACAGGAGTTGAGAGTTATAGTTCGTTTGTAAATTTTATTGTGTTTTTAAATTACTTCAAATGGCATACATGTTGAAAAACCAGCCCATAGACAATAACTGTGGCCTATAAACTTGAACAAGACCATAGACATATATAATGTTCAATCTTCTAGTTTTTATTTTGAGATGGTAAACCTACAAGTAATATATTATGTGGCAGTAGCATCCATCTTTAAACATCACTAAAGCTTAACTGTGGTTGCCAACCCGCCTGCCAAGCATAGCAACTATTGGCAAAACCCCCCAAGGGGGAGGCTTATATTTAGCAGTGGACAGTTAAAAGCTAATATGATAATGATCAAGAATAATCCCATATAAGTATAGATATTAGATATTATTAATTCAAATAAATATATTAAGTTGCAATATGCTTGCTTTAAATTTATTTGATCTATTATAAACTACAGCTAAAACGGCAACAGTACTGGTTGAATTGAAAACCAACATAGCAAAACAGTCACATTGTCCATTGGTGCAGCGGCGTCGC
Source organism: Galleria mellonella (assembly GCF_026898425.1). NCBI lineage: Eukaryota > Metazoa > Arthropoda > Insecta > Lepidoptera > Pyralidae > Galleria > Galleria mellonella. The sequence goes on along the minus strand of NW_026442175.1, from coordinate 162,792 downwards.
GTCGCTGGGTCCTTGTCCTCGCTTCTCAAGATCCTATCAACTTTCAACTTTGTACCGTTTGCGACAGCAAAGCCCTTTTATCGGCAACAAAACATTATTTATTAGGGACCACATCGGCGGGAACATGATTTATAAAATGAGCCGAACACAGAAACTGGAGTTTCAAGAGACACTGCATTGCTTGAAAGTATTATCTATTGTGAAACCGCCTCGACTGGTCCGATGGGTCCTTAGACAAGCCATAAGTCATCTGATCTCGTTTGTAGCATGCAATTTCATCAATTCGTATACAGAGGAAACCATTCATTATAGGTAGGGCTGTTATCGATACAATCAAAAAGAAACCAGCTTTGAGTTATAAACTATTTATAATAAAATATGTAGATATTTTAATCCGTTTAGATTGTAAAGTTTATGTACTTTATTTTATTTACTATACCAACCGGTGATTATTATTTCTAGGTACAGTTGTCCGCAATAAAGGTTTCCCTTAACGTACATTAAGGTACTCTAATCATGATGAGTAAGCTATTTGGTATTGGATTCTATTCCAATATTTTCCTTATATTCGACTGAAATATACTGTATTCCGTTAATCGCATTTTCGATATCATAGAGATGAAAAACATTGGTAATATTATAATCCTACTTCGTCACCACACGATTCATTATTAGACAATTAATGTTATTAAATAAAAAGAAAGAAACTGAACACTTCGACAGATAGCCTTTTAAATAAGGACAGATGTGTCAACCCTAATTATTAGAGTAGCCTACATCTTGAAATGAAAAGAAAATGCATTATGGGGATATCGACGCCCCGGTGAGGAGAAATTACTTGCAAACTGGACAAGGCAAGCGAGATGTCGGCATGGTCTGTGAAAGTTATAACTCGTCAAGTATATTGTCGTGTTTAATGGCCGGCAAAAACCTATTTCATTAGGTAAGTTAGCAGCGTGAAGCTTTCATTTGCTTACTTGGGTGCAATGGAATTCTCTATTATTATTATGACCATAGATATTATAACCATACAGATGTCGCAACTATTGTTGCGTGTCTTTGCCCTAAGGGGTATATTAGACTATCAAAATATATGATCAAAACTATTATGTATGAGTATATTATACAGTTACCTAATATAAGAGAGAAATATAAAGTTGTCTCAGTAGGTTATTTATAAATTATACAAGATAGAATTGATATATATACAAACATAATATATGCATTTTTTAATAATAATATATTAAAAAAATACATATTTGTGAAAAATAGAGCAGGTAATATATATGTTGTGAAAGTATATATAAAACAAATAAGTATGTTAAAATGTTTATGACTTAATCACACTTAAACGGTCGAACGCATTTTAATGAAATTAAATAGATAGAAAAACCACGGATACAAAATGAATAGCAGACAGAATAATATGATATATTTATTCTAATTCACGCAAGACACAGCGACTATTATCATAATGTGTGAATACTGGAAAATTATTTGAATGAAATTCATTCATTCCTCGTAATCGAATCCGATAGGTACTTTATATTCACGACAGGTGGTAAGGGTCACGTATAGATATACATTGTTCCACGAATACTCAATCACAAGGTATGTAACATGTTCAATTTCAAAAAGGTGCATCGAAACAATAAAAACTTATTTGTATTCTTCAGAAATGCGCCTGTGTCTGCTTACAATTCTATTGCCATATAATCTTAAGAAGCAGGTTAACAAATGACGAAATTATTCGATTATTTTAGTGATAAAATGTCATTGTTATTGAGTCACAAAATTCATAAAAAGATTTAAGTATTTTAAAGCGACTTCCGAAAAAGAAGAAGGTGCTCGTTGTATATTTTTAAGGCTATATATATTTCGATATCGAATTAGCAATTCTATTGCTAATAATGCACCGATTTCAATATTTCATTACTTTCGTATTGGTGTTGTTTATAATATGGTGACTGAAATTGCAATTTTTATTTGCAGAGCAAAAAAGCTTATTACGAAGCAAAATTTACTTGTATATATAAGATTCCACGTTCTAAATTTAATAATTTTCAATTTAATGTGTCTACGAACGTTATGCAATCAGTAATTCATTGCTTATCATTGAGTATTTTTATAACTGTAGGTACTCGCTGTTAATTTATAGAGTAAAATGTAATGCACTCATACCAAATCCAAACGCTACTTAAAAAAAATTGGGTGACTTACCTACTACCTGGTAGGAAGTAAATGTTTACATGAAGATACATAATAATATGAGCGAAACACGAGCATATACCATATACATAATAAGTACATTTCTGTTTCTTATTATATAGCAATTATGACACTTATTTTGTGAATAAATTTTAATGAATCATAAGTAATTAAAAAAAAAAAATTATAATGCAGCTAAAGTTACAGGTAACAACTTGATAAGAGCTAACGTTATCTCATATATATTCGAATTAATTCCTTATCCAAGCCGTAGTAACGCGGCTTTGAGAAGGTAATTCGGATTGCTAAATATAGTAAAACAAATCATACAAGTGGCCACCTCAAGGTATAAAAGAAGTAGTTCACACGCATATATCTTACATTAATATACAATAAGTGGAAATCCCATGTAGTGCAAGCCCATGAACAGTGATATAACTGTTCCGAAGGAAGTACAATGACGCAGACCCCGTTACGCGGTGCGGTTATTAAAAGCGTAGATACATCATAAACTGTATTTGCTGAACCTATTATGCTGTAGTAAACTTATTACAATGGAAGCCAATTAACAATTTTGTGTTATTAATTTATCTGTACTTTTACTCTGTATGTAACATTCATAGGATTTAGCGACAAGTACACCCTCGACAAATTTACCTACTTGCTTAATTGTAATTTACTAGCGACCCGCCCCATCTTCGCACGATTACAAATTGTACATAAAATTTTCCGTAAAGAAATATTAAATGACAATAACAGTGTATTAAAATCCATCGTATGCTTTAAAAGAAATAATAAGAGAAAAAGTTGCTAACAGCGACTTCGTTTTAAACCTACTGTTTAAAGATAATTGCTTAAATATATTGCTTATAAATTCGCTTACATTGTACATTTATCACTTATCCTCTCAACATGGCCAACCCACCACAACATTCCTTTCCGTCTTGTTACTACCTCTTTCAAGCTACACCTTTCTCTAATTAGATTATTTCAAGATTTTCATTTATTTTGCTAAAATCTTCATTTGATGACAATGGTCTGAAAAATAACATTAACCTTCAAGAAAAGTATAAACCACAAAAGGGGCCATTGTGGCGTAAATAAAATAAATTTGTGGTTATAAGTAAACCAGGGGTTTTCTAACTTGACAAACATCTTCTTACCTTTTAAAACTCACCAATTTTATACGGCAATTAATGTTAAATAAAAATATTGTTAACGCAACAAAGCATTTAACGTAAACGGTGTATAACTACAGTGTACCTAATTGTTCATAGAAAGATACTCTCACAGCAAATGTTTATAGAAATTATTACATTCTATTCATCGTAGCGCTTATTAGAATTACGTAAAGATTATACAAAACAATTTCAATATTATGCATAGCTATTCTCATGTACTTACTTCTATTTTAAAAAAAGAAGGAATTTTAAATAAATAATATTAAGTGGTTTTTTATTTTTGAAATATGTCATTAGATTAAAATGTTAAATTAAATGAAATTTGTAAATTTCTGATCTTTCTAAAATCATAAATTATAATTCAATTAAAGAATGATTTATTTTTACAGAGAGCCAATGATTGCAGGTGGCAATCTTATTTGTCTTTGGACACCCCATATTATATATTAAATACCACATACAGTAATCCGTTTGCCTTCGCAAAGCAAACGGAAAAGAGGCAGACCCTGCATAAGATGGGATGAAGACATCAGAGAAATGGCTGGAAAAATGTGGGACAGAGTGGCTCAGAATAGGCGAGAGTGGAAACGGTTGGAGGAGGCCTTTGCCAAATGGCAAACAGATCTTCAAAAAATAAGTAAGAAACAATTATTAGAATAAGTTATTTTGTTTTAAGTTTTTTAAATTTTATGTTTGTTTTAATGTCAGTACTAAGTTGATCTGAATAAAGGCTATATTATTATATTATTATTATACAGTAATCCATCAATATATAAAAAATATAATAAATTATAATGAGAAAAATAACGATTATATTCTTGCAAATCACTGTTGTTTTATTAGATGTTGCTGCATATTTGACATAACTGTTACCTGACGCCTTTACTTTTACTTTCGATGCTTTATTTGTCTGTTCAGTAAATTTGTACCTATCATCACATTATATTTACATTATAATAAAATAAGAACTGTACTTATCTTAACTGAATAAGGTAATGGAAAAAAGTTTATTTATAAAATATAACAAAATGTCAATGACCTCATCTAAGTACGGCATTCAAGTTTGTACTTTTAATATTATATTAGTGCCATTCATTTTTTTTATACTATTGTAAATTGTAAAACATCGAGGTATACTGAACTATTCATATACAGCGCAAATATAAAAAAAGCTATACAATTAAAAAAACATTCCTATACAAAAATTTCCTAAATAAAAAAAATCAATAATTATCAGAAGACAGTACATGAACAAAATTTATCATTTACCGTAAAGACGTAACTTCGTGTCTAAACGTAGGTATTTTTACAAAATCTGTGAAAACACGCATGTGTTATACTACGCACTACAGAATATCATGACGGAGGATTATTAGAAATTATTGTATAGTTGTATAGTATTTTCCACTATTTTTTCTATTTATATTCTACTGTATAAATATCGTAGTCGTTCAACCATCAATAATAAAATTTTGTAAATAATTCACATCTGGCTAGATGTGAATTATTGCCTACTAAAATAAAATAGAAGTTTACCAAAATACTATATGTAAGTTTTTTAGAATACTATTTGTAAGTTTTCGGAATACTACATATAAATGGAATACTATCTGTAAGTTCAAAGAAAAATATAAATACAGCATTTTAATCCGGTTCGAGTATAGAGATAGAAATTCACAGGGAAGTCGGCACGTTAACGTATAAACATAACATCCGATTACAAAACCTTGAGAGGAACTCATTTGCTTATAAATGGAAGGCATGACACACAACTGCGGTTTTTTTTTTGCCTGCTGTGATTATTTATCACTATTCATTAATATTCAATTTGACAGACCATTTGTGCGTATCTCCTAGATATTGATTTATATTATTGATAACGTAAGAATTATTTTGAATAACGAAATTACAAATTAATAATCAAGAATTTTTATTAAAATGTATTAAGAAAATTATATAATTATTGACACAAAAAGCTTTATCGATTGGCAAATATATAATTTAGTCTGGATTTTATTCATAAATAATTTTATGTTTCGCGTAAGCATTTAATAAATGGTAATTTTATTTTTTTTATTAAACTACTGTACTATATATAAAACTCTTCTTACAATATCATTAAACTTTTTTTTCTTAATAGTAATCATTAAAATCAGTTAATGATGATCAGTTAATGAATAAGAATAGTGTATTGTTGTTTCCTTGTTAAGAATTCATAAAAAAATTATTTAAATTAAAAAGGAGATTATAATAAGAAAACACGGAATGTACTGTACAAAATAAAATGGCATGTTTTAACTGCCTGCAGTTTTCCTTTGGTAAATTAGGATCTTAGTTTAGGACATAATGTTGTCTATCTGTTTGTATATTAAAGATTTAAAACCGATATTTAAGCGTCATAGAGTAACAAAGATTCAGACATCTTTCTAAAAATTCCATTTATTATATTAATGGGGTAAAAACACCTGTTTAATGGACATTACACGGTGTTTTTACAGACGATCTAAGAAGTATTTCGAAAAATATAATGAGTAACTACTACGATAAGACATTCCATAAATAAATTATAAATATTGTTTATTTTAATGCATAAAACATACAGTTATAATATCAATTACAAACAATGAAAGTAAAGGTGGCATAGGAAGTTGTAATTGGGTAGCAGTAGTGTAAAACAGAAGTAAAATATATATAACATACACATAATATACATATTAAATAATTGAGAACACAATGACGACAAACTCGTAATTAATAATTGTATTAAAAATCAAGTAACAGTAGAAAGATAATGTGAGTTTAAACTTGAAAAATTATATTAATTGTTAGAAGAATAGGCCATTAACGTTGTCACTATGAATACTCTAGTATGTTTTATTACATATCGATGTAACGTAATTCTCGAGTAGTCATTCATTTTGCATTCTCACATGTAACTGACAATGGGACATGCATAGAGGTTGCTAACCTCCATTGTATGATGCGCCCTGCACTGCTGCAGCTACTATAATGGTGTCTACAGATTAATACTATAACCAGTTGTTGTTGTTGTAAAATACTGATTATATTTAATTTTAATTCATCATCATCATATCCCGTCAACCCGTATACCCGTCAATTGTCCACTGATGAAGATTAAGAAGGGGGAGGAAGTTGCCAGTAGTTGCCACGTTTGAAAGGCGGGTTGGCAATCGCAGTTAGGCTTCTAGAGATGTTTTTAGGAGGACGCTGCTGCCCATCCTTCGCCCTCCCTTAGTCGCCTCTTACGACAGCCACGGGTAAGGAAGGGGGTGGCCTATTCAATGCTCTGGCACACACGGACTATTTACAAAAGATTTAATATACAATAGCGAACTTATCCCATCGAGGGATCTCTTACAGACAACCTTTAAGAATCTAAAAGAAAACTATAGAATGTTCGAGGGTACAAATTGTAATATTGTGAATAATAGGTAGGTACTGTATATAGTATAAACTAATAATAGATTTTTTATTAACAAAACGAAACATGTACAACAATAATTATAATGCAGTAGTGGCAGTCAATATAACATACATCTACTGTGTGGAAACGAATTCGAAATAATTGGCATTCTATAAGCAACATGAATTGAAAAACGACAAAAAATATAACCTTCCTGCACCAACTTGAAAGACGTACGGACCATATAAGTATGGAAGGAAAAGTTTTTTGTCAATTCTCAAAGTAATGTGTATTTTTTTGCAATAATTCTTCTGAAGAATTATTTAAGACAATGCAATAGCAATAGCCACCTTTTAACGCTCAGGCTGTGAAGTGTTTAAGAAAACCTCGGCAGGGAGCTCTATGCAATATGGGTTTCTGCAAAACGTGTGTATTGAGGTTTCTTTAGGATCGGTAACGCGTACATAACACGACTAGCGTTGCAGGCTTCCATAGGTATGTTTACTATTTGACGGGCTGTACGCTTGTTTGCCACCTTCGTGGTTAAAAAAAGGAAAAATCAATACAGTCTTTACCTTCTCACTTTCTACATTTACCTATAATTACACATTTATTTACTTCATATTATTAATTTTAAAATTTTTACTAAAATATCATTACGAGTATCTTAATTGTTGTGTGATTGAAATAACTTGGAATTATTCGTATATTTTTATTTTTTAATATTTTTTCAAATAGTGAAATTTAAAATTTTTTTAGAAGACATTTTTATAATAAATAAATATTATTATAATAAATAAACAAATTCATTACACAAACATTTCAAGAGACCCACTGTCGTCTGAGCACGCCTTTATTTGTGACGTTGCATAATTAAACGTGAAAGATCGCAGCTGTCGATGCGCGTCATCTCTATGTACGCGCATGCGCATTGAATCATGTACCTAGACTGCTCGCGGGTGGGATTCTGTTATTGTGATTGATAGACTGTGATTTTCTATAGCTATATCATTAATTGGCTCATTAGACTCGTCAATAGAGTGTCCGATGTCTTTCGAAACAAAAGACGATTGACTTCGAGGTTTTGTATTTCAGCTCATGTTAATCACAATTGAGAACATACCTTTACTACTGCCAGTAAGATAAATCAACATAGTAGATCTCCTATTGATATCTTAGTACAAATATATTTTTTAGATTGATAATGCAATTGGTTGTAATTGGCTTGCTATTACAGCCAAAAGTTGCAAGCGAAATCTTACTTTTACATATTTGCAAATGCTCCAATTCAGTAACAAGTTGTTTACTATGGTGTCGCCCGCATAAAAGTTAACTCTTAGCCATTGGTCAATATTTATATCTGAGATATTGCAAATTTCAAATCTATATTGTATCCTCAAATCTCCCCCCGCACGGCGGCGACCAGTGAACACGTATTACATTGTCACTCCGCTCATTTATTACATTTCGGAAGTTTACAGTTATCGAATACCAACAAAAGTGATATCAGTGTGTAGTGTTGATAACAATTTAGACAAATCAAGCATCTGTTGCAGCTCTGATTTGTGTATTATGCTATAAACTGTAAGTTTAACTATTATCGTTACACATTTAAAAGTTACCGTCAGTTGTCTTTCTTGGCTAATTATAACTGCCGATGACTCATTGCTACTCGTCGCTTACAGCGCTCGACTGAAAAACCTTCGTACCATATTAACGCATCAATTACGATACATATCGCTTTATTATCGCTTAGCTGTCGCAGTATTGTTTGAACCCGTACTATGAGATTGCAATTATAGCGATATAAATAGTTTATTGTTTCGCTGACAGACATTATTTAACATAAATATTAATAATAATAATACACATATATACAAAATGAAATGCGCAGCATGCCTTCAGGGTTTAAAAAAGCAGGAGAATGTTATTGTCTGCTCTTCCGTTTTGTGTAAACAAACCTTTCACGCAGCATGCACTAAAGCTGAACGACTTAAACAGGAGGAATTTAAGTCTTGGGTGTGTCCTGATTGTTGTGCCAAAATGAGAAAAGGTGGGGACAATTCCCAAACTCCGGTTCGTTCCACACCAGACAATATCACCGTTCGTAAGAAAAGTCAAATACCACCTGGCAATAACCTCAGTCCGTCAGAACATACTTCAACTGCATCGGAGCCAGAAGCACTGCTTTCCCTATCTTCAGAGATTAGTCTTTTGAGGCAAACCATGAATGAAATGTGGAACTGCTTTAGAGAGCGCCTCGATACCCTTGGCGAGAAATTATCAAATTACGACGAAAGACTTAGAGTGCTTGAAACTCAAGCATGTGAAAATGCTGCTCTTAAAGCCTCAATTTCTGCCTTGAAGGAGCAATTAAATAACCAGACGCAGCTATCATTAAGGAAGGAACTAGAAATTGCTGGTCTCGCGGAAAGTTTAAACGAGAATCCCGTGCACTTAGCTTTGACTACAGCTTTAAAGTTGGGTATTAATCTCCAGGAAACTGATTTAGACTATGTTTCTCGGGCTGGTCCTAAGAGGCAGGGTAAAGAGAAGAACAACGACCATTCTCCATCGATGCCTCGTCCTTTGGTAGTTGCTTTTGTTCGGCGGGCTAAGCGAGATGAGTTTCTAGAGCATTCAAGGAATCGCCGACCTTTGAAAAGCAAGGATATTATTACAAATGACTCTGATAGCACAATATATGTAAACGAACGCCTTACGAACGATAACCGCCGTTTATTTCGAGATTCCAGACTCTTTGCAAAAAAGCATGGGTACAAACACTGTTGGGTACGTAACGGTTTCATATTTCTCAGGAAGGAGGATTATAGGGATGGAAGTCCAGCAATTAGAATACAATTCCAGGACGACCTCGAACGACTGGTTACATCGATCTCTAGACATTTTCCGAAGACTGACACTGCAAGAGATTCATCTGTTATTGCATCTTCTCCAGCCTAGTTTATTAATTTATACTCACTTGTTAAATTATTTATTTTTAAATTCATCTCTACTTTATTTAAATTTTTTAATTTTGTTTGTTATGACTTCTGTCTACACTTTGTTAAGCACACTATTCTCTACACATACTTTCATTACACATAAACATACGGTACGAAAATTAATTAGTTTTGTCCTTAATATTCAATTATTTGCGCACTATCAGGACTTGGGTACTTCATGTCACTTTTTCATGTCTGTGGCTCATTATTTGTATAATACAAAATATTTTCTTTTTTCGATATATCCATGGCTTCCTTAAATCTGTTGGACGAAATTGATAACTCTTTTAAGATAAATTGCCACACAATACCAATACCTGAGAACTGTTCCCAAGTAATTTCTAAATATACTTTAAAAATACTAAATGTAAATATAAGAAGCTTACAAAAAAACTTTGATAGCTTTCTTGTCATTTATAGGAGATTAAATATTGATTTTGACGTAATGGTTTTCAGTGAATGTTGGTTAAATGAAAATTCTACAATTAACCAAATGCATGGTTACACTTCCTTCTGCTCCAAAAAATATATAAATAAGTCAGGCGGTGTTACGGTGTATGTCAGCGATAAGTGGTCTTACGTAGCATCTGAGCTGGAGGTGGAGGAGGCAAATTGTGTTCTGATTGAGGTTCTGAATTGTTTCAGAGTGATGGCAGTGTATAGGTCTCCCAGCTTTCAAAATCCCTGTACATTTATCAATTCACTTAATTCAGTTTTAAAAGAATTTACATCGACTTCATGTTTTGTATTTGCTGGTGATTTAAATATAGACATTTTGAGTTCAGAATTAGACAGCGATCCCTCTGAGTACCTCAATAGTTTAGCGGAATATGGACTTGTTTCTAGCATCAATATAGCAACTCGCCAAAGAACCTGTCTTGATCACATTTTTGTTCCAGCTCAGAGTAGGGCAGAATCTGTCGTTTGTTCCGCTGATTTAACGGATCATGACATTACTATGGCAGGAATCATGTTAGAGCCTCTGAAGCAATATTCTCTGAATCGTTTTAGGGTTAAAATTGATTATGTCCACTTGAAACTGACCTCAGGGAGATAGATTGGTCTCCTGTCATGAATTGTGATGATCTGGACACTGCTGTGACACAGTTTACATCTAAAATCACTGATACAATATCTAAACATTCAAAAAACTTGAAGGTAAGCCGCTCAAAATTTATTATACAGCCTTGGATGACGCCTGGTTTGATTAGGTGCTCCAAACACCGTGACAGGCTGCACAATGATCTTCGCAAGGATCCTAATAACTCTATGAAAAAACTAATTTTTTCAAGATATAGAAATTTCTATATCAGTTTATTAAGAAAACTTAAAGCTGATTACTTTAATAGACAATTAAATGAAAATAAAAGTGCGCCAAAAAAGCTTTGGAGTACTATTAAACGCATTACTCATAATTCTGTTACTGTATCGACACCTGAAGAGTTGACCAAATCTAAGAACACTATTATGGAGTCTCTTAATTATTGCAATTCCTTTTTCTCCTCTATAGGACACAGGCTAGCAAATAACATTTTGATAAAATTAAATGAAACACAAGAATCACTTGCCAAAAAAATAAAATTCACTTCCACTCCCAAAAATTCCTTTTTCATCGATCCCACTGACGCACAAGAAGTATTAAATGTTATAAACACTCTAGATTCTGGTAACGCCTCTGGTTTTGATGGTCTTAACAATAATATTTTAAAAAACATTGGTAATTTTATTGCGAGCCCGCTGGCATCAATATTTAATCGCAGTATATTGTCAGGATTTTTCCCTCAGATCTGGAAAACAGCTGTAGTAGTTCCTATACATAAAGGTGGAACTAAAGATGACCCCAAAATTATCGTCCGATTTCACTCTTGCCCGCGTTTTCCAAACTTCTAGAGCGTATCATCTACAAGCGGCTAGTTAGGTTTCTACAGGAAAATAAAATTTTAAACAACAATCAGTTCGGATTTCGTCAGGGTAAGTCAACTGAAGATGCTGTGACACTTCTGACGGATACTGTTGTCGATCATCTGGATGAGGGGAAATGCTGTATTGGTGTCTTTCTTGATCTTGCCAAGGCATTCGATACGGTTTCAGTTCCAATACTTCTAAGGAAACTCGAGAGTTACGGTATTCGTGGTTTGCCCTTAAATTGGTTCAATAGTTATTTGTCACAAAGAAGCCAATGTGTAAAAATAGGAGATCAGAGGAGCGATCTTAACTGTGTATCCTTTGGTGTTCCTCAGGGAAGTATACTGGGTCCTGTCTTGTTTATTTTATATATTAACGATATTTTAAACGCCCAGCTGCAGAATTGTGATATAATATGTTACGCAGATGATACAGCTTTGATTTTTCACGGTCAATCGTGGCAGGAAGCACAATACTTGACGGAAACTGGTCTTCAGCGAGTATACAAGTGGCTAAATCACAACCTCCTTACACTAAATGCTTCAAAAACACAATTCATGTGTTTTCATAAAACAGCTGCATCTCGTCCTCCTACACTGATTGCTCTTAGGGTTCATGCTAATGGCTGCTCTCTTTCTGGTGGTAATCTCTCTACAAATTGTAGTTGTAATCAAATTGAGAAGGTTCGCTCGTTAAGGTATCTCGGTATTGTATTAGATGAAAATCTAAACTTCAAGAATCACATATCAATAACAACTAAACGGGTCCGCAAATTAATATATACTATGAAATTATTGCGGGGTGTTACCGATGGTCCTACTGTCAAATTGGTGTATTTAGCTTTGTGTCAATCCATCCTTAATTATTGTCTGCTGGCCTGGGGTGGTATTGCGAAGTCAAACCTAATAGCCCTAGAGCGAGCTCAGCGCGCTGTCTTAAAAGTATCACTGAGAAAACCGCGGCGTTATGATACGAAAAAATTATATGAGGAAGCTCAGGTACTAAGTGTTCGTAAATTATTCATCTTGCGAGCGACTGTACACATGCATAAATATGCAATGAATCTCCCTACATATAATGACATGTTATCGAAACGAATTTACAAACTCCCTGTTACAGACGTAAGAACAACTTTTGCACAGCGTTTCAGAAAATATCTCTTTACACGAATTTACAATCACATCACAAGGCTTACTGACATAAAAGATAGCCGATTATCAACTGCAAGGAGAGTCATTCATGGATTATTGATGTCTTGGTCCTACGAAGATACAGAAAAAATTTTAAAAAGCGCAGTTTAATGTATGGGACGGAACTGTATATTCACTACCTTCATCTATATACATATGCACATGCTTACACACACACACACACACACACACACACACACACACACACACACACACACACACACACATATATATATACACACACACACACACTCGTGTACCCAAACTCACATGAAACATTATATAATTAAATTATCCCTGTTCGCCGCACCATAACTGTAAAATTACTTGCTTTGCCTTCCACAAGACAGGCTTTGCCTAGTGTGGGGTCATAGCTATATTGTACCATAGGCTAATTTTGTTAAAGGAAATAAAGATATTCTATTCTATTCTATTCTAAATACAACAAGATAAAGTCAGAGTTCACAGGAAACAGATTTGCTGTTATTACGGAGTTCTATGAACTCAAATTTGAATAAAATAAATATTTTTTACACATTTAGAAATGACAAATAAGTCGATTATAGACGTAAATAGAAGAAACAGAAAAAAAGAACAGATCATTTACTTACAATGAATCAATTTTGTACAAAGTGATCAATCTGCATGGGCATCTACCTCCGTCTCAGCTATTCTGCCGACAAGTAGCTGGCATGCGTGTCACATTATAATTGGAACAGTAAGATCAGCAATACGGTATTTAAGACCCTGGTATTGTAAGTGTTCATGCGCCACGGTGACCATCAAGATGGTGATAATTAAGCATACGATAACCACCGAACAGTGTACGCTTCCACCATCGTTGTATAAAAAAGCCCATTTCTATAGAGGATTTCACAAAATCATTATTATTAACGGTGATTTTTCCATAAAACCATGTACTTGTCGATGTGTGTGAAATGTTTAAACGGCGTTACTAATGCGTATAAATAATACTACCTATCTGTTCATCGTGTAAACACGCGATGTAAACGATTTTCCAATGAGTGACCACATGTGGCGCTTGCTTTCGACGTCACCGCGCGTGACGTGACGTCACTGTTTATGACTTTGTATTTTAGATTATTATGTAGATTATACTGCATTTAAATATAGATATTTAACAGTATAAAGAGTGTATGCAGATTTATTATTTAACATATATTAGATAATTTCAAATATTTTTTTTACTAATCCGCTTAAATAAAATTAAATAAAAAAATAACAAATTTGTAAATACATAAATAAAAGTCGGAATTCTTTATTTACATCCAAAGTTATATTGATACATGACACTTCTAAGTGTAGATTTAAATATTATAAAATAAAGATTTATTTTATGAACAAAAAAATCTTTAAGAACTTTCGGTTAGATTTGGGTTATTTGACTACAAACTGACATGTTATGATTTTAATACTGTTATACCTTTTAAAAAGCACCGTTTTAGTATGAGAAAACAAGTATGTTGTGTCATTACATACAAAAACAAAATATCATTACTGTGACTTACAACGCAATGTATTTGTAATCCTATTATGTAAATAAATCCATTGAAAAAGGATTTACGGATTTAAATAATAGGCATTTGTAAATAATTTCTGCTAAGTAATGCTAATAGATAATATTTGAATCTGTCGATCCGTTTACTATTGTGTGACGAAACGACACCTGTGGAAAGAAATGCAATTTATACAAGACGAGCTCTGCCCGTATTGATAGGTCGCATATATTTATTATTTATATGTATAAGTTTTTTTATATTCATTATTGTAGTGATAAAAGTTGTTCAAATTACATAATTACTCTTCTAATAATAATAAAATGGGTGATTATCTCAAAGATGGTCCGTTCACATAGACATGCTAAGCAATTTAAAAACAAAGGGCCTAAGAGTGTAACAGACTGGTGAAAATTTTCGCAGATTTGCTGTTTACGTTACGTTACGTTTATACATTAATTGCTGTGCATACAATTTTGTCTGCATCACCGGAATATATTAATTGACCGGGATAGAAAAGAACCTGTTCTTCTCCAGCCCAAATACTATGTGTATATCAAACTATGATACAAAAGTCATAACCAGTGAGTTTTAATAATAACATACTTCAATTTTATTTATTACCCACTTAAAAGACTACTATAACTACTTATATTTAAATTTGTATCCGTCCAATTACATACTTTATTAGAATATAATTTTATACAATAAAATATAATTATTATTAATATCAGAAAATTTTTAGAACTATAATTGGATAAATGCTTAATTCGCGCCTTTGAATTTAATAATAAATAAAATTGCATGGTGTGATTACAGATAATCACAGCTTTTATCTGACTATAACCAAATTAAATAAAACGTTTGTAGACAATAAAGTTTTGTGACTCTAGTAAAGCAATATAGAATTATGAAATCAAGAGGTAGAAGAACGGATTCTATAACGGAGATATCTAATGTTTTTGTCATTATAACCTTAATCCACCATAAACATAATTATTCATATTAATCAAGTGAAGTGAAGAAGTGAAGTGATGCTATGCACAGAGTTAAGTAAGACAAATAACATAATTAGTAGACCTCTCAATATGCAGATTTATGATTATCAAAAAAACCCTATTAATATTAATATGAAAGTTTAAAAAGATATTAGGGTTAAAATATTTGTTGCTTAAAGACTCGTTAGAGTTTCGACTAGTTTCGAAACCAAATTACTTAATTTAAATTAACTAAATACTAAAATTAAATACTTTTGATACATAAATTAACAATATCATGGATAAACATATAACATTTTATCGTAATTCAGAAAAGGTAAAATTACGGCATACGCTCAGTTATGTAATACATGTAATGAGGAAAAAATTACGTGAATAAATGACGCGCTATATTATTATATAGTATGTTTTACGAAAAAAGAAATATTAGTACCATAATAGAACCCATGAGGGTAGTTCGTTATAGCATTGCTCCAGGCGCGACAACTTACTACTTCCTCATTGCACCGTCTACAAACCGGCTGTGCCTAGACTATTTCTTAAGCCTAGCGTTTAAAGCATTATTACATAGTGGGTATAATAATATATTATTATACAGTTCTTTATTTATAAAGGAATTACTTCATTTGCTACATAAAAAATCAGCATATTTATGACATTATTCAAAATCATGGTTACAGTGCACAGTTACAAAATAATAAATTAGAATAAAACGATGTCTATATGTAGGAGACATTTATTTTTTTATAAGAGCAATAGAAGCTAAAATAACAATTTTCAGAACTTTTGTCTATTCCGGCATCGAAGCAAAACTACTGCACCAAATTAGATTCAATTTCCATACTTATGTTCCTGACTGTCAAACGTATTACATTGATTTCTCTTTTTACGTAACAAAACAGCGTTATCTAGAGAAAAATAGTTACCTATTTTGAAATTCAACGCATACGAGGTCGTGGTCAATAGCTAGTGGTAAATAAAGTAATTTATCTTATTTGAAATACCGACTAGGTTGCTCTATGATCATGCGCAGACTAGAGTCATAATATTATAATATCTATGCTTGAGCATAGATAATATTATATTAGTAGAATTAAATATTATAATTTATATAAAATAATACCATATTGGTAGAAATATTTGTATTATATACCTGTCAGGAATACAAAAATTTAATGGCTTTATTTCTACATGCCAATTTTTACTAACTTATAACTTATGTAAAACAAATTTTGTTTATTATCTCTAAGCACTTTAACGACTCAACCAAATTATATCATGAAATTTGACAAACAGTATTTGGGATAAAGAAAGACGTAGCTACTTTTTATCCTTTCAATCAACGTATCCCGATCACGCGAACAAAATCGCAGGTAAAAGTAGTAAGTAATAAAAAATAAAATTACGTTTTAGGCTATCAAATTATAACATGTTGTCCAATCGTGTTATGTAGGTACCTATCCATTAGGAAAGAATATATAATTATAATGTGTAATAATAGTAAGTGAAAGGTGATAACCGGTTTGATTACGTTTCATGTAATTACCCAAAGCAATAGTAATCACTCGATGCTAATCATTATTATACATGATATAATATATCGCTTACAAACTGTTTGTTGCTCTCATAATATGTATTAAAAAATATAAATAGTAACCAATATATATTCGATGAAAACATATCTAAAAAGAAAAAAATCATACATATTACACTATGTACATTGAATTAACGCTAGCTTTCTACATTTTTACTTCCAAATGATATCTGGATATAGGTTAAATACAAATATTTTTAACTTTAACTTTTGTAAAGATAACGCCCTCTGATCATAGAGTTTCTACAATCTTCTTAAGTCTCTAACATGACTTATAAGTAAAGAACATACGGACCCTCCAAATACCGTAATAAGTGACAATAATTTTCAAAATCTTCAGATATGAATACGAAAAATGCAGTGAGACTGACTGACTAAACGGAGATTAATTTTTCACAATTAATAATGTCATAATTTATTGTTATGAAAATTACCCAAAATAACCCAATGCTAGTTTACGAAAAAATCGATATATGCAATCTTAAAATAGTAATATTACATACTAAATTACTTATCTATTGTAGGTACTTAACCACGTTATAAATACAAAACATAAATAGAAAAATAAGGTACAAATATCTATGACACGCATAAGTATCTGTAAGTATGTATACGAAGTTAGGAAAATATGACCTGAAATAATATTGTAGCCATATTTTTCTTCATTCTTAAATCCATCTATCATCCATACCGTTTTGAATGATAGTTCAATTTTATACGTATTAACAGAACAAACTCCTACAAATTAAATATTTAACTACAGTTAACTTTACAGTTGATTAGAGGTCAATAACACTAGGTAACGGTGTAATTCCAAGATGAAGGTACATAGTCAAAATTTAAATTAAATTTTCAGATCTGAAATTACTTATTGCGGTATTTCTAATGTGTAATACATTGTACTGTACTTCTTGCTATTTGCCTACGTCACGTTACTGCTTTATTTTTTTCTAAAACATTATACATTTAGCACTTACAAATTTTTATGTGTACAATTATAATGACATTTATAATTAGTAACTCTTACAGTATCTGTAAAAATTACTAATGATTTTTGTATTGAAAATATTTAATAACAAATAAAAAATATTCAAAAATAAAATTTGAAAAACAGTATTTTTTACATCGTCTGTGAAATAAAAGATCACATAGTTCATTTAACGTTCATGTAACTAAGCTACGATGTAAAATATCGTAACAATAATAGTTACTTATCGTAATCCTATATCGGTTATCGCGGCAGAGATTTATCATACTTACACTTTGTTAAGCGGTTTTATGTTGTAATCACATACATTGTTTTACTTTCGAATAAACGGCTAAAGGTCCATAAATAAAAATCCAAACCATGTTATTAAGTTGTGCAACAACATGCTCTATGAAAATAATAATATAAAAAAATGCTTTTTTATAATTAAATAAAAAATATTTAATTATAATATAGCCATTGAAATAACATAAAATCATAAATAATAATATATATAATATTAATTATAATATTTGTACTAACTTTATAGGTTCATGTCAAAAAAGTCCAAAGGGAACTTAATTGTTTATAACAGGATATATCATAATTAAAAAACTAATAAATGGCATATCCAAATTATATATAATAATTAAAGATAATTATGGCTAATAGAGATTATGAATAAATTATTGTGACTTATTAGTAATATAAAACTAGTCTTCTTTCTCGTGCATTTGTTTTATCAATGATAGATAATAATTTTATTGGCTTTTTATAAAATATTTAAATATTAAAAAAAAAATATGTATGTTTAGGTATATTAAAATATACACGTATTTGAAAAGCACCTTATGTGTATATAATGAAATAATGTAATATTTTTTAAATAATCTTTGATCTTATAATTTTAGTCGCTTTTTATGTATAAACAGTATGTAATTTAAGTATGATAAGTAACTTAAATTAAATTTAAATGATAAATAATTCATATTTTTTTATTATTTTTAATCCGTATGACTAGTTCAATTGAAAAGGTAAACCTAAATTAATGTTATGCAATCCACTTTCACCAGTCCGACACCATTCTTCCATTTGCTGGTTTCAATTAGCATCCAAAAAGTGTTAGTGTTACTAACAAATTACAGGTATACTTTTCTATTACCAGAACTAGGCTACATGTTACATAAGAATATGTTAAAATTCTGAATATTACCTAAAATATTACCATAAATTATGCACTACAAATTGCTATTAAAATTTCAATAGCAATATTGTTGTAGGATCATATGCTATTACAGAACAAGACTACAGTATAATATACATATATATATATATATATATGTATATTATACTGTATACTATATACACACACACACTATCTGTATATATACACACACATCAAATGAAAAATCCAGGGAAAATGTAATTTAATTTCCAAATATATTATATATAATATAAAATATAGCAAACCCAGGAAAATATAATGAATCTCATATACCAAATATTATAATAAAAGTGTAAATTTAATTTATATAAAAATCAATATAGAAAATTCCTAATAGCAGATATTGAATCTGAATAAGCATCTGCAAACTACTATGGGTTAAAAACTTTTGCCAGCAAAAAGTATGGAGAGACCAACGTAAAAAATCGTAGTTCTTTATTTACAATCTCATTTTTTGTATCAAACTTCGTAGTTACCGCCCGCGTTGCTATTGTATAATCTGTGTTCGAGACAAAAAAAAATGTTAACTGTGTTGATGCGTGGAAAGTAACAGTCGAACTTAACTTGTTAACAACTTAACAGTGACTTGATACATTTATAGTTTTGTGGACTCTAAAAATAGTTATAATACTCTAAAAATAATTGCGTTACTGTTTTCCTACTGCGCCCGTGCGGTTCCAATATCTATTGTTCCCATAAGAATTTCGGAAAATCCTCTCTTACGATGCCTTTGTTACAGAAGTTACTTAAGTACATCAGTCAAATCTAACATTTGATTAACCGTGATTATCCCGTATTCAGTCTTAGAATCAAAGAAATAAAAAATATATTGAATGAAATGATTTCTTTGAATCTTTATAACATATAGAGTATTCTAGACTTAGACTATTACTAGACGTTTCGTGATTTCTTGTGCAGAAACAAAGGCAATAAAGAGTTTTCAAACACGTTTCGCTGTACGCTTGGGGGGCTAATCAAGTGCGAACTGAGAACGTTTCACGGTTTTGTATTAGCTTTGTTCCTTACACACCGTGCCGACATCGATCCACTTCATAGAGCATTGTAATACTGTGTTGAACAACTACGCAGAAGCTCGCTAATAAATTTAGATTTTAAGTGACTGCCAAAAGCAAGAAATTCTCATCTAGTTCATCTGACTTTTTTACCAATGTTATATGATTATGTTCTCAAGTCTAAACCAATTTTCACGACTTCTTTGTAATGCCTAGTGTCTGCTTCCGTACTGGTCTTAAGTCAATTTTAAGACCATTAAAGTTGTCATTTTTATTTCGGACCAAAAATTGTTTATTACTAAGCAAAATCTATCTACATTTATAACAGTACCTTACCTACCTACCTTTGTCTTTTTTCTCCATGTTCTTTACTCAATCGTTGTCTGGAGAGATTTAGTTATAAGGCCGCCTTTTGTATCATTTCTCATTAGATTTTACTGTATTCATTATTTTTAAATGTCGCAATAAAGTATAAATAAATAAATAAAATGTACTTACCAGTAAACACACATTTCCGCGTTCTAAATTTAAATATTTCCAATCGTTAATCGGCGTATGTGTATTTACGATTAAAGTTAAGTAAAGAGTACTTATATAATATCCCTCTTATGTGTTTATCTAGAGTGCGGGTCATCAGTGTACTTTAGTACAAGTAACATATTTTATGAAATTAATGAAATGCAAAGGAAATCCGTTACGAGTAATCATGACTTCTACTTGTAAATAAAATCAAACGTCAGATGATATAATATACTGGTTTCGTTAGATATAGATCTCTTATTTTTCTTAAGGGCTTACCAAAGGAATTACATTTACCGGCACTAACTAACTTTTATCCGCGATGTCATCCGCATGATCGGAATATGTTAACTGACCGGATAAAAATAGTAGTCTATGTTGTACATTTCATATAGTACGTGTATACCAAATTTCATAGTGATTGGTTAAACCGTTAAGAAGCTAAAATGTAACGAAGAAACTAACAAATATTTATACATTTAATAAGAATTTCTTTCCCTCTCGTTTTTTTTTAAGTATTAAAAATTTTGAAAACAAACTAAAAATGGAACTTGTAAAAAGAGTAAAAATAATAAAAATATATCTAAAACTCTTAAAATTACCTCCACTGCACTAGAAAATCCCATGTCTGTAACACGCAGAATATCTTTTAACATGTCAATAGTCAACTACATTTTCCATCAAGGAGGAGCTAGCTTGTTTGCCATTTTCATATACAACAAGTTTTTATTGTTCATATAAAATCTGATTGTTACGTTACATAATATAGTCGTTAATAATAATGTATAGATCAATGAGTGATGATAGTTCCAAAACACCTATGACACCCACAAGATATTAATCTAAACGAATCACTTTCACGTACGCCTACGTAGAACAATGTAAGATTTTAGAGTTCCGTCAATTGTTTGAAATAAAATGTGATGACTTCTTTTAGATTTATTTTTTAAAAACACAATCTTTTTTAAATACGTCTTCGTAAATTATGTCAGTTTCAACCTAAATCGATTACTGCTATTACAAAATATTTCAGTATGTGTTAATGTAAATTAAAAACGTAATACGGAGGTTTTCTCAAGAGACTGCATACAGCATACACATACTGCATACATGCATACTGCTTACAGCATGGGGTTCTTCAAAAGGGGGGTAAAGAGGTTCCTTCAGGGTCGGCAACGCGCGCGTAATACCTCTGGTATTGCAGACGTTCATAGGCTACGGTAACCGCTTACCATCAGGTGGGCCGTATGCTTGTTTGCCACATCAGTGGTATAAAAAAAAGACATTTCAAAAATGGTGCATGCACCTCGGTCTATATTGAAGATGTAAAAATTCTTTGGCAATTTTCGTTTGTATATGTAATGAATAAAATTTAACACACTATTCTCTATTGCCATTGAAGAACTTTAAACTACGTATAAGTGGTTCTAATACTCTTACATCATTTACGGTAGACTTGTATCAAATCAAATTAATTGACATTAGATAAGAAAATACTTTACATATGTTGTATAAAATCTTATATATATATATTTAGATGTGAAAGTAAAATAGCGATTTTAACCCTTAGCTATTAATATTCACAAAATTTGCGATATGATGATTTTTACCTATGACCAAACAGGTTAAATATTGGGCTCAGTTTCTTTTCTCTTTTAAATTTCCCTTTAAAAAAATGTTGACGAAATTGTTTTTTTGCGTAAGCCGGTACCAACTGTGGTACCAACTTACGGAATACAGACGGCGTGACTGTCACAGTACTTTATACATCCGCAGTGCTCACCTGTCACGTTTGACATCTAAATAGAATGTGAAATGAGGTTGTATCTGACAGATTTTTAAACCTGACGCTATTCGGTGATCTATTTAAAAATTTGAAAATAGAAAATAATATTTCAAAACTATTGTGTCAACATTAGTTAAAAATAAAAATAAAATATGTATATTATTTGAATAATAATTTATACAATGGTGCATAAATTAATGGAAATCGTTTTTATTACATCTCTAGCATTGATTGTGAATTTTCTTTTTTATAATAAAGCTAGTTCAAAAGCGAATTATTACAATATTATTCAATGACAATAAAATTATTCATTTTATTTTTCTACATAAACGGAACCCACTGACTATGAACGAAGCACGCTTAGCTAAATCTTTATACAATACGCCACAGTATGAATATAGTTACAATCCGCTAAGGACACTCTTTTCAAAACGATCATTATTAACAATAAAGGTGTGATGTTTAATTTAAACAATTGATTTGACATTGACTAATTGATTAGTTTTCCTTAAATAAGTTTGTAGGCGTTATTTACACTTGAACTCAATAAAGTCTCGTAAGACAATAAGACTATAGCAGGTCGAATTCATGCTAATTTTTGTAACATTTTGTTATAGAAAAATCTACAATGAGTACCATTAATGGCATTTCTACAGGCCGTTAAATAAGAAAAGTTTCTTATTTTTCTTGTTTTATGGTTTGTATTTTAATTTAGAGACATTTAAATTAGTGGTTACAAGAAAAGCAGATATTTATGTGTTGTTTATTAAAGATAACGACGTCAAATAATGGAATGTTGTTATAAAATATGTTATAAAACATGTAATTCATAAATTATTAAAAATATATAATTATATCTTTTTTTAAACTATTATCATTATCTTAATATTATCTTATTTTGATTTAACTTTAAATGTCAACGAATATTCAGTACGATTTTTAAATAACTAAATTCGTTGTGTTCGTACCTACATATGTCAGTCGTTCACAATGTCCTTGGTAGGAATATGTCTACTGAAATCATACCGGCAGGACTCTTTTTTAATTATTCTATTAACGAAACTATTTATATGTATGATATATTTTATACTCTACTAATTTAAAAAAAAATAAGTTACCCTGCAAACGCTATAAAGATTAAAGTGTCCTTCAAACTCATTGTTCAGATTTGAAGCTGAACCTAAAGTTCAGTAGAGGTCAATAACACGGAAGATAGAGGTTTTTATTCCACACTGTACCTTCAATCCTGTTGAGTCGCATATGTACATCAATCTTCCGTGGTTGCGGTTACGTTGCAATCATTTTCTTGTCCCACGCAAAACAAATAATAATCAGTATCAATTTGGAGTCCGTATCATTAGTTGAATGTTGCTGATGTGGTGAATGTTGCACTTCATATATTTCTTCAATGACAAAGGACAAATCTACTGGCGTCTCTTTGGTTAATTTAATAACATACACAGATCGTTTATTCATAATTTACGAAATCACACATCCAGTTTCAGTCCATTATTTCATTCATATTACACATTTGTCATATTCTTTTCTAATTTCGAGAAAATAGCAAATTTTCTATATAATAATAATGAAAATGATTAATATTAATTTATAACAATAATAATCACGTCACTTTATATTGTAATTACATTTTTAACTATTTAATACTACTTCACTACCCTAACAGTCGACAGATTCTTCAAACTGCCCCTTTATAGTTGTAAGCATATTATTTTAATTTTATTCACAATAAAACAACCGTTCGTAATCGTTTGTAATACTAATTATTATAAACGTCATTTCTGTATATATTGAAAACAAAACTAATATCAAATTAATTACATATAAACTTTTTGATAGTCTATTTAACAACAGATTACGTATTGTGTTCCAAATTCATATCTCGTTACTTTAATAACTTAATCTATCTTTTTCATATAAATAAAAACTAAGCAGCTAGTCGAGTAACTTGTATATGAACACAGTCATGTTTATTATTTAACTAAATATATATAAATTATGAATACTACACCTTTAACAATCATAAGTATTTGGCAATATATAATTATCAGAAAAAAAATAAGTGCGCAGCCCAAAATAATTCCATTACATTTTTTGCTATTAAGTCGAATGCTTACAAAGCTGTAGATAATTGGTACTCAGTAAATACACGAATTACGTTACTAGTGCTATTAACTCTATAAAATGGCGTCATACAAAAATATTCTTCATATTTTAAAGTACAAAATATACAATCATATCATACCTGATATAAGATTAACAATTCTAAACATAAATCCACCAGTTTCCATTGACGTGATTTTGAAAATGGCGTAGTTTCTAACGATATTTCATAAATTTAAGTGTTAAAATGCCAAAATTATTTTCTTATATTATCTATACTACTGAACAGAATTTGATAGAACTTTTGTGCACATATAGTCCTTATTCTGGATAAACGCAAATTAAAATTTATTCATTCACGTGCTTTACAATAAAAGCTTATGCAAACAAAACTGTGGGTATTAAATAGTTAAATTTAATTTGCACTGTTATTTTTTGTAGGTTAAATAAATATTGAATTGACATTCTTAGACTGGTGGTGTGATATTTCTGTTATTTCTAGAAAACGGTAACAGGGACCGTTTACTTGTATTACAGTTAACGTTACAACCTACATTATTACTGAATAATACATTATTATACTTAATTTAAAAATGATAATAAAACTAATTAAGAATTTATAAAATAACCTAAATATTATTTAAAACCAGCTAATAATTTAGGAGTATATTAATAATTGCAGTATGGTCCCGGCATAGAATAGGCCACGCTTTCCTTTCCTGTGGGTATCGAAAGAGGCGACTAAGGGAACTTAAAAAGGCTTTTCTTCAACAGTAGATGATGATGATGATGAATATGATTTTGTTTCACAATTGCCTAACACAATTTTTTCACTATTTATTAATAAACTAAGAATATGTATAAAAAGTAGCTATATAAAGTAGCGCCGCCACCGCAAAGAAAGCTGAATAATGATGGTACGCTGTTACGCAATGCCAATCAGTAAAGGTACGTTTCCCGTACATTGACCGTCATCCAAGGCCAGGTGATCACCGCGCCAATGGTCATTAGTAATAATTGCCGTCCACGCATAATCATTGCTTTTACCGCTAGTAAATATATATGAAGTATCTATTTTTAATTGTAAAATTTTGCTAACATATTCAAGAAGGTACTGTTATAAAACTTGAACTATTAAAAAATTTTAATTCTTTTAAGAGAATTGTTCTACCAATTTATTTCCAATTATTATTGATTGAACGAAAAAGGTTAGAGCCCCACCTATAAATTTATAAAGCCCCACCTATAAATATATAATATCTATTATAAACATGAAAATTCTGAAATAATTTCCCGTAAAAGGATGTCAAAGCTTTGTATTTCATCCCTTATATGTAAATTTTGTGTCTGAACTGTCATCCTGACATCCTATGTTTGTGATAACGATATAGGAATACAAATTCTTACCTCCACTTTTCGTCTCTAAAATGTTGTAATAGACTGAAAGATTTTAAATACCACACGCTAATGGAAGAGACGGCAAACTCGAAGAAGACCAATCTTACTAGTAGTTTAATTAACAGTGTAAACCATAAATTTTACTACTAATTAGAAATGACAACTTTAATGCAATTTTTACTGAATGTGTCAACATAAACAAATTCGTCGGAAATTTATTACTAATTCGAAGTCGTTAAAGCCCAACGATTTCCATTTTACATAGGCTGCCGCTTTCCATTTTCAAAATTGCTGATATAAAACATATTGGGAACTTACTAATAAACAGAATAAAAATTAAGATTATAAAGTATAGACTGAGCGTGTATTTAAAATAAATTTAATCCATCTTATTATAAATAACACCGGAATGTACGTACCTTTATAATATGTATGTAATACTTGCTATTCTATACTTATTTTTAGTTTTATTGTTTTAAATGCATAATATTAAAAGGTAGAGTATAACAACATTGTTCTGTAGTGTATCTATCATGGAATAATTAAATTAAATTTAAACAATAATTCCGTATTATATAAAAAGTAGTACTTAAAATCTTCATTCACATTTTGTATCCTATCGTCCGCACTCAATAAATGTGAACAAATAATTGTGTAGAATCGTTTTCGGTCGTACTACTTACAATAACAAAGTACTTAAATAAAAACGTCATTCCAATTCAGAACGCTTCTAAGCCATTTTCGAAAAATAATCAAAACTGAAATGAAAACTTTAGTAAACTTTAAAAATAAATAGAAATACAAAATAAACTTTATCGTAATAGCAGTAAAACCGCGTATTGAATGTAGAATTTATAAAATGCATTTACGTAATAATCGTCGCGGCATTGCATCGGCGGTCATTATCACCTCGGACATGGAAATTGATTGGAACATTAGTTCCCAAAGATTTTTTATCTTAATTAACTAAAAATGTTTTGGTCTCTTAATAACGGTTAATTAAATAAGATTACCGAAATTTTACCTGGTGATTATTTTAAATTTCTTTAATTGTGTTAAGTTTCAAAATGTTTGACGCACACTTCACTATGTAGACTCGAATAATAATGATTCTATGGGAATCTAAAAATTAACAGTGATATTTCACAGCCCAGAACATCGGTACATGAACTTTATGAAACTTAGAATGGTAAACAAGCTGACGGCCCACCTGATAGAACGTGGTAACCGTCATCTATAAAAATAAGCAATACCATAAACATAACAGCGTATACTGTTTCGTCCATGATACCCCCCATGCGTTGCCATTCCTGAGGACTCAGGTGTTATTCCTCTATAACCTGTAAATTCACAGCCATATCCCACTCTTCAAACCAAAACACAGCCAGGCAAAAACTGCTTCACGGTACAATTAAGAATGGGAAAGAGGTGCCCAAGCAAACGACTTTTGTATAAAGTCTCCCTCTAGAAAGCGTTTTTCACCATTAAGAAGTTTAAAAAACTAAATAATGCAGACTGGTATCTTTATTAAATATATATTAAAATCAAATATATTTAAAAAACAAAATTAATTCATTTTAAAACCTATAGAAGTTCTTAAATTAGTTTAAATATAGTTTTTGTAGGACTAATAACTGAACAAGTTGATTTCGTTATATTTTTATGTATTACACTAGATAAAACCTTAAATTTGACTAAACATGTAGACAGTATGTGCAAAAAATTTATAAATTCGTGTTTACACTTGAGTAATTATTATCAGTGAACTTAACGCATATCATGGTTTTATTTCATCAGTGTTACGGTACGGCTTGATAATCTAGGATAACTGCGTGAAAATAGGAAAGTCTTTAAAGCTAAAAAAAATGTTTTTTTTTTTATACAACTTAGAATGGCAAACAAGCTGACGGCCCACCTGATGGAAAATGGTAACCGTCGCCTATAGACATGAGCAGTACCATGGACATAACAGAGTATACTGTTTCGCCCATGATACCCCCCCATGCGTTGCCATTCCTGAGGACTCAGGTACTATATGAGTACTGTATAACTTAAGTATCAAAGAACCTCGTAAATCCATGTTTAAGAATTTAAATGTTATTCCCTTACCTTGTTTCTATATCCTTAAGACATGTTTATTTGTTAAATATAATCTAGTCATATTTACAACAAACTCACAAGTAAAGGAAAATGTGAGAATAACAAGAAAAAATAAATTAATGTTGCCCAAAAGCAACCTACAATTGTACCAAAAAAATATTTTTATATAGCACACAAAATATATTATATAATAAATTACCTGCTAGTATAACAGTATTGCTGTGTGGTCCTGGCATAAAATAGGCCACCCCTTCCTTACCCATGGATATTATATTATATATTGTTATTTATTTTTTTTTTTATTTTGAATTCATTTTAATTTTAAAATTACTATTTGTATGCCTACATATTTATAAAGCAATTAAATAGCTGCCAAAAAAAGTGCACGTGGTCATATTATTGTAATCTATCTCGCTATTTAAATACAAATAATTAATTTCATTACTAGCTATATCTTGCGACTTCACCATCGTGAATTAGTACATAAAGTATCTTACGTGTTAAATTAGGATATAACCTACCCACATACCAAATTTGAATTCAAATTCGTTTAGTACTTTTTGCGTGAAATAGTAACAAACATTCTTCATCAAATACTTTCGCATTTATGATATTAATAAAATAATTATTGTTTATATGTAATATACAAAAAGAAAACATTATACTATTTTTTCCCCTGTAGACATTTAAGAAAGCAGTGAAAACGGAGCGTAGATATTTTATGTTCAAACGTGTCACTTTGACATTGCTGTCGAATTTCTATATACACATTGTAACGACTCATTGTTGCATAATAAAACAGCGTGAAATCATGTGAAATATATTTCTTTTTTCATTAAAATACTACCTGCGTCTTTGTCTTAGAATTAAGAGTTTGTCCATGTACCAAAAAACCGTTTAAGTTTAATTGAGTAACAATCATCATATATGTTCAGAAACTTTCACAGTTAATAAGTAAAAATTGTTGTATCAAAATTTATTTCCGTTGTTAAACAATTTACCATTTTTTTTATCATCATTTATGTCATGGCATGGTATAAATTGACCAATCAAATTTTTTTTTTAAATTTCGTATCATCCACTTGTTTATATAAAAGAAGATGTGACAGTAAATAATAAATAAACAAAATGAACCATAAATATTCACTCTGTATTCTATAAAATATAAATGAGTAGGGGGAAACAGGGACCATATAATAATGGTGCAAGTATCCCTCCTCGCGTCTCCGTCCTGGCCGGTCAAACGGGCTCCGAGATGCAAGAATGCAGGGCCGTGCAAGTGGTTCGCTTTCGAAATAGCATAGCCGTTGCAAGGATTTTGTTATTGAATTGCTAATTAATATTCAGACATGTTTTCATCTTATACAGAAGTGACAATATTAAGCAATATTCTATTATCAATATTGATTGGACATTGTATAAATTAAATTTATAATTAAGAATTCAATTTATGTTTCAAATACATAAATAATTTAAAAAGTCATTATTCCTTTATAATTGAATGAGAACTAGATAGAAGAAAAAAATATTTTCTTTGAATTAAAAAAAATAACCTTTTGTTAATAGATCCTAGATCACGTATCTAAGTACCTACTTAGGTACGCGCAAAATTTCAAATTACACAAAAATATTTTCAAGACTTTTTCTTTATATTTTGTACTTTTCTTTTAATAAAATTGTTATATATTAAACGACCATATTAATACAAACACTCAATATTTTTAAACTTTAAAAAAAGAAGGGAGTATATTAAAATTTCAAAGTTAAAATCAGATGCAAGTTTTTGTAAAACTACTGAACTATATTTATATTCATGATACCTATACAATCTAAACGTCCCAACGATTTCTTAGAAGCTGGATGGTAATTTTGCAAAGGTAGAGACAGTTATAGGCATTTACTCCGCATCCGGTCTAAGTTACGCCCAGCCAACATTATATCTATTAACTCTATGCAACACCGCTGTTGTGAATAAAATAACTCATAAATAATAGTTGCAATTATTTAATAATTTGCAGTATATAAATTTATATAATATACTATACACATAGGTTCACATATTAAAATTTAAATATTATAAAAATAATTTAAAAAAAAAACCTGACTGATCAATGTTTCGTCATAACCACGACCATAGAAACATTATATTTTTCATAGTGCTTCTTTATATAATTTACATTATTCAGCACTAAGAAAGGATTTTTTCATATTCCAACGGGCACAAAAGATAACGGGTTCGCACGGACGAAGCCGCGACAACAGGTAGTCATAAAAAACCTTTACTCTGGAAAATTACAGCTAGTGAAAATTGTATTCGTATTATGATTTTGATTATTCTATTGTTACATTTTCTCATAAACTTTTATTAAGTTTAATATTCACTCACCCATAATTTAAAACACTGCGCAAGTTGCCAAAAGTTTTTTTTTTTTAATAAATGTCACCAAATTCAAAATTACAAAGCCACAGTAAAACACTGATCACATGTCTTAAATTTCAATTATCCACATAAAAAATGCGTTAAAAAAGTTTCAATTCGAATTTCGAATTCAGTTAAATAGATAACAACGAGCGCCTACAGTTACTGGAGCGCGCTCTCACTGCGCTGGCCCGCTGTCTACTGAACCTGAGTATCCGAGGCCGCATACTATCTCCTCCAATAAAAGTTCCTGATAACATACACACTAAATAGTTACTTATAACTTTTAAGCTCTTGTTTTCTCAGCATTACACACAGTGTTCGAATTCTTCGGATTTCTCGCATTAATTTGGTTTGTAGACACTTTTTATTTTAATTTTTTCTTGATTGTCGGACACGCGGTGGATTGATACAATCATAGCGAAAAGTAAATGGTTCTTAATAAACCATGCACCGCAAGTGTACTAAGTTAACCTTTTTATCGGGAGCTTGAAGCACGGCGGTGAGCTTAAATAAAGTGGTTTCTAAATATAAAACGCCGTATCTCGACACAGCATTGGCAGGTGCGCAGGCCTATGCGTCTCGCTTTTTTGCGGCCGGCTCAATCTTTTTGCATCGTTTTATATTTTTTAAAGAGACAATTTTATAATTAAGGCAAGTGCGTTTATCGTGATAAAGTTTTACCGAGAAGCAGCGATCGCTGATATCTGTCTTATCCTATAAATGTCAGAATATAAAATTACAATGTAACTGTTTATTTTCGTTTTGATTTGCTTAAAGTTTGTTCTTAAATCAGACAAACTGAACTTTTAAGCTAAATGAGAAATTATATATACCATGCAACTGTATAATATCAATAATATTTAAATTTAACAATAATATTCATGTTAAACATGTTTAAAGAGTTGTAAAATAAACATAACGAGCTATTTCGATTAGGTTTATAAATAAAGAAAACTCGATCTGTAGCTTAAATAAAAAAAATTAAGTTATAAATTATACAAGGATATCTTTTATATATCTTTAGTTACACCTATACTATCTTCTATATTTTTTATCATAGTGTAACTGATTTTATATACTATTTGCCATATGGTCCAGGCAAAGAAACTGCCACCCATTCCTTTTCCATAGGTATTCTAAGAAATGAATAAGGGCACTCCTAAAACATCACCAAAAGCCTACCTGTGGTTGCCAGCCCGCCTATCAAGCATGGCGACTACTGGCAAAACAAAATAGGGCAGGTCTATATTCAGCAGTGAACTTCTGATATGATGATCATGATGATGATATATATCTACTTGCATTTTTACCAATTATCTTCTGGACGTTATTTTTTTCAGTATTACAGTTGAAATGGATGTAATAACAGAACCGCCTATGCTATTTTTTGATGCTGTACAGTGACGTGGCAACAGTGTAAAATTAAATGTTAAAGATTAGCGGGTCTGCCATGAAATGAAATTCCGAAATTTCGAACTCAATTTCGTGTTTTTGTTTATACCAAAATCAGACCTATAAATAGAGTTTAACATTTCGTTCGTCATACATCCTATCATAAAAGTCCAAAGAAATAATATTTTAACATTTTTAGTATTTCCAAACGGCATGTAATATGTAATTTTAACATCAAATTTGTGTTTCGTTTGGCTCCGAAATTTCGGAAAACATTTAATGGTAGACCCTCAGATTACTTCACTATGTATTAACTGCGATGAATAAGAGAAACCGTGTGGAGGTCAACCTGAAGATATATTGCTAGTAATGAAGAGGAGTGCCCCTATTATAATACTAATAATCTACTTATATTTATAGTAGTAATCGAATAAGATGATTTTTTAAACATGTTCTGTATCTTCTATAAATGAAAATTAATTCCAAAGGTTGTTTTTCCATTCGTGTAATTATTTATATCATAAATTACCTATTAAGTCATAGCTCATTAATAAAAAAAAACTCTCTCTATAAAATTTGTATAAATCTCACTAACATCGTGTCGAAAATTAGACATAATTTTACTTTTTAGAGAAGTAGGTTGGCCTAGTTTTTACACTTGTATAATTAAAAAACGGGCTATTATTTAAGAGAATCTCACGGCCTGCCTCTACCACTAACTTAAGTAGTGTAACTACTGACGAAACTGAATCCAAGACATTTTGTTGATGTTTACGCATGGTACAAAATAAGAGCAACAGGGCCTCTACATACAATTTACAGTTTTTTTTTTCCTTTACTTCATTATCATCATTACTCTCTATCCCACTACTACTGGACACTGGCTAACTGCCCTATATATATATATATATATATATATATATATATATATATATATATATATATATATATATATATATATATATATATATGAGGAGTCTATTAGCTTGTTATTAAACATTGATTTAAAATCGGTTTTAAGTTTTATGCTTTATACTCGCATACAGAGGCAGTGACCTTTTACAACATCTGTAGTAGTAAATATTTTTCTTAAACACATTTAGTGAATTGAAATTAAAAGATTTTATATTGATAAGATTTTACTAATAAGTTTTAATCCGATAAGAAATAATTATATTTATAATTACGATTTTTAAAGTTAAACTTGGAAATTAGTTGTAGAAAAAAAAATTAAATAAATAAATAAAAAGTTAAAATTATTCTAAAATAACTTTAACTAATAATAATATCGCCAAAGAGTATTTTGTTTAATGGGTACTAAATTTAATTTATAAACAGTTATTACGATATTTTTCTCACTTTTGTTAGTTACGCCGTAAGCTTTACTTCAAGCCATACAACAAATTTATCTATAGTACCGTACTATAATTTTATCTAATCAACCAAAACGTTGTGTCATCGACCTTTTTATTCAAACCCTGTTGTGTTTTTATCAACTTAATTGCAGTTATGTTTTAATTAATTTCTTAACAACAATGTCTATACAATTTACAAATTGGCTTTCAAATTAAATACATATTTTGAAATGTGTTTTATATATTATAAATATCCAAGATGTTTATTTGATGATTTTCATATTATACTCGTATCTAACTATATTTCAATACCTACTTCCTTTTTTTTAATAGTATGACTAATGCATTTAAGCAAAATTCAGAAAATTCATAACTCCAAAAAATAAATAATAATTACATATATAACTGCAGTATAATAATTTGTTTATGATTTTAAAACATTAACTGATATTCAATAATAGGCTTTATCATATAGAATATTAAAATTTATTTTATTATTCGTTACCAAAAACAATTGACAAAATTTGTGCTACAAAAAATACTTTTACAAAAATATGTCAGCATTACCATTCTATTATAATCTTTATATAGCTATTATGACTTGTTCTTCTAAGCCAGCAAATAAGAAAACGACTTATCTCATTTCAATGGTAATTTCGTTAAATACTAAAGTATTTTTGACATAATTTAGTATGGTGTCAATAGAATTTAAATATTTACTCTAAGTCACTGATGACAGCTACCATTGTACAGTCAGCAACTAAAATCAATTAATACATCCTGATTTCCAAAAAAGACAAAATCGTGATACCCAGTTTATAATATAAATTAATATGCATATTTAAATTATGGTAACACCTGCTACTCGCAGTAAATAAATCAAAACTACTAATATTTTTATTAATACTATCCCTGATTCTGCAGTAAAGCAGCTGTTTGCAAAACTGTGTTTCGCTTTGAAGGGTGGGATAAAGCAATAAAATTATAAAGTACAAAAGCATAATACCTTAGTCCTCAGGAATGACAACACATAAAAGGTATCATATACTCTGATATGTCCATGATACTTTTCGTGTCTATAGGCTACGGTTACCACTTTTCCTCAGGTGAGGAAGATTGTTTGTCATTCTAAACTACATAAAAATATATAGTATTATTAAAATCGAGTGCATATATGCAACGATTTATGAAGGCAATGGGGGTTTCAAAAATACGCATGTGTAAGTCGATTTCTGATGCTGACTGTACTACTCTCGGGAATGCAACAATGCAGTGACGTTACTCTGCAGATATGGCCGAGCGATTTGGGCAGATCGTTCACAATGGTTGCCCACATTCACCTGTTCTGTTCACTAAGAAAAGAAGAAAGGCGGTAATATGAGCGATATCAATGGAAAGCAGCATCGTGACAGTTTCCACGACATATCGGGGTCGAGCATTGTGGCAGACTATTGTGCGCCTAGTTGTTTAATTGGTTTAAATTAAAAAGGCACTTAGTGTGTTCATATAGCTGCTTCCAATACTGGCTTACAGCATCATCTTCCATCAATATACTCTTGTAATAAAAAAACTTTTCGGTAATGAATTGTAGATATTGAACGAATAGGAATATTAGATAGATAAATAAAAATCAAAGATAGCATATTAAATGTATATTTATTATAGAAATAAAATTTCTTTGATCTTTGGAAATTTAAAACTCAGATTCAGAATTGATATTGGTTTTGTCTACCTTCATGTGGTGACAAGGATTTCAAATCTATCAAAATTAAAATGAGTTTTATTTTATTGTTGTTTCATTATTACAACAAGCAATTAACGTTTCACAACTGGACAGAGGTATCTTCCTATTTAAGAAAAATATTAAGTATAATAAAAAAGTATATTTATATATACAGTTTTTATTCTTTCTGATATTTTTCATACAAGTGAGTTTACATAAAAAGAGAGATGCTTCGTTATGTTCCTATTCTTGTCACATAAAACGAATTTAAGAATGAGAGCAGGAAAATGTTTTGTACTGATCTAGTAAAAGCCGACTTGTAACATCAATTTACAGACCTCAGTGCCGTCCATTTATTACAAGATGACTATCAAGGAATATGACAATCATTCTGTTCAGAAACAAGACATTTTGACACAGATCGATCGTTCGGTTGAATGGTAAATACTAACTAATGATCTGATCTACCCAGTTATTGATAGTAGACGTGCGTTACTTTCGTTTGATATATAGCAAATCACGTTACTACCTTACACTTTGAGTTTCACGACTTATTTTCTGACTTTAATACTAGCTATTTTCACGCTTTACTTACATGAATATAGACTATCTTATATGCTAAGTTATAATATAATCTATCAATGTATCACATTTTATTTATATCCGTTATATAATTTTTGCGTGAAAGAGTAACAAACATCCATCTATCCTTACAAACTTTCGCATTTATAATATTAATAGGATTAATAGCATTTTTTTGGTACACAGAATGGGAAACAAGCTGATTGCTCACCTGATGGAAATGGTAACCGTCGCTTATAAACATTAAGAGCACCATGGACACCACAGAAACACTGTGATGCCCATAACACACTCACGCTTTACCATTGTTGAGTATGATGTTATTGCGACCGTACTCTGTTATTTTACTGCCATATCCCATCCTTCAAACCATTCCACGCAAGTGCAGCTGCTGCGTTACAGAAATACGGATGGGACAAAGTGGGAATTCTGTTCCCGGACGATATTTTCATAATAGAAATAGCAAAAAAAATTTAGGTCATCGTATTTAGCGAGATGTCGTGCTATACTCCATTTTTCTGTACAAATTCACCACTTGAGAATCTTTCTTCATATTACTTGTCGAGTGAACTAAATGAAATGACGGAGCCATTGCCACCTCAGCTTATTTATTTTTTGGAACAGTGACCGATAAAAGTTATCAGGGTTCTTTTCCAAACACAGTTATAATTTTAATTGATAAATCCGTATGTACTCACTCTCTCTCGTGATTTTTTAATAAACATGAATTTTAACTGCAAATTGAATCATTGGTATTGAAAACAACGTTAAGGGAAAAAAGATCGAATAAAACAAAAAAAAAATCCAACTTTACTTTCCCTTTTATCACAAATTTTATAATTATATAATCCAAAATTTTAGTGTTGAAAAACTTACTGTTCAATTTACAACTTATTTTAAATAAATATACATACAAAATCCGAATATAAATAAAAACGAATGTAAATAAAATGTGCATGATATTTTAATCAACTTCATTATCTCTACTTAAGTATTACGTATGTCGTGTCACATACGGCCACCTAATTAATGGTCCAAATGTTATCAGCAACATATTTCACATTGTTTTTAAAAAGTTTCTGTCTCGAAATATATAATTAGTGGAATTAAATGCAAATACTTCAATTTCAATCCATAATTTATTTTAATTCAGTTATATAATAATTAACGAATATTTTAATGTAAATTTAAATATATATACTTGTAAACAGTTTAATTAACCTCCTCGATCTAGCAAGAATTGAACCTTCATCTTTCAGCTTTCTGAGCCGATTGCATTTTTAGTCACAACACGAAACTACCTTAATCTAAGACTGTAGAATAAAATTAATATATATTGTAAAATATATAAAGTATACATATTAATAATAATACAAATATATAATAATTAACAATATATAAAATATATATTAAACTAGCTCTCTTACTACCACTGCTACTACTAATGAAGAAAGGAAGACCAAATCTTCCCTCGCCTTTTATATGAATCTTGCACTGAGAATTAGAAACACAAGAAAAAACATGTCAAATAGGCAGCTATCCTGTTTTTAACCAATAATTTTTATTTACAAGCATAAAATATTTTTAATATATACATATCTATTCACAATAGATTATCCTTTGCACATTGTATACGAAATTGCCCAGTTGTAGTCGGAAATAGCCGGCGGTGCGCCTACAAAGAAGTTTAACGCACTAACTATTGTACATCCTCACGGAATATATTGCCAAAGCACGCTTAGGAATAGGCGTGGTGCCAGCACAGATGAGAACTTGGGAACACGCAACAAGGCTATGTTTAATCCTTACTGATATTATAAATATGAAAGTGAGTTTGTTCATGTATTTGTTACGTCCTTGCGCAAATCATCATCAAAATTGGTTTACATGTAATATTGTTTGGCATTATGCACGAGGTAATAGTCATAAAATTTGATATATTTAGGATATAGAAGCAAATAGTCCACTTTTTATTTCGATAAATTAATATCCTAAATACGTAAACGAAGTTGCGAATAAAAACTTTTAATGTTTTTACCGTCTCTAATGCTAAAATTTAAATTGTATATATGAATATAAAAATATATAATTAATACTATATATATTTAAAATCTTATAAAATATTACATCTAAAAGTTGTAATAAACATATTGCTGTAATAGATTTATTTGCAAATGAAGTGAAATTTATAGATAAAACGCAAATTCTATAGCTGTGAAAGCTCGTAAAGGTGTCTTGATATTTGTCATTCAATTACACATATCAACTGAATATATTTCAATTTAATTTGATAAATAATTAGATACGGCGTTTCTCTAAGGTAACTTACAATTAATAACTACTTAAGTTACAACCTAAAGCTAGTAAACACTAAATAAATCTAGATAAAGATGATTCTGCATATAAAATTATAATAACTAATGCAAACTCATACATTTCTTCGTCAGATCTCAAGTTAAACATTATGCAAATATCAAAAAATCATATAATATACAACCTTACCTAACAGTAAATGCCTTCATTATTAAAAAAAATATCCATTCTTAAAAACAACTGATACAATTCCTGCTTCTTTTATTCTGAAGTCAGAAATTATCAAACACTATCAGTTTCAATTGAAACAAACAACTAGCGAATACGTATCTGAGTTTATAAGTCGGTATCTACTCGTATATTATTAAATAGACCATATCTCGCAATCTGTCGGCTCTGAATGGATAATAACGTACCCCGGTCGGTACTTCTATTACGAATAGAGAGTCACTCCCGCCCCCTACTGGCCAACGAGGAATTGAGCTTGGTACTTAACTCTAATTGCTTACATGTTTTCGCTATTCACCTTGTTCACCCTTTAATAGCTAAAGCACTATATGGAAGCTCCTGAGTCTAAATCTACGAATAAAAACAGTATAATATTGAATTCCGTTTACCATTAATGAGATAGGCATTTAAGATTACGTAACTTTGTGTCGGCGCGTGTTTCAATATTTTTATGAGGTAATATTTAACAACACTCTGTTCTGCATGATAAAATAATATGTTATTTATAGCGATTTAAATGAAAAATCGGATTGAGTGGGAGTTGGACTTATACTCAAGAATTCCGTATAAAAAAGTATTTGTAAAATAGGTTTTATTTTCTTAGTAGATATCAAATATATCTTATGTACCTATAAATATGTGTACTATGTATATTACATTAGTTATATGAAAAATTAAATACTTAAAAGTTATTATTGTTATGACTAGGATTCGACAATATTACTTCGAGTCTTAACGTATTTTTAAGTCTTATATTATAAGCAAGAAACACGACACAAAAAATAAAAAAAAATAGATTTTTAAATGTGTAACTGAAGCCTTTTTATAGGATAATCTACTCGGACTAGTAGACCAGCATAATATAAAAATATTATTTTAATTATTTCTTTTACAGGATCGGCAACGCGCACATGATACCACTAGTGTTGCAGACGTCTATAAGCTACACTGACTGTTTACCATTAAACGGGCTATATACTTGTTTGCTTCTTTTGTGGTAAAAAACGCAGTATATGACCTACTTAACAATTTGAAATTATTCCAAACCATTAATATTTGCTGAGATATAGAACGGTGACAGATGAATGAAAGAGTGAAGTCGAATGTTTCTTTATACCAACGGTTTGTTTACGGAACCCTAAAACATTAAAATTGTTTTCGTGCCAAATCCAATTGCTTTTTCTGACCCCCAGTTATATTTGATAACTCCATCGTTACTAAAAGCCTTCTCAAATTAGATTATAATGACAAGTATAAGAATTAATATATCGACAAGTTGACCTTTTATACGAACTATTAATATTAATACAGACATTTTTTTCGTGGTATTAGGTACATAGCAATCATTACATTGATGTTCACATAAAAATGTTATTAATAAACGATACCTTGAGATATATATACTTGTATTAAAAAAGTATAATTTCCAATTTGTTACTTTCAAACATAGATAATAAATGCATATAAAAAATCTTATCGTTCGTTCTCATTCAAATTATAAAGAGCTAAAGTCTACAAAATTTTATATCTGTAGAATATCTGGGAATTAAAATAAAAAAAAAAGTCGATCAAAAATTAAATTCATAATATAAAACACAGTTCCTTTCAATCAAGCTGCGTATCGTGACTTATGTGAACTGTGTTCTATATGTAAATAACAAATAAGTGAAGTAAAAAACCACAGTTCCATTTTTTTTTAGTTTCAGTCAGAGAAACCATCCTTATTAAATAAATACTTCCTTTTATACCAAAGATTTTTTTTTGTAATGTTGTCAATAAAGAATAAACGAACAAGATAATTGCCCACTTTCCATGTGAAGAATATTGTCAAAATGTTATATTTATTATTATTACACTAAGTACTTAAATAACTTATATTATTTTTATCAATATAAATATTGTACCTAATACTGCAGTATAGGTAATGGTACTACTTTAAAGTATCAAGTCACAATATAAAAGCCTTTTATAACTTTAATTTATCTAAAATGTTAAGTGATATAACCAGCAGAAACAGATTGTTTTTCATTTAAGGCCCATCCTTTCATAACAGCCGATAGATTCATCGGTCGTTTGAATAGCCAATGAAATTGCTTCACTCACGCGAATCTCAAATTAATCTTTTTTTCTTTGGTCTCTTTTTATCAAGAACCAGTTCATGAGAACTGATTTGAACTGATTTGGTCATTTAAAAATTATTGTTTTATGGACTCCGCCAAGATAATTTTATAATGTCTGGAACAAACAATATCGTGTATTATTAACCAAAACAATTTTTTTTTCATGTATACACGTTCCAAACCGCAAAGTACCGTTTTCAATTTCAAAAAATACATCGCCATTATTAATTATTTGCAAGATAATTTATTTTCTTTCGTACAAAACAAAATATCTTTTATCACAATTACTGTCCATAAATAACAATTGCAATAATGTTTTATTTAAACTAAAAAAAAAACTTTTATTTATTAAATAAGCATCATTGTTATAAACATGTTTAGACAGCAACAAACTTTGGGGTGTTTGTTTCGCTGTAGGTATATTTATAGTATACCAAAGTATATAAGATGGTTATAACCGACTATACTGTATTATCTACTTATAATTCTTTCATTATAAATCTGCTTATAATCTGTTTTTTTTTTCTTTTGAGTAACAATGATGATGTTTCGTTTTAAAATAATACAGATACAAAAAAATGCACATTATTAATTAAATAATTACATACAAAAGAAATACTAGAGGGAGACTTTGTATAAATTGTCGATTGCTTGGATATCTTTGTCCCATTCGTGTTTCAATCGTGAAGCAGTTGTGTTTGTATGGCTGTGTTTCGGTTTGAAGGGTGGGATATGGCGTGAATTTACAGGGTACAGAGGAATAACACCTGAGTCCTCAGGAATGGCAACGCATGGGCGAAACAGTTTACTCTGTTATGTCCATGGTACTGCTCATGTCTATAGGCGACGGTTACCACTTTCCATCAGGTAGGCCGTCAGCTTGTTTGTCATTCTAAGTTGTATAAGAAAAAAAATTTCATCCTAGCAATTTATACATTCTAATAATTGTCACGATTAAAAAAATACTATGATTCTTTATAAAAAAAAAGGAATAAATAACAGATTATCGCAATATGACTAATTTATTCTCTCATATTAAAAACATCTAATTGCAATTACTTTCAGACTACTGTATCCAACGGAAATGTATTTTTCAATACGCGATTAGGATTGCCATGTTACTTAATCATTGCTAGATATAAAGTAATTTTATTTTTAATGATAGAAAAAAATACAGATAGCCACAGACTAGAAGAGTTCAACAAACTTTGATACAAGCGTTCTGCGTTGAGATTCCATTATCTGAATTGCCATTAAGAACCACAAGAATAGTTATTAAGATTGATATCTATTTACATAATTTGACAGGATTCTGATGACAGGAACTAATATTTAAGGGATTACTTGGTTTTTGTAAATTATAAAGCAACACAAACAATAATTATTAATTGTTAATTTACTTTTGTAATCAAGAATATTAGATATAATATTTTATTCATACATAAAATAGATATATTCTATGAAACAAATGAATTAATATTAATAAGAAAAGGTCACTAAAAACACCCATTCTGACCGCATTGTACTGTCCCCATTCACTTCATTACAGATATAGTTTTTGTCATTTTTATTTGAATTCTATGTCACAAAAAATAACAATTTAAAAACAGTACAATTAAAACTTTTAAATATATCACTGAAGCTATATATGTATTTAGTATGTACACAGGCGGACTTATCCCTTGAAGGGATTTCCTTCAGTTAACCTTGAGAACCCGAAAAGAGAAAATATCTATATATCTGCATTATTATTCCCACATTTATATATATATATATATATATATATATATGACAATAAATCAAAGAACTTATCCCCTATCGAATATAACTAATACCCATACTATCACAGGGTCACGCATCGTATCATTATTCACCGCAGCTTCCGACTGGTCGCATATTAGTTGCTAGATTTCATTCAATTTAATTACAATAATGCGTGATACTAATAAAATGAGGCAATAAATATAAAAGAGCATCAACAGCGAGCACAGATAATTAAGTTTAACGATTCATTGTAAACTATCGGCACAATTTTGATTTATATGCAAAACGGCCGTAAAACATTCTCTTTTGTAAGCGAAGGTCAAGACGAATTGTTATAGTGCTTCGAATTCATTGATGGATTTAATCAAAACAGCAATTGAACTATTTTGGATTCTTTCCAAGTGCATATTGTGACCACTGTTGTTCTTAGATATTGTTACGCATGTAATAAATATCTTTGGCGACGATTCGACGTTCGAAAATCAAAATATTTATTCATTTTTTGTAGCTGTATTAATTTATAGTTTTCAAAAGAAAGAGATTTTAATTAATTTCTATCTATGTTCTACGATATCTTCTTCAATTTACAACCAGCATTGACTATATTTTTTTAATAGTTTATCGATTTACCAGTAAATTATTGATCAGAAACGTTGGTTTCATACAAAATCTATGAAGATTGAAATCGGTAGATATATCCAATTATAGTTTTGGCGGGACATGCTTGAGCATATGTAAAATGAACACCAACATTTACCGCAAACCCT
The DNA here is from genome assembly GCF_026898425.1 of Galleria mellonella. Lineage (NCBI taxonomy): Eukaryota > Metazoa > Arthropoda > Insecta > Lepidoptera > Pyralidae > Galleria > Galleria mellonella. The sequence goes on along the minus strand of NW_026442175.1, from coordinate 119,975 downwards.
TGCACATAAGTTATTTCCTTTTATATTAAGTTTTAAATTATATTTTACAGTACTATAAATTATGATACCTACATTTTACAAAAATATGAAAGCAATTCTTTTTTCTTTTTCATTTTAATAATCACAATTTAATAGTTACAAATTGTGACACCATTCTTCCCTTCATTAGTTGGAGAGCCCAATACATTATTATATATATGTATAATATTTAAAAGTACATTCAAATAATTATATAATAGAACTCTTAGGCAGAATTTATTAAAAATATATACACCACTGTGTATTTAAATACGGTAACCATAATCGTTTGGAATCGGAGACATTTTACCAAATTAAAATAAATATGTACAGTGCGCATAAAATTCATAATTTCTAATAAAATAGATACTCTATAGTAGTAGATAATTTTTCGTAAGATCAACTTGTAGAGGCTATATCTAAGATTGGATCTAGAGGTGATCACATGAATTCATGGGCACACCGCGCGAGCCTGTAGATGTTATCTAAACATCTTAAATTATTGTCCTGGGAGCGGCTACCTCGACTCATCTGGCGTTATAATCGTGGAGTTTGCTAGATGATCACCGGCTTAGTTGGAGGAGGTAAACTTCTAGCCTACGTATTTATGTACTCTAATATCATATGTATCACTACCGATCGGTTCATACATAGATATAATTGTATAGTATCGATATATCGATATCAATCGATATCGATACTACACAATAACTAACACCTTATTCATAAACAATAATTAAAAATAAAGTTTGTACAAACCTTTTTAAATATTAGTGTTTGGCGCTTCTTTCAAATTAAGAATCAAATTTCAAACTAAGCAAAAGTAAAAGACAAAATAATTCATTATCAAAAACAAACTTATTAAAGATTTGACATTTTTATAAATATGGGGATAGGTCCTTAAAACATAATTTTTAGAATTTGGAGACAATTACCCTCGGTTGCACCTGCGTGAAATCCGTTACCATTATTCAGGAATTTTATTTATGTTAACTAAGCATTAAAAATCTTATTTTAAAAGTTAGGTCAGTTTCTTAGTTAAAAATACATTGATACAAATTTTGGTTTGAAAAATTAATGACGATGATGATGATTTTTTTGTTATCGGTTATCAGAGATAGTAGAACGAATTTCTAAGTATGATAATCTTGTACGGCAAGTTGCAGATTATTCCAGTCGCACCAGCTGCTCTCCGAATTCTATTAAATTCAGTTGAAAAACCACATTTTAGATAAAAAAAAATTCGTCGAACTCACTCGAACTCACATTACAACTCGACCACACAAAACGTGCGCATCCAAATTTTTTCGCAGCGTTCTGTAAACGTGAGGCGCATATTTTGTGGTTTTATTGCTGTTCGCGTTGAAAGCACGCTGACCACTCCTGCTAATGCTTAGTAAGGTCAAATTACTAGCTAACTCCGCCGACCGAGTGCTTAGAGTCTGTTCAAATTGCGTTGAATAAAAAATAAGTCCATGTTAGTGTGATTGCAAGTGTTTCAAAGCTTAACGCGCGAATAGTAGAGCTTATTACGAAGAAATGACTTTTGTACATTTTATATAACATAAGACAGGTCAACAATATATTGTGTACGTATTATAAATACTTCAACTCATGATTTGAAATGAAAGGACAAACTATATGATGTTTTTTTAAGTATTTTAAGATGTTATTTCCCAAAAATTATATATCACATTCAAGTGGAATTAGGCTAAATGAACAAAAAGTAAAGACCAAAAAGAACAAAACGAAAAAGTTAACTAGAAAATAGAGCAAGATTTTTTGAGCCTAAAATAGCTCCAAAAAATATTATTTGGTTTGATTATATATATATATATATATACCCCGATATACCCGAGATATGTCCGAATAATCTCTGCATAGAACAGGCCTCTCCTTTCTTTCCCGTGGGTGTCATAAAAAGCGAATAAGGAAATTTAATGATCAAGGTCCCTCTTCCCTCTTAAAACATTACCAAAGCCCAACTGTGATTACCAACCCGCTTACCGAGCATGCCAACTACTAGAAAATCCCCCCCTTTATGGGGGAGGCCTATGTTCAGCAGTGGACAGTTAACAGCTGATATGGTATGGTATATATCAAATAAATCTTTTGACTCCTGAAATGACCATAAATTGCTCTATACACACTACAAAAACTAAAGTTGGAGAAATACAGGAAGAACAAAGATTCATGTACTGTTTCTAATTTTATTTACTTCGCTTGCAAACTCTTTTTTTTATTAAATGGATAAAAATGGCCTTTCTCTTCCATGACAAAGAGAACGTGCGTGCCAAACTTCGTTATCATATTTCGAGTCATTGGCCTCAACACTTCCTTCTGACGCCTGTCAAATAGTAACTAACAAACAGTACCTACCATTCCTTTTTTATAAATATACAGAGATTTCTACCAATTCTTACTATCGACTAAAACTGCTTCTTAATAGGATGGTAAAGTAAGAAAATACAAAATAAAAATAAAGACACAAGTTCAAGAGGTTTCAGTGGTGCTAAAAATTCTTAAATTTTTGTATGTATTTGCATGCTTAATGCAATTACAAGATTGTATATGAAAAAATTGTTTTTGCTTATACATACATTTAATTTTAACAAAATTCTATAATATTAATTATTTTCTAATATTTACCGCGAGCACGTGAGATGAGATTTGTAATAACAAAATCAAGATATTAATTTATTATATTTAATTAAGAATAATGAAATAACCCGAGATAATAATATATCAGTTATCAAGTAAGACCATAGATCATCCATTGACTCTATTTGTAGCATGTTCTGCTTGGGGCCAGTACCTATAGCTATTTTGTTGAACATCACTTTCTGTGTCGCAACCTCAGTGTATGCCCACCATTATCTGGGTCGTGTATGTAATGTAATACAAGTTGTTATGCCGAAGTCGTATTGGTTTTGTTGCATATTTTTTATTTCGGCTCATACCTACTGCATCTTAGTAAGTCTAGTTTCGTAATACCTGAGTCACCGATGCCAGCTATTTTAAACAAAAATAACATAGTAACGAGAGACGATAATAGACATTCTAAAAAATATCCTCTAACTTTTCTATTAGTTCTATTATTGAAATGTTTTGAAAATAGAATGCAGATGATACAGCCACACTTAATAATATGAATTTTGTTATAATGACTTCATTTCAAATATAATGAATTTGAATAGTCTGTCTGCCATCTAATGGATGAGCAAAAATTTGCGAACCGTGTATGAAAGTTATTACTCGTAAAACAAATGGTGTATATAGGGTCCTTTAGTACATAGTTTTCTATATTCATTCCACAAAGAACCTGACATAAAGGTTGATAGATTATGCCCTATCAAAAAATATGTAAGTACTCTGCACTGTGACATAAGTAAACCTATTTCAGTCTTTTCAATGTTTTTCAGCATTAAACGTGTACATACTTATCCTTATACCTACAACACACTGTTGCGCATATTGTCTTTAAACGACAATGTCGAAATACTTTGTAAGTATTTCTGCATTGTTGTAAAATATTTTTACTCTAATATTATTGTCGAACATATAACAGTTTGTATACTTTTATCAAGACCTTATTTGTAAGGTTTCGTCTAAGTACTTGTATTTGCAATGTGTTACAATTCAACCACGTACAACGAAATTTTGTAACTCTCAGTTATTTCATATTATCAAAATGTGGACAATCTCTCCTTGTTTATGTTTCTACCCTATCAATACAATCTTAAGAAGTTCATATAAAATAGGAACCAATAAGCCATAAAAAATAACAGGGTCAGGCGATGAATTAAATTCAACTAACTCACAGCATAATTCTGTTCATGACATCTACACCAAATCATACTCCTACAGGCATTTATTTTACCATTACGTCGACCTATTACAAGAAAATAATAGCAACGAATGAGAATTATCATGAGCGACACAGTATACGCTGTTACGTCCATAGTACTGTTCATATTTATAAGTGACGGTTACTAATTTTCATCAGGTGGACCGTTAGCTTGTTTGCTATTCTAAATTCATTAAAAAAATTATAGGAAAGACATAGTTCAATCTAACGATAATTATACCAGAATATTTTTAATTTAAAAGTAGGTATTTTTGATCCAAATTATTACAATAAAAAATATTTCTATTCTATTTTATTACGTAAACATAAAATAAGTTTTAAACAAAACATTTACTGTTTTGATTACGTCAATACGTCCTCTACTAAATATCTAATACTACGTTTCTGGTCTTGACATATTCTGCAATTATCTACAATGACATTTTTATTATCTATGTAATGATATCTAAAATGTTTGTAAAATATACTAAAAATTACTATAATTTACAATAAATGTTTTTAGATCTTTGCTTTTAATTTTTATGGGCTATCTATTAATATTTGTACGACCAAAGCATTCATACTTTACATTTAAATGCTAATTTATATTCACTTAAAAGTTTGGCTTTTGCAAGTAAAAAAAGACTTTATACTAATTTGTATTCAGTTTTATATATAAAGTTTTATATTTCCCAAATAAATAAGTCTCAATACAAAAACAATATTATGATCAAAGAGAAATATTGAAAAGCAAGCCATTATCTTATCATACAAATTCTATCAATGTCCATTCTCCTCAATGCGTATAATATAGCAACGATATTGTAGAAATAAAACGCAGTAAGCATTATGGAGTGCAACCGAAGCGTTTCGGTGTTGCAAGTGCACTTTGCAGGGGGCGTGGGTGCGGCGGCGGGCGCCCGCGGCGACCTATCTCCGTGAACAAATTATAATTTCAAAATCCCCATCGATTTATGTGAATGCTCATCTGTATAAAGCTGCTCCATTTCACGATAAGTGTCTTACTATACTTTTTCTAAAATAATAAAGAATATTCTGCGAACATAAATGCATTTATACAAAGGAATTTTCACATACAACTTTGAAATAATATTAAAACTACGAGTATAACTATACAGTAATCATCGTTAATTATTAGCCAAATAGTGGGAAGTATATTTTGTTAATCTTCTTATGAACTGTGAATTAAATATTTTGGTTAGAAATTATCAAATTCGAAAGGGTGTTTATAGAGCCACTCATTTATTTATTTGTTACATAATTTGTTATTTATTGTTACTCAAAGCAGTATATATTTACTAGGTTTTAACCGTAACTTTACCCAAGTAAGATAGTTGGATAGGATAGTACATACGATTTTATTCAAGTCCATTCGATAGTATTTTGGTGAAAGAGTACCAAACAACTAACCATCTTTAAATTTTCTTTAAATTTTCGAGCTTATATTGTTATAGGATTTAATAATACTCTATAATCTTAGTGAACAATAAAGATTAAAAAAAGTATTAGTTTCATCTGCAAAAGTACAAAAGTTTCATAGAATTACGTCAAAGTATCTATTTTCAATTTTCGTAAAGATTTTCAATAAGATTTGAATCTTTGCGATGTAAGTTTTATTAATTTTCTGATACATCAACGATATTATAAAAAAACAGTGATCGTAATACAAATTAAAAAGAAATAAAAGTGTATAATCACGGCATTTAAATAGAACTATGTAGGTAGAAAAAGATATAAGCATTAAAGTTTTACAATCGTAAATCAAAGGTATGAGCTCGAAGCTCTTGTTATTGGAAAAAGGCAATACGCGCGGCGCCAGTTATAAGTTTAAAATATGCTCTTTACTTTCAAACCTTCTACGCTAAATAAGTTCAATTTAAGTTATCTTGTCTGTATACATTATAACTTTCAGTTATTTAAGATATTTGTATCATTATAAGGTATACTTATGTTTTATTATACATAATAAATTATAGTATAATTATTTAAATAACATTCAGTAAAAAAATTGAGATGTTTACAATCAGGTTCAAAAGGTTTATAAAGTTTATAAGAAACAAAAACGATATTTTTAGAAATACATCCAACCTTGACAGTATTTTTAAGTCCCTATATTTAAACAGATATTTCTAGTTCTTTTTTATTTTTTTAAGAGGGTATTGATGCATATGATTTTTTTAATATTTAAATTGATATATTTAAAAAAGGAATTCTAAAACATCTTTTAATTCATTTTAAGAAGTCATTCCCTTATCAAAATCCATTACATAATTCACGTATAAATGAAATTGGATTATTACTGAAGGCCTATTAAGCACAATTGTTTCAACCCCAAATTTGTAAACAACAACCTACAACTAAACATTATATGACACAGTATTCCCATTGAACGTTTTAGTATTTACTTCTGGCATAGATTCAATTGTATTACAATGGTGCAACAAAGATTTGCGGTTGCCCTCAGTGGAAATGCCAAGAGGTTTGCCTTCACGAGCCGAGATGACCTCAGTGAGCGCGGAACTCATTTAGTGCAAATAATTAATCTCATCAATATGGGAAGATTGTTAATAATGGGGACTAGCAGCCCCGTTGCAAACAATATATCCTATCAGGTCATACTATACGTGGTTCCTCTGAAAGCTATCGTAGTCAATGTCTGGTGAATTCATAACAATGGACCGACATAATTGACCTTATCTTCGACTTAGGGACGGTACCTAACTGACGCACTAGTAGCGCAGGCAAAGTTACCATTCCATAACCATTCATAAAAATGTAACCTCATTGTATATTGTTATCATTATGGATCAAAATAAATTTTTGGTTATAATTTAAAAATAAAGATCTAGAAATACCTAATTTCTGCCAATGAAAAAGGAATAGCAAAGACATCCCATAATATACACATATTATGGTCAGTTTGAAACCCTCTTTTTTATAATTATTTCAAAATAATTATTTTAATATTATCGATCTGTAATTTTGATACTCAGATAATTAGATTTTTGGATATTTATTACTCATTTACACTTATAAAACCAAACAGATATGAATTAAATTTGGTACAAAACTACACTGACAACTTATATATACTAGATTTACATATTATTACTTGTTACCTTAATTTACTTAGAGACACAGAGTGTAGTTAGTAACAGTATGTAGGTTAAACTGTATAATATTTTATATCATACCCACTTATTACTAACCATTTACATTATTCAATTAAATGAGATTGCAAATCGTATTAAATTCTAACTTTAGCGTCTATCATATTTATATGATTAATAGGTTACATCAAAAGGTCGAGGCAATTGCATAAAATATAAAATGTCTAGTAATATCGATAGCCTTGAATGAGATAAATATGTTCAAACTGCAATGAAATATTATTAAATAGTTAAAATAGTCATTAGCACAGTCATTGATTAAATACTTAAAATTGAAAAATGATGCCAAAGCGATTTGATTAATTTGTCACGAGATAATCCGTCGAAAAGATGTAGTTCCGGAAAAATTATGGCCCAAACACATTTGTCATATAAATGGTGCAGTTTATATAAACTTAGAGTCGCGTCTAGGCAAACGTAATCCTGAACGCCACCTAGCTTGAAGATACGACAATTTATACAATATGGCTGAAAAACATTGAATGCGTAAAACATAGATGGTAATGCACCTTAGCATGTGACCATGTCCAGCAGTGGACTAATGTAACTGGTGATTATAATACAAATGTCTATTGTGATTTTATTCATTAAAATATGATATATTATGTCATATCTTCATGTTTCTTTTATTGGATAATAAAGCTTTACTACACTAGTAAAATTGTTGTTTCAAAAATATTTAACTTCTTGTCAAACAATAAAATTTTAGGATAATCTTATAAACAATAATTTTAAATGTAGCTACTTGCTCATAATGCCATATATTTATTGCAAAATGCTTTGAACTTATTTAATTACAAAAAAAAGATTCGTATTCAAGTAAATTCAAGTAAAAATTTATAAATTTGACTGTCATAAAACTTTTCGTAGTTACATTTTGTGGTTTCTATATAAGACCTATATTTTGAAGTTATATTTCTGTTAAAAAAAATATTCAGAAAATAACCGACTAACCGAAAAGTATCTCGAATTATTGAACCCTTACTTATACGTCATTAGCAATCATGAGTACTACTTTAAAATGCCAATTCATTGCTATAACTGTAGCAACGAATTCATTTCAATAATGAAAGCTTTTAGCAACAATGATACATTAATGACAAATAAGTATATATTACCAAAGCGAAATTACCAAAACGAATCCTTACATTTTCGTTGTCAGTTGCAATAAGCACGAAATCGTCGATTCCCATGAAACACTACATACAATATAAAAACCAATCTCATTAAGATAATGTTATGAACTTAAACCATGGAACCCTTTAAATGGTCACATAACTTTGCAAAACGAAGTAATAAACACTAAAGAAAAGTTTGAATTACAAAACAGGTTTTGTTGGATACCTTGTGAGACTTTACAACTTCCATCATCACGTACTCATAAGAAACCGCAATATCTTAGAACAGAAAATAAACTCAAATAAACAATATTACAAATTCCTTAACTCGACATATCGAAAGCGCGGGTGTTTGCTATTCCCAGGAGTCCATTAGCATGTATCATCGGTATCTATCGTGGACTGAACGGAATCGAACCTTGACACTCTATCAACTTGTCGCTCACATCTTATGGGGCGAGATAATTCCCATCATCGCACTGTACGAACTTAAAAGCACTAGTAAATTGCTTGAATCATCTTGTTGGTATTAAGCAAGAATTTACGAGTTACTAAACATAATAATTCAATATGCATCTGCTTTATTATTTAGAGGTTTAAAACTTGATAATATACAATGATCTTTATTCACACTGCTGATAGACACATTTTAAAATGAAGTTTTTATTCTTATCAGGCTTTTTGTGCGCTTCCTTACCCGCTTGCCTAAAACTACACCTATTTGAATTCCAGTGATAATATTCAAATTAGATACCTTTTCAAATATATTTAGGTACACACATATAAAATTTATAACCATATATTTAATATAACAGTCAATATTTATAGTGACTGACCAATAACGCTGATGAGATTGTACATACTTGTGATGCCGTTGTACTAATTTTATAGTACGCGCATCAAAATATATACGACTATATTATATTCATAAATAATTCTTAATAATGTATTAAGTTATACTAGAACATTCTAAAGCTACTAATATAAAGTTACTTACCTCATGAGTAGTGTCACCTCTGTGGAACCTCTCTTCGGTCTCGCGGACTCGCTCTGTCACATTCTTGGTCAGAACTCTTCGGTCAAAACTCTCCCGTACCTTGCCTTCAGGGTTGGCAACTACACACGAAGTCGTCAAGACTTTGACTCCAACTGGCGCCATCTCGCCTCCCACCACCCCTGCAAAATTAGAATTTTATATTATTTATTTAACACTTTATTTATTTACCACTTTATTGCACTAATATTACATGAATTGATGTGAATATACTTGAAATAAGTGTAGTAATAAGTACAAGAAGCTGTTTTATTGTTAAGCAATGTCTTCTATACAACTTTTGGATAGAAGGAATTAATATTCTTAATTTCAATCTAACAAATTAATGTGAATTAAAATTTCAGATTTTGATGTGCGGAAACTATAATCACTTTAATTATAACCAATATATGTATATAGTAATGTAGGACCAATACAGAATTAAACCGTATTCAATAATAATTATTGAAATTGATTCAGAATGTGTAGAGATATCGCGGAACATACAAAAATTTACACTTTTAGCATAGCTAAAACAATTATCAGGTTAACTTCAGTAAATTACACGACATTTGAATGGATATTACAATTATTTTTTATTGTTATTATTATGTTAGATATTTTAATCCGACGAACGTGGCCATAACGTGTCAACAAAAAAAATAACAACAAAGAAAACGAAATTAAGTAGATTTTAATCTTATCATCTTATATTCAAAGTTCAACAACGCATCACGAGTCGAATCATCACACCATATTCTTTACCTTTCCCAAAAAAAGAATGGCAGAATGTTTTGTTAGAGAAATATTGTGTAATTAAGTACAAATAGGTAGGTCGGGTATAGTTATGATCATTGGACTTGGACAACGGTTTAATTAGACCACTTTATTATCTTGAGAACTACTAATTAAAAATCATTTGTTACGTCAGAATACAAGCTAGTTATTGTAGTATCTCAAACAGGATGATGAAAAAAAAATATTTATTATTTTGTAATTACAAACTGAATTATATTTAAACATAAATTTAAAATAAAAGTTGACATTTTCTTATAATACAAAATATACAATATAAAATAGAAATAATTAGCATTATTTTAAAAGAACATTCTATCAGCGAAACTGATCATTTTTCCAAGATATAAATTATTTAACTAAAAGCATTCTTTTTATCAGAGGGAGACTTTGTGCAAAACTCGTTTGCTTGGACTAATCTCTCCAATTCACGTTTCTACCGTGAAGCAGTTGTGTTCGCGTGGCTGTGTTTCGGTTTAAATGGTGGGATATGATAATGAAACCACAGGGAACAGAGGCGTAACACCTAAGTTCTTAAGAATAACAACGCATGAGGGTATCATAGGCGAAACAGTATACTCTGTTATGTCCATGGTACTGTTTACGTCTATAGGCAACTGTTACCACTTTCTATAAGGTGGGTGGTTAGCTTGTTTACCATTCTAAATTGCATAAAAAAAAACACATAAAACGTTCACTCTCCCTTACTACTAGTATAGATATGACTTACTTGTGTCACATTTAATATAATATAATATTATACTAGTAGCTATGCCCATACTAAAACGGCATGTGACTCAATTTTTTTATCATCCTTGATAGAGATGGGCAATCCACCTGGGTGGGTTTAAAGTCTGGTGGGTAAAAACCGGGTGTTTTGGGTTTATTGGGTTTAAACCCCATAAACACCCAAATTTTTGGGTGTTTATGATTTTGTACTTCATCATCGTCATCTCAGCCGCAAGACGTCCACTATACTGGACATAGACAATATTATTATGCAGCCTACAGAATAAAAAACTTTTAATTTGATTTTGAGTTTATTAAGAAAGAGATGAAAGTAAAATGTAAAACTACAGTCAATCACTGTCAGATTCAGAGTTATTACAAGCGATGAATTGTATAGGTTCGATAGGCTCTATTTCGTCTAAACTGTTATGTTCATTTACTTGCTCAATGAAAGCTTCTAAGGTATTTTCTTCATTAAACTGAATGTCCTCGCATTCAGCTTTATGTTTAAGATTCCAGTTATAACAAATGAATGAAATTTTTTCAGTTCTTTCAGTTGTAAGTCGATTTCTTTTGTTATTATGTATGTAGCCTTGGATACTAAAGGAACGCTCAGTGGCTGCCGAAGTACAGGGAGCTGATAGAATACGAATCGCTACTTTGCTTAACTCAGTGGAACCACAAATACCTTTCCACCATATTAGGGGCTCAATGCTATCTAATGAGCTCCATACAAATCCTCTGGCCCAAAAGTTTTCTTTAGCTTTATAACACGCCAAATCTGCCATTACATTTGACAAACTTAAGTGTTGGCTTAAATTGTAGATAAACTCCATACCCTTAAGTTCTTCCTCTTGAGTAAGTTCGACTCCTAGAGTCCTGGGGTCTAGAATATATGCTGCAAAATGTATTGGCCTCATTGCCATATTGCATCTTGAAGATACTGATGTTAGAATCTGCTGTTTGCTTTCTTCGCTCAATGTCGAAATCTCATTTAATGCAAAACGTATCTTAGCTTGTACATCTCTAAATGTAATGTATGTGCGATGCAAACGATTCTGGTCGCTCTCTAAGTAAAATATGCTTTCAGTGACTGGTTCCAAAATACTTATACATTCCCCTGTCTTCGTCCAGAAATCATCACTTAGAATTAAATCTTTAATATCTCTTGAAATTACCACATCTTCTCTAACTGTTAATATTTGCAAAGCTATCTTATTTGCTTTCAAACTTTTTAACGAAGTAACATGACTTCCCCATCTTGTAGCACAAGGCAATTTTAGTGTTTGTGTAGAATCTTCACCCTGCCTTGATTTTATCAACAAGGAACTTAATCGTTGACTCCTTTTAACAGTTTTTATTATATTTATGGCTTGCATAATAAACACAGTTACTTCTTGTATCTTTACAATATCTTGGCACAACAAGTTAAGGATATGTGCACAGCAACCGAGAGGAACAACATGTGGATATTTGAGTTTTGTTAATTCGAATGCCTTTTGTATATTTCTAGCGTTATCGCCAATAAGTACAAGAAACTTATTTGCTCCATACACTTTCATTACTTTTTCAACTTCTTGGCTAAGGTATTCACTAGTGTGAGGATTACTTTCTGTATTCAAACTTTTAACGTATGCAGGTTGAGGTTTTGATATAAGAAAGTTTATTATTCCTTCATTTCTTAAATTAGACCAGCCATCGCACTGAAGGTGTAAGTAACTACAAGCATTTAGTTCCTCATTTAACTCAAAACGCATTTCTCTATATATTTTATCTAAGTATTTTGTCGCTAAAGCTTTACGTGAAGGTATTTTAAATTTTGGTTGCAATTTTTCGAAAAATTGTATCCATAAAGGATGTTGCACCATCGATAATGGCGTCCCTGTTACAAATATAGCTCTCGCTAATTCTGTTTTTATATGATCATCGGTGTCTTGAAACTCAGCATTTATTGTAGTGTTAGCAGACGACGAGGGGCTTATAAAAGAATCATTTGTCTCTATCTCTGACAGTCCAGACATTTTGGTTTTGGACGAGCTATCTTTTATAAGTTTCATAGAGTCTTTTAATGTTTCTGGAGATTTTGGACAAGTGATAAGATGTTGAAGCATTTTGGCAGCATTACTGAATTTGTAGACCTTATTACAAAGCTTGCAAGAAACAGACTTGTTTGGTAAAGTACGGTAGTGCTCCCATATGCGTAAATCTTTAGGTCTCCCCATTGAACCTAAAAAAATGAACGATGATTAGTTGGTCTGACGAAAATTCAACAATAGAGTGCCTATTTTTTTACAATGATTATTTCTTGTTATTTACAATAAATTTATTAAAAAAATAATAAAATAAATACAAAAAACCTTTGTAAAATTACATCTCCTCGGAGGATTAAACGCAGACGCTAGTTTATTATCGTATTGTTCTGTATTTTTCTCAGCAACTTCTTTAATTCGATTAGGTACTTACGCATATTATGTTAAAAATAAATATCTAGTACACATCTTAGGCTATCCACCATTATTATCCAATGACGACTCTCAGCTAACTATGCACTATCATCCAAAATAAACGTGTATGGAAAATTTTATCCCAGTCGGTTGAGGATTGAGGATAATTGCATCAACATACGAACATACCTACATACTTTTATTTACATAACGCAAGCTAAATAAAAGCTTGTAATAATACATCTAATTTTAAGTTAAAATTGTTAAGTGATCATGATATAATTGTATCATTCAAAAATCCACTTACCTTTAATTATTTCTTGTTAAGTATAAATATTATTTCAAATCTGCTCCCTTAATATGCACTTTTTTACTGCTTTTCCTACCTAACACGTTACCAGGAAGTCACGTTACCAGAGTCAGAGTAATAGTGAACACGTTTGACAGTGATTGTCGTCGCCTCATATTCAGCGTCGACGAATAGGGGAATCCCCAGTCATAATGTATTGCATGCGTGGCGGTCTTACTTCAAATCCATAAACAAAGAGATAATTACAGAACTCGATACTAGATGGCGCTGTTTTTGTTTGAAGAAAGTTTGCGGGCTAAAATACATAGAATTTCATCAATGACTTCCACAAAGAACAACATTTCTGTTTTTTCTAAGTCCGTATCTCTTCCGTATATTTCATAAGATATAAGCTTGGGCTACATTGTTATGCAACGTGATTTTGTCGCTGTCTTGCTAGCAGGGTTGACAGATATACGATTTAAATCGTACTCATACTATTATTTGTCTATTTTTTAATGTACGATCGTAAAGATTATGATCGTAATTCGCACAAAAACATACGACTTTTTGGTTACCTGGCAACATTTTTATTATGAAACGAACATGCTCACATCATCAGTCACATGTAGAGATGGGCAATCCACCTGGGTGGGTTTAAAGTCTGGTGGGTAAAAACCGGGTGTTTTGGGTTTATTGGGTTTAAACCCCATAAACACCCAAATTTTTGGGTGTTTATGATTTTGTACTTCATCATCGTCATCTCAGCCGCAAGACGTTCACTATACTGGACATAGACAATATTATTATGCAGCCTACAGAATAAAAAACTTTTAATTTGATTTTGAGTTTATTAAGAAAGAGATGAAAGTAAAATGTAAAACTACAGTCAATCACTGTCAGATTCAGAGTTATTACAAGCGATGAATTGTATAGGTTCGATAGGCTCTATTTCGTCTAAACTGTTATGTTCATTTACTTGCTCAATGAAAGCTTCTAAGGTATTTTCTTCATTAAACTGAATGTCCTCGCATTCAGCTTTATGTTTAAGATTCCAGTTATAACAAATGAATGAAATTTTTTCAGTTCTTTCAGTTGTAAGTCGATTTCTTTTGTTATTATGTATGTAGCCTTGGATACTAAAGGAACGCTCAGTGGCTGCCGAAGTACAGGGAGCTGATAGAATACGAATCGCTACTTTGCTTAACTCAGTGGAACCACAAATACCTTTCCACCATATTAGGGGCTCAATGCTATCTAATGAGCTCCATACAAATCCTCTGGCCCAAAAGTTTTCTTTAGCTTTATAACACGCCAAATCTGCCATTACATTTGACAAACTTAAGTGTTGGCTTAAATTGTAGATAAACTCCATACCCTTAAGTTCTTCCTCTTGAGTAAGTTCGACTCCTAGAGTCCTGGGGTCTAGAATATATGCTGCAAAATGTATTGGCCTCATTGCCATATTGCATCTTGAAGATACTGATGTTAGAATCTGCTGTTTGCTTTCTTCGCTCAATGTCGAAATCTCATTTAATGCAAAACGTATCTTAGCTTGTACATCTCTAAATGTAATGTATGTGCGATGCAAACGATTCTGGTCGCTCTCTAAGTAAAATATGCTTTCAGTGACTGGTTCCAAAATACTTATACATTCCCCTGTCTTCGTCCAGAAATCATCACTTAGAATTAAATCTTTAATATCTCTTGAAATTACCACATCTTCTCTAACTGTTAATATTTGCAAAGCTATCTTATTTGCTTTCAAACTTTTTAACGAAGTAACATGACTTCCCCATCTTGTAGCACAAGGCAATTTTAGTGTTTGTGTAGAATCTTCACCCTGCCTTGATTTTATCAACAAGGAACTTAATCGTTGACTCCTTTTAACAGTTTTTATTATATTTATGGCTTGCATAATAAACACAGTTACTTCTTGTATCTTTACAATATCTTGGCACAACAAGTTAAGGATATGTGCACAGCAACCGAGAGGAACAACATGTGGATATTTGAGTTTTGTTAATTCGAATGCCTTTTGTATATTTCTAGCGTTATCGCCAATAAGTACAAGAAACTTATTTGCTCCATACACTTTCATTACTTTTTCAACTTCTTGGCTAAGGTATTCACTAGTGTGAGGATTACTTTCTGTATTCAAACTTTTAACGTATGCAGGTTGAGGTTTTGATATAAGAAAGTTTATTATTCCTTCATTTCTTAAATTAGACCAGCCATCGCACTGAAGGTGTAAGTAACTACAAGCATTTAGTTCCTCATTTAACTCAAAACGCATTTCTCTATATATTTTATCTAAGTATTTTGTCGCTAAAGCTTTACGTGAAGGTATTTTAAATTTTGGTTGCAATTTTTCGAAAAATTGTATCCATAAAGGATGTTGCACCATCGATAATGGCGTCCCTGTTACAAATATAGCTCTCGCTAATTCTGTTTTTATATGATCATCGGTGTCTTGAAACTCAGCATTTATTGTAGTGTTAGCAGACGACGAGGGGCTTATAAAAGAATCATTTGTCTCTATCTCTGACAGTCCAGACATTTTGGTTTTGGACGAGCTATCTTTTATAAGTTTCATAGAGTCTTTTAATGTTTCTGGAGATTTTGGACAAGTGATAAGATGTTGAAGCATTTTGGCAGCATTACTGAATTTGTAGACCTTATTACAAAGCTTGCAAGAAACAGACTTGTTTGGTAAAGTACGGTAGTGCTCCCATATGCGTAAATCTTTAGGTCTCCCCATTGAACCTAAAAAAATGAACGATGATTAGTTGGTCTGACGAAAATTCAACAATAGAGTGCCTATTTTTTTACAATGATTATTTCTTGTTATTTACAATAAATTTATTAAAAAAATAATAAAATAAATACAAAAAACCTTTGTAAAATTACATCTCCTCGGAGGATTAAACGCAGACGCTAGTTTATTATCGTATTGTTCTGTATTTTTCTCAGCAACTTCTTTAATTCGATTAGGTACTTACGCATATTATGTTAAAAATAAATATCTAGTACACATCTTAGGCTATCCACCATTATTATCCAATGACGACTCTCAGCTAACTATGCACTATCATCCAAAATAAACGTGTATGGAAAATTTTATCCCAGTCGGTTGAGGATTGAGGATAATTGCATCAACATACGAACATACCTACATACTTTTATTTACATAACGCAAGCTAAATAAAAGCTTGTAATAATACATCTAATTTTAAGTTAAAATTGTTAAGTGATCATGATATAATTGTATCATTCAAAAATCCACTTACCTTTAATTATTTCTTGTTAAGTATAAATATTATTTCAAATCTGCTCCCTTAATATGCACTTTTTTACTGCTTTTCCTACCTAACACGTTACCAGGAAGTCACGTTACCAGAGTCAGAGTAATAGTGAACACGTTTGACAGTGATTGTCGTCGCCTCATATTCAGCGTCGACGAATAGGGGAATCCCCAGTCATAATGTATTGCATGCGTGGCGGTCTTACTTCAAATCCATAAACAAAGAGATAATTACAGAACTCGATACTAGATGGCGCTGTTTTTGTTTGAAGAAAGTTTGCGGGCTAAAATACATAGAATTTCATCAATGACTTCCACAAAGAACAACATTTCTGTTTTTTCTAAGTCCGTATCTCTTCCGTATATTTCATAAGATATAAGCTTGGGCTACATTGTTATGCAACGTGATTTTGTCGCTGTCTTGCTAGCAGGGTTGACAGATATACGATTTAAATCGTACTCATACTATTATTTGTCTATTTTTTAATGTACGATCGTAAAGATTATGATCGTAATTCGCACAAAAACATACGACTTTTTGGTTACCTGGCAACATTTTTATTATGAAACGAACATGCTCACATCATCAGTCACATGTAGAGATGGGCAATCCACCTGGGTGGGTTTAAAGTCTGGTGGGTAAAAACCGGGTGTTTTGGGTTTATTGGGTTTAAACCCCATAAACACCCAAATTTTTGGGTGTTTATGATTTTGTACTTCATCATCGTCATCTCAGCCGCAAGACGTTCACTATACTGGACATAGACAATATTATTATGCAGCCTACAGAATAAAAAACTTTTAATTTGATTTTGAGTTTATTAAGAAAGAGATGAAAGTAAAATGTAAAACTACAGTCAATCACTGTCAGATTCAGAGTTATTACAAGCGATGAATTGTATAGGTTCGATAGGCTCTATTTCGTCTAAACTGTTATGTTCATTTACTTGCTCAATGAAAGCTTCTAAGGTATTTTCTTCATTAAACTGAATGTCCTCGCATTCAGCTTTATGTTTAAGATTCCAGTTATAACAAATGAATGAAATTTTTTCAGTTCTTTCAGTTGTAAGTCGATTTCTTTTGTTATTATGTATGTAGCCTTGGATACTAAAGGAACGCTCAGTGGCTGCCGAAGTACAGGGAGCTGATAGAATACGAATCGCTACTTTGCTTAACTCAGTGGAACCACAAATACCTTTCCACCATATTAGGGGCTCAATGCTATCTAATGAGCTCCATACAAATCCTCTGGCCCAAAAGTTTTCTTTAGCTTTATAACACGCCAAATCTGCCATTACATTTGACAAACTTAAGTGTTGGCTTAAATTGTAGATAAACTCCATACCCTTAAGTTCTTCCTCTTGAGTAAGTTCGACTCCTAGAGTCCTGGGGTCTAGAATATATGCTGCAAAATGTATTGGCCTCATTGCCATATTGCATCTTGAAGATACTGATGTTAGAATCTGCTGTTTGCTTTCTTCGCTCAATGTCGAAATCTCATTTAATGCAAAACGTATCTTAGCTTGTACATCTCTAAATGTAATGTATGTGCGATGCAAACGATTCTGGTCGCTCTCTAAGTAAAATATGCTTTCAGTGACTGGTTCCAAAATACTTATACATTCCCCTGTCTTCGTCCAGAAATCATCACTTAGAATTAAATCTTTAATATCTCTTGAAATTACCACATCTTCTCTAACTGTTAATATTTGCAAAGCTATCTTATTTGCTTTCAAACTTTTTAACGAAGTAACATGACTTCCCCATCTTGTAGCACAAGGCAATTTTAGTGTTTGTGTAGAATCTTCACCCTGCCTTGATTTTATCAACAAGGAACTTAATCGTTGACTCCTTTTAACAGTTTTTATTATATTTATGGCTTGCATAATAAACACAGTTACTTCTTGTATCTTTACAATATCTTGGCACAACAAGTTAAGGATATGTGCACAGCAACCGAGAGGAACAACATGTGGATATTTGAGTTTTGTTAATTCGAATGCCTTTTGTATATTTCTAGCGTTATCGCCAATAAGTACAAGAAACTTATTTGCTCCATACACTTTCATTACTTTTTCAACTTCTTGGCTAAGGTATTCACTAGTGTGAGGATTACTTTCTGTATTCAAACTTTTAACGTATGCAGGTTGAGGTTTTGATATAAGAAAGTTTATTATTCCTTCATTTCTTAAATTAGACCAGCCATCGCACTGAAGGTGTAAGTAACTACAAGCATTTAGTTCCTCATTTAACTCAAAACGCATTTCTCTATATATTTTATCTAAGTATTTTGTCGCTAAAGCTTTACGTGAAGGTATTTTAAATTTTGGTTGCAATTTTTCGAAAAATTGTATCCATAAAGGATGTTGCACCATCGATAATGGCGTCCCTGTTACAAATATAGCTCTCGCTAATTCTGTTTTTATATGATCATCGGTGTCTTGAAACTCAGCATTTATTGTAGTGTTAGCAGACGACGAGGGGCTTATAAAAGAATCATTTGTCTCTATCTCTGACAGTCCAGACATTTTGGTTTTGGACGAGCTATCTTTTATAAGTTTCATAGAGTCTTTTAATGTTTCTGGAGATTTTGGACAAGTGATAAGATGTTGAAGCATTTTGGCAGCATTACTGAATTTGTAGACCTTATTACAAAGCTTGCAAGAAACAGACTTGTTTGGTAAAGTACGGTAGTGCTCCCATATGCGTAAATCTTTAGGTCTCCCCATTGAACCTAAAAAAATGAACGATGATTAGTTGGTCTGACGAAAATTCAACAATAGAGTGCCTATTTTTTTACAATGATTATTTCTTGTTATTTACAATAAATTTATTAAAAAAATAATAAAATAAATACAAAAAACCTTTGTAAAATTACATCTCCTCGGAGGATTAAACGCAGATGCTAGTTTATTATCGTATTGTTCTGTATTTTTCTCAGCAACTTCTTTAATTCGATTAGGTACTTACGCATATTATGTTAAAAATAAATATCTAGTACACATCTTAGGCTATCCACCATTATTATCCAATGACGACTCTCAGCTAACTATGCACTATCATCCAAAATAAACGTGTATGGAAAATTTTATCCCAGTCGGTTGAGGATTGAGGATAATTGCATCAACATACGAACATACCTACATACTTTTATTTACATAACGCAAGCTAAATAAAAGCTTGTAATAATACATCTAATTTTAAGTTAAAATTGTTAAGTGATCATGATATAATTGTATCATTCAAAAATCCACTTATCTTTAATTATTTCTTGTTAAGTATAAATATTATTTCAAATCTGCTCCCTTAATATGCACTTTTTTACTGCTTTTCCTACCTAACACGTTACCAGGAAGTCACGTTACCAGAGTCAGAGTAATAGTGAACACGTTTGACAGTGATTGTCGTCGCCTCATATTCAGCGTCGACGAATAGGGGAATCCCCAGTCATAATGTATTGCATGCGTGGCGGTCTTACTTCAAATCCATAAACAAAGAGATAATTACAGAACTCGATACTAGATGGCGCTGTTTTTGTTTGAAGAAAGTTTGCGGGCTAAAATACATAGAATTTCATCAATGACTTCCACAAAGAACAACATTTCTGTTTTTTCTAAGTCCGTATCTCTTCCGTATATTTCATAAGATATAAGCTTGGGCTACATTGTTATGCAACGTGATTTTGTCGCTGTCTTGCTAGCAGGGTTGACAGATATACGATTTAAATCGTACTCATACTATTATTTGTCTATTTTTTAATGTACGATCGTAAAGATTATGATCGTAATTCGCACAAAAACATACGACTTTTTGGTTACCTGGCAACATTTTTATTATGAAACGAACATGCTCACATCATCAGTCACATGCAACAATTTATTGGGGATTTCCCCTTCACATCTGGCAGTCCTGCTTGCTAGAATATAGGTAAGTCAGCCACAGTTACTGACGATCGATATTTAAAGGGTATTGTTTTTGTGCTAAATATTTCATAAAAACGTTATTTAATACTTTGTGGATTATTAATTTAGTTGATAATCACTGGAAGTAAAATGGATGCTAATTTGAGAGATCAAGATCTTCGTATAAAACAGTTAATAAAAGAAAATCTACGTAAGTACTCTTTTTATACCTAGGTAGGTAAGGTATAATAAACACAAAAGGTACTTAGATCGCGTGTGTTCGAAGCATTTATTCTAATAAATTTAATTTAAAATTGTAGAAAGAAAAAAATGTCTGCCAAGCCGTAGCCGAAGCCGATCTCCAAATATATTTGGCGATAGTGAGACCCAGTGTCCAGATGATTTACCCAGCGTCGTCGCAACAAAGAAAAAAACGAGGATAAAGTAAAAGAAAATTTACTGAAAGAAGAAACAAACTGTTCTAAATGCTTAATTTATGGAGAAGAGGATAAAAGAAATGAGTATTTCGGACTGTTAGTGGCTCAAGAATTTAAATATATACGGCCATGTGTGCGAACGAGGTGTTATGAAGAAATTTTAAAGTATCTACGGGAAGCAAAAGGCCAACATGTTGATCAACTGCAACATGAAAACACTGAAAATTAATTACTTTCATTTTATTATATATAGATTTTTAAAATTTCCTGAAATATTATTAGTTAACGTTTTATTTAATATTGTAGAATTGATCAATACAATTTATAAAAATAATTTATTGGTATTACTTACATATTTTCAAAAAAATACGTAAAAACCTATTTTTTTGGGTGATTATGGGAGTTTATGGGTGTTTATTGGGTTTTTACCAAAGCACCGGGTTTAAACCCGGTGCTTTGCCCATCTGTAGGTGGATCGTAAAATTTCAGATACATTGCGCAGCGTTGAAACTAAGAATCGTTGATTGTATGGCTGTGGTTAGAGATGGGCAATCCACCTGGGTGGGTTTAAAGTCTGGTGGGTAAAAACCGGGTGTTTTGGGTTTATTGGGTTTAAACCCCATAAACACCCAAATTTTTGGGTGTTTATGATTTTGTACTTCATCATCGTCATCTCAGCCGCAAGACGTCCACTATACTGGACATAGACAATATTATTATGCAGCCTACAGAATAAAAAACTTTTAATTTGATTTTGAGTTTATTAAGAAAGAGATGAAAGTAAAATGTAAAACTACAGTCAATCACTGTCAGATTCAGAGTTATTACAAGCGATGAATTGTATAGGTTCGATAGGCTCTATTTCGTCTAAACTGTTATGTTCATTTACTTGCTCAATGAAAGCTTCTAAGGTATTTTCTTCATTAAACTGAATGTCCTCGCATTCAGCTTTATGTTTAAGATTCCAGTTATAACAAATGAATGAAATTTTTTCAGTTCTTTCAGTTGTAAGTCGATTTCTTTTGTTATTATGTATGTAGCCTTGGATACTAAAGGAACGCTCAGTGGCTGCCGAAGTACAGGGAGCTGATAGAATACGAATCGCTACTTTGCTTAACTCAGTGGAACCACAAATACCTTTCCACCATATTAGGGGCTCAATGCTATCTAATGAGCTCCATACAAATCCTCTGGCCCAAAAGTTTTCTTTAGCTTTATAACACGCCAAATCTGCCATTACATTTGACAAACTTAAGTGTTGGCTTAAATTGTAGATAAACTCCATACCCTTAAGTTCTTCCTCTTGAGTAAGTTCGACTCCTAGAGTCCTGGGGTCTAGAATATATGCTGCAAAATGTATTGGCCTCATTGCCATATTGCATCTTGAAGATACTGATGTTAGAATCTGCTGTTTGCTTTCTTCGCTCAATGTCGAAATCTCATTTAATGCAAAACGTATCTTAGCTTGTACATCTCTAAATGTAATGTATGTGCGATGCAAACGATTCTGGTCGCTCTCTAAGTAAAATATGCTTTCAGTGACTGGTTCCAAAATACTTATACATTCCCCTGTCTTCGTCCAGAAATCATCACTTAGAATTAAATCTTTAATATCTCTTGAAATTACCACATCTTCTCTAACTGTTAATATTTGCAAAGCTATCTTATTTGCTTTCAAACTTTTTAACGAAGTAACATGACTTCCCCATCTTGTAGCACAAGGCAATTTTAGTGTTTGTGTAGAATCTTCACCCTGCCTTGATTTTATCAACAAGGAACTTAATCGTTGACTCCTTTTAACAGTTTTTATTATATTTATGGCTTGCATAATAAACACAGTTACTTCTTGTATCTTTACAATATCTTGGCACAACAAGTTAAGGATATGTGCACAGCAACCGAGAGGAACAACATGTGGATATTTGAGTTTTGTTAATTCGAATGCCTTTTGTATATTTCTAGCGTTATCGCCAATAAGTACAAGAAACTTATTTGCTCCATACACTTTCATTACTTTTTCAACTTCTTGGCTAAGGTATTCACTAGTGTGAGGATTACTTTCTGTATTCAAACTTTTAACGTATGCAGGTTGAGGTTTTGATATAAGAAAGTTTATTATTCCTTCATTTCTTAAATTAGACCAGCCATCGCACTGAAGGTGTAAGTAACTACAAGCATTTAGTTCCTCATTTAACTCAAAACGCATTTCTCTATATATTTTATCTAAGTATTTTGTCGCTAAAGCTTTACGTGAAGGTATTTTAAATTTTGGTTGCAATTTTTCGAAAAATTGTATCCATAAAGGATGTTGCACCATCGATAATGGCGTCCCTGTTACAAATATAGCTCTCGCTAATTCTGTTTTTATATGATCATCGGTGTCTTGAAACTCAGCATTTATTGTAGTGTTAGCAGACGACGAGGGGCTTATAAAAGAATCATTTGTCTCTATCTCTGACAGTCCAGACATTTTGGTTTTGGACGAGCTATCTTTTATAAGTTTCATAGAGTCTTTTAATGTTTCTGGAGATTTTGGACAAGTGATAAGATGTTGAAGCATTTTGGCAGCATTACTGAATTTGTAGACCTTATTACAAAGCTTGCAAGAAACAGACTTGTTTGGTAAAGTACGGTAGTGCTCCCATATGCGTAAATCTTTAGGTCTCCCCATTGAACCTAAAAAAATGAACGATGATTAGTTGGTCTGACGAAAATTCAACAATAGAGTGCCTATTTTTTTACAATGATTATTTCTTGTTATTTACAATAAATTTATTAAAAAAATAATAAAATAAATACAAAAAACCTTTGTAAAATTACATCTCCTCGGAGGATTAAACGCAGACGCTAGTTTATTATCGTATTGTTCTGTATTTTTCTCAGCAACTTCTTTAATTCGATTAGGTACTTACGCATATTATGTTAAAAATAAATATCTAGTACACATCTTAGGCTATCCACCATTATTATCCAATGACGACTCTCAGCTAACTATGCACTATCATCCAAAATAAACGTGTATGGAAAATTTTATCCCAGTCGGTTGAGGATTGAGGATAATTGCATCAACATACGAACATACCTACATACTTTTATTTACATAACGCAAGCTAAATAAAAGCTTGTAATAATACATCTAATTTTAAGTTAAAATTGTTAAGTGATCATGATATAATTGTATCATTCAAAAATCCACTTACCTTTAATTATTTCTTGTTAAGTATAAATATTATTTCAAATCTGCTCCCTTAATATGCACTTTTTTACTGCTTTTCCTACCTAACACGTTACCAGGAAGTCACGTTACCAGAGTCAGAGTAATAGTGAACACGTTTGACAGTGATTGTCGTCGCCTCATATTCAGCGTCGACGAATAGGGGAATCCCCAGTCATAATGTATTGCATGCGTGGCGGTCTTACTTCAAATCCATAAACAAAGAGATAATTACAGAACTCGATACTAGATGGCGCTGTTTTTGTTTGAAGAAAGTTTGCGGGCTAAAATACATAGAATTTCATCAATGACTTCCACAAAGAACAACATTTCTGTTTTTTCTAAGTCCGTATCTCTTCCGTATATTTCATAAGATATAAGCTTGGGCTACATTTTTATGCAACGTGATTTTGTCGCTGTCTTGCTAGCAGGGTTGACAGATATACGATTTAAATCGTACTCATACTATTATTTGTCTATTTTTTAATGTACGATCGTAAAGATTATGATCGTAATTCGCACAAAAACATACGACTTTTTGGTTACCTGGCAACATTTTTATTATGAAACGAACATGCTCACATCATCAGTCACATGCAACAATTTATTGGGGATTTCCCCTTCACATCTGGCAGTCCTGCTTGCTAGAATATAGGTAAGTCAGCCACAGTTACTGACGATCGATATTTAAAGGGTATTGTTTTTGTGCTAAATATTTCATAAAAACGTTATTTAATACTTTGTGGATTATTAATTTAGTTGATAATCACTGGAAGTAAAATGGATGCTAATTTGAGAGATCAAGATCTTCGTATAAAACAGTTAATAAAAGAAAATCTACGTAAGTACTCTTTTTATACCTAGGTAGGTAAGGTATAATAAACACAAAAGGTACTTAGATCGCGTGTGTTCGAAGCATTTATTCTAATAAATTTAATTTAAAATTGTAGAAAGAAAAAAATGTCTGCCAAGCCGTAGCCGAAGCCGATCTCCAAATATATTTGGCGATAGTGAGACCCAGTGTCCAGATGATTTACCCAGCGTCGTCGCAACACAGAAAAAAACGAGGATAAAGTAAAAGAAAATTTACTGAAAGAAGAAACAAACTGTTCTAAATGCTTAATTTATGGAGAAGAGGATAAAAGAAATGAGTATTTCGGACTGTTAGTGGCTCAAGAATTTAAATATATACGGCCATGTGTGCGAACGAGGTGTTATGAAGAAATTTTAAAGTATCTACGGGAAGCAAAAGGCCAACATGTTGATCAACTGCAACATGAAAACACTGAAAATTAATTACTTTCATTTTATTATATATAGATTTTTAAAATTTCCTGAAATATTATTAGTTAACGTTTTATTTAATATTGTAGAATTGATCAATACAATTTATAAAAATAATTTATTGGTATTACTTACATATTTTCAAAAAAATACGTAAAAACCTATTTTTTTGGGTGATTATGGGAGTTTATGGGTGTTTATTGGGTTTTTACCAAAGCACCGGGTTTAAACCCGGTGCTTTGCCCATCTGTAATCCTTGACCTTTGCTTCTTTAGTAAAAATGTTCAGTTTCTCTAACACAATGACGTTGACGATTCCGATTTCACCCATAAGATAAGAGCATTCTGTAATATAAATTCGTATAATATAAAATTTCCCTGATGTTATTTGTTTTGTACTTTAAATTCCACTTGTACTGTACAGTAGCAATAGCAGCTATGCAGCAATCTTGCACTATGTCTTTCGTCATCGTAAACATTGTAACACGATATACTTACCCCCTGGCAATGCTCCAACAGGGCCATCGACTTCATCTGTATGTGCCTGAGCTCCTTTATCTTCATCAGGTACACGGTGCTAAAAATTAAAGTTATTTTTGTATAATGTATTAGGTTTTCGCCCGCTACTTCGTACGCGCGAATTTTAGGAGTAAGTAAAACAATGGAATAGGCTACTTCTATATGACGTATCAAAATTATAAATACACTAACCTTTAAGTTAGGCCTTGACAAACAAACATACAGACATACGGACAGACAGACAATTTTTCTAAAAATTATTATTTTGACATCTGCTCTATTAAAAGCGTATTCATCAATTTTATTTAATTATCTTCAATGTACAGACATCATCCAGTTACAATTTTATTATATTAATAAAGTCAGAAGTATGATTTAAATATAAAATATACTTTTTGGTGTTACAAAAGTATATTAGTAACTCGTTCAATTAATATATTACGTGCAGAGGCACATCCCACTTGTATTTCTGGTACCAATCAATCATTCTTGCATAGCTTGTTTGGTTTAAAATGTGAGGTTATAGGAAAGAGAATTTGTAGGGATGGAAGGCATAAAGACTTTAATGATTCGGAATCATGAGAAGTACCACGGGCGTCACAGTGTATTCCTATGATATCCATATATATAGGGGTCGATTACCCTTATCCATTAATCAACTTGTTTACTATTACAAGTCGCATAAAAAAGATATAAAATACTGTCAATTACTTGAAATAAACACTACTAGGTACGTACTTCTGTTTGTTGGTAATTTGTAGTGTGAGTGTCTTCATTAACAGAGGTAGATATCTTCGGTCCAGTGTCGCTAAGAATGCGACCGTCCTCCAACAGAAGCTCGCGTTTAACTCTCGTCGCGATTTGTCGCGTTGTCGTCACTTCACTCTTCTTGCGGGTCACCCATTCCTCTGTTAAACAAATTTACATGATATAAGTATTTTAAAGATATTAATAAATACATAGTTTATACGCCATTTCATTGCCTAGTGACATGTAATAAATAAATAAATAAATTACTCTGACTTATAAATCCCGAAGGTGCGTTCAATTCTAACGACATGAAAACTGTATATTAATTTAAATACCCGATTAATGAGTAATTGAAAACACTGGTAACAACCTCAATAAATCCAGTGATAGTGGGATGCTCAACGAAATATAGTTTCTCGAGCATTATGTTTCACCATAACAGCAACAGTTGACAGCTGGGCCCGCATAAATTAGTACATAATATATTATATATGTTTAATTAGGATATAACCTACCTGTGTACCAAATTTCATTCAAATCCGTTCAGTAATTTTAGCGTGAAAAACTAACAAACATCCATCCATTCACCATCTTTACAAACTTATTTATTTACGTACTGATATAGTTCGTAACTGCTACTATTATACACTTAAATATCTAATATTTTATAAGTTACATATTTTACGGATACCTTCTTTGGTTGTGGCTATTGTGTCTCCCGGCTCGGCCTATAAACAAAAAAAAATAATTATTTTAAACAAAATTAATTTCTCCAGAAATATGAAACACATTTTTATAGCGCCATCTCTTACCAAGTAGCTATAACTATTTAAAGCCAGTTTATCGTGTTCGGAGGTCTCTGACATGTAATGTAATAATACTCGCGGCCGCCGCTTGATGGCGCCATGGTCACTCAACGTAAATACTGTCACCATGTGAGTTCATAAAATAATAACTAATAAAAACTATTAAACATTTACACTAACTACTAGTTCCATAGATTCTTTATCTCTGTACAATCCAAATGCATAGTATTTACACATTATTAACACTTAAAATATCTACACATTAAATGAAACATTTTTCACTGAAACATTAGCGTATGTACACTTAAGTATCTAATTATAAGGATTTATAATTAAAAAAAAATATTTGAACATAAAATGGTGCGTACTAAGTGGCAGTTAGTAATTGACTGAAGGAAAATCAAGGCTTAGCTGTAATATAACTAATGAACGCCAGATTATCATTTTCTTTTGGCACACAGTACTGTAGCAGCGCGTTGAGTATTCCGGCGGTACGCTGCATTTCCGTTGGGACCGCAAAATATTCTAAAGGACGCTTACATTATAGTTATTAGAAAAAATTGTTTATCTCATAATCGTAGGTATATTAAGAAACTTTTTATTATTGGCTTGTATTAGAAACACAGACATTCGCGCCTAAACTTAACCCTTGTCCTAAAAATCAATCAAAATAATTTGAAGGAGACGAAATACCTATCTAAAAACAAAAATATTTTTCAAAATTTTGCAGCACCTTTAAGCAATAACTTTAAAATTTTTACATATATATATATATATATATATATATATATATATATATATATATATATATATATATTTAGGAAACGTATGTTCTTTTTGTTTGTTGAATTGTAAACACTATAATCAGTTATAATAATTTAATTTATATAATTCAATTTTGATGATACATTAAAATAACGATACGTAATACGTACACGTGTTCATCTATAGAGTCATGAGGATAAATAATGATGATGACATTATCTGCCTTAAAAAACATAAGCTAATGCCATTATTAAGCTCTCACGCACGTGGTTTTCAATTTAAAAAATGTAATTCTGCCTTATATGTAGTTTAATATAACTATTGATTGCTGTTAATTTCCATATGATGATATAGTAAGGATACAATGTATCAACATTCCGTTCTTCTCCAGAATGTTGTAAGAGACGAATAAGGAAACAAAACATACTATACCCGAAGCAGAACAAAGAAAATTTAAAAAGCTATATTCGAAGCTACTAGGACAGAGTAGTAATTGTGGGGAAATTATTCCCTCTTTATATATTTATAAATATATAAAGAGAGAATAATTGGTCTTTACCCAGCCAGCCAGCCAGGTCATACCCAGCAGTGGAAGTCTTCATCCGCGCGTTCGGATGGTTTACTTGCAGGATTGGATATAATTACTGACCGTGATAAAAAGTAACCTATGACCTTCTCGTCCCATATACCACCTGTATACCAAAATTCATAGTAATTAGTTAAACTGTTAATATGCTAAGATATAACAAACGAACAAAAAAACAAACAAACTTATTTTCACATTCATAATATTAGTAACCATTTTACTCCATTTAAGCCTCCGATTTTCTTATTTTTATTCCTGTATTTAATATTGTCTATAGTATAGCCGATTCGCTAATTACCTATTGTGTATACACCAAAATGACCCTTTCGATCTATAGAGTAATATAGCTTCCACATAATTTTTAATATAAGAGCTATAACATCAAAATCCTTGTAACAAACAAGGCCGCTATATGTATATTACTATTTATATAAAGTGACGTGCATGACTAAATCAACGGTTACGACCTTTCATCAACTGATACGGGAAACATTTCCGGAATCCTACCTACGCAACAGTAACAAGTTTTAAAAATAAAAAAAAAAAAACACAGAGAGACAAAGACTTATCTGAGCTTACTAATTGAAAATATTAAAAATAAAAAGATTCTACGGAGCATGATTAAGGCTCTCAATATCTTGTCCCATGGAAATGTAACCTTTTAACGTTTACGGGGAGAATCCCATAAAATTATAGCATATGTAATATGTCATTAAATTACTATATATGACCCTTCACTATAAATGAAGAATCATTAATTGTGACTTCATTAACTCTGTATTTAATACGAAGCCAAAGACGATGCAGCTCTTTACAGGTTATACGAATGCGATAATTTTATCGAAAAATATGAATATATCGTACATATACGTACGTATGTTTCCCTTTCAAAGTAAAATAAAAAAAAAAAAAATGACGCCGTTAATTTCTGACTGATTCCCGATACAAATAAATATGTAGTAGAATAATACTTATTTAATAACTCCTTAATTTCTATACATTGTTACGTCCATAAAATATATAATAACGAAAGTTATTACGAGTTATGCAAAGTCTCCGGTGTAATAGAGAAAATGACACAAGAGACTGTTCATCCATAAATTATTCTATATCCTATAACATTAGTGAGCGTGCGTTTGCATCGTTAAATTAATTAATGTTGTAGCTATGGTTAGAATGCTGTATCTTCAACCGTCTTAGCCCTTGATTTATTAGGCTTATCTTTTTTTAATTAAATGTAACTAACATCTTTATAGTCCAATGTGGTAAACAAACCAGAACTGAACTATTAGGAACATCAGATACCTTCCCGATCCTGAATTCTCTCCATATTGGTTCTTCTTTTTTTTTACATGATAAAAGTAATATTAAAGTTTTTTAACAATATATAGACTGAAATTTTATACACTAATAAACAATTTCTTAATACTATTCATACGAACAAAGCTACAGTATACAGCTGCATTAAAAATGTAAAATTTTGTGACAAATATTTGGATATTCGTTTTGTGTACACATAAATAATTTAGTGAAATTTAGAACACAGATATATCATGTTCTAAATTAACATGTAGCCAGAGAGTGAAATACAACTATTATTAAATATTTGTTACCCCTGGGGCAATGTTGACAAATTGTCTACAAATTTATTAACATTTATTACAGTGTGACATGTTGACATTATCAGATCTTTATTACCGCTCTAACAAATCAACTAGTAAAACATTTTCTAATAAATCAACTAGTAAAACATTTGATTGGTGATTTAATGAAGCGCTCAAAACGAGAGCTAAAAATAGAGACTTATTTAATACATTTGATTCTTTTAACGTCATAAGCTACAGTAACCACTTACCATCAAGTGGGCTATATGCTTGTTTGCCACCTCAGTGCTATAAAAAAAAATTCCTATTAAACAATTTATAATCTATTAATAGGTTATATTTTTTTTTTAACTAAAAGAAATAAAATAAAACTGAAAAAGAATCACATATAATTAGCAACAAGAATATCGCATAATATATATTCCATGACGCTTATGGTGCCTCTTTCCTCTGGTTATTCCTGAAGACAAAGATGTACTACCTCTACAACCTATAATTTTACTATTATATTCCACAATTCAAACCGAAAAACAGCCATTAGATACAGAAGTCTTAATTATTACTAAGCATGATGTTTTATTACTCATAGCTTTCCTTGGACTCATTCAAAAATAAATAAGATATACCACGTAGGTAGCAGATACGAGTATTGCAAATTAAAAGGACAAGATTTACGAGTGATGCATTTTTATACGTATCGTTTCATCTTTCGTGAACGTGACTGTTTTACCCGAATATGTTTACAAGGTCACTCACAGTGACCATAACAGGTATATAATATGTTGCTGGTAACAAAAGAGTAGCACTCGTAGATAGGTTCAGTATCCGAGGTCAAACAAAGCACGGAATATGTTGTAGATGGGTATACGTTGGTAACCATAAACAAAATTAAGTATCTATGTATTTTAAAGATATATTCCGTTACACAGTTAATGTCATCTCGTCAGCTGAACATCTATAAAGGAACGTTTTAACTGATAAAAGTAATGTTCAAAGTATTTTATCGCTTTCAATCAATGTTTCTTTGGAAAAATTTTACTATATAAATAATCATTGTTCATTATATAGATTGATCTGTACAATCTATTTACTATACCTATGTATATATCTATGATGTATATCAATCAGCCATTAATTTTCTACTGCTGAACATAGGCCTCTCCCATAATTGGGAGATTCTGCCAGTAGATGCCATGCCATAAAAATTGAATTAAGCAATTGTGAAAACAAATTCATATTTATCATCATCATCATCATCCACTGTTGAACAAAAGCCTTTCCAATAAAGCGAGGTTAGTCAGTAGTTACCACGCTTGGCAGGCTACTTGGCAACAGCAGTTAGCCGTTGGCGATGTTTTATGAGGGACTTTCCTGCCCATCTCTCGACTATAAGTTTCTTTAGTTGCCTTTTACGACACCCACGGAAAAGGAAGGGGTGGCCTATTCTATGCCGGGACCTACACGGCGACAACTTGTTTAATAAACAACAATTCTAGAAGGTATTGAAATAAATCAGATACGACTTGAAAGTTCTTACACTAAATCTTATATTTATTTAATAAACGATGAAATGCATATAAGTTCACTACTCATGGGAAATAAATATTTAATTTTATTATGGTATTATCACCGCAAGCTATTACATAGGGCTGATCTTTTGTATGTTACCGAACCTTCCAATCAAGAGTAACAATTCTTAGATACATTAAGATACAGGTTGAAAATGACTTTTTAAAGAGTATCTGATCCAATATTTAAAATCATCATTATCAATATAAAATAATAAAGATAGAAACCGTCTTCTGATTGTGTTTTCCATCTACCCAAATGTGATGTTCTCTAAGACTATGCGTAATTCAGTCATCTTACTTGACACAGTTCTAAAATATAGTCTGTTTTCTTCTTTCACATAGTCCGTCAATCTGTCCCGGTGTCCTATATATAACTTACTATTCTTTTTGTAACATCTACATCGTCTCATGACATCAATTTCCATTCTCATATTTTATCTTAAATCTGGTACTATTTGCAGGCACTTATACTTTTTAAATATGTATTTTTTTATTATTATTTTGTGTAATGTAGTGCATGTAAATGCAATAAAAATGTAAATAATTAAGACAATTACTATATAAAGGTATAATCGCATGTTGCATTTGTCAGCAACGAAGGCCGCGCCCTTGAGGTGCATCGCGAATGCAGCGCATAGCATCCGCGAGGCCGGTCTATTGTTGTTACACCCGATTCAGTAGTTGCATCTTATTGTACTTTAAATAGGTCACGGTTTAGGCAACCAATTTATTAAATAATGCACTGCATAAATGCACTTTAGTGGTTTGTGTCTGATACTTGCTACCGAGCCATTTTTTTTTATTATTTACGAAGAAAACTTAATTCAATTGTAACAAAATTCATACATAAAAGTTTTTATGTATAAGTTTATATATATTTCGGTCAATTAATCTTAAACACCTGTATATTTGAGACATAGATAAACCATATTTTGAAGTAAAACATGGGGTATCGTCTTTACTTGATACAGGCTACAATACAACTAGTAACTACATCTAGATATAATAGTCAGAATAATAAAAGGTCTCTCAATTGAAACCTCTGCAATTATTGAAAGCATTCAATTAAATTTCAACGATACAATATAACATTCGGACCTTGCATTCATGTATGCCCGCGGCTGCATCAGGAACTATCTTCGCCGGGCATCAGTGCGGCCACACGCTCGCTTTTGAAACAATGAATGTGATAGTACTGAGGAAATATGTACCTATAAACAATGAAACTTCATCACAAGTTCCAAAGAGAATATGGAAATAGGATCACATTAACCATTTTTCACACTATATTGTCTATTGCTGAATATTGATGGATTAATTAGGCATATACATAAATGAAAGACAGGACATAAAAATATAAATTTCTTTACAATCCGTTTATCCTTTTATATCCCTGGGAATTAATAGTAGATTCAGGACTCAAATTAGAGTGGGGAAAACCAGAAATTGCTTAGAACGCCAATAATATTATAAAGAACGGCTGGGGGCAAAAATAAATTGTGAGCAATCCATATATCGTGCTCACTCGAGTGACACATTTACGTATGCGTTTTTAAAACTTTTTTTTTGTCGTCAATATAGTATATTACTTGTAAAGTGTCATTTTATTTTACAGTACAAATATTCCAGTATTTTTGTCCATAACAATGAAATAGCTAATTCTGATTAAATCCAATATTTTTGCCCAAAATTGTAAAAGCGTAGCGTATTTTCTCAATGGAAACTACATTTATACATTATCATTTTATACATTATTTTTTCACAAACGCCCGATGTTGTTCTTATTAACTATGCAATCTCTAAATTAGGCCCTTATACTCGACGTAATGATGTACTTAAATAATTTTACATCTATTATAATACCCTTTTGTCTCATTTTCAAACGGCGGTAGACAGTGCAAGGTCAGTTATATGAGAGCTTGGTCTCGCATATTGCCATACGTTATTTAGACGACCACTAATGGGGAGTATCGCCTTGTATGAACGATATACAATGGATGTTATCTGCCGGAGATCTTGTAACGCCCAATGTAATGGAACGGGGAACGGGGGCGGCGTCTTATACGTGACAGCATGAGTATAAATTGACAAGCTCCTTTCAGATTTGACAAGGAACATAATCAATCAATTTCAGAGCTTGTTCTGACTCCATTAAAAATAAAACTTATTCTATGATAGCAATATAGTTAATGTAGTTCTGACACGTAGACAATATGAACCACATAGGACTAGAACACAATTAAATGCAAAAAGTCGATTGACTGTGCCAATTAACAGTAATATATAAAAATTCTCATGAACAGCATCAGGGACAGCATTCCGTAATTTTACTTCAAAACTATGTTCTACTTAATACTTCTAGTTTTGTTTTTGTTAATATAATAAATGAAAAGTAACGGCCTTTCTCAAGACGTGTTTCCTTCATCCTATAACCTCGGATCCTTCAAATATAGCATGAAAAAGCACTTAACGAGCCGGCATAGCGCGATCAACCATTAAGAGTAAATCATTCTCTGTTCAGTTGATCGGTGGACCATATTGTCGCTGTATTAACTCAAAATGGTGTGGTCACATGTCGTGCTATAATATAACAAAAAGCAAAGTCATTTGATTACAATAGAAACGACAAACAATCATTTCAACCTCAAAGTCCATAGCTCAAGAGAGAAGGATAAAAAAGATGACACCTGAATCCTCAGGAATGACAACGCATGGGGGGTATCATGGGCAAAACAGTATACTCTGTTATGTCCATGGTACTGCTCATGTCTATAGGCGACGGTTACCACTTTCCATCAAGTGGGCCTTCAGTTTGTTTGTCATTCTGAGTTGCATAAAAAAAAGATAACGTAATACCCACTGAGAAGGGAAAGGTACAGGAACTATTAGTAATTGCTCAGGTCGACTACTGCGGAAACTATCGTGAGTAATTTTTAATAAAATCGCCACAATAAGCTAGATTAACCTGACATGATTCTCGTCGTTTCATTCTTAACTGGAAATCTTACTTACAAAGCATACAGCATAAATTGGTAATTTGTCCTAATGTTTATGAGCAAATTCTATTATATTTAAATTTTTTATTTATTTTTTTTAGTTCCAAACCAAAGTATTTCAACTGTTCTTAGATTTATCAGTTATAATATTTACATGTGTGTTTTATAATCTGTTAATAATTTTACATAAACCTAGATTAAAATTAAAAATATTTAAATGTCATTTGGCAATGGAGCAATGTTCAGCGTCATCATCAACATAATCAGCCTTTAACTATTCACTGCTGAACATAAACCTTCCCCTTGGGGAGTTTTGCCAGTAGTTGCTACGCTTGGCAGGCGGTTTGGTAACCACAGTTAGGCTTTGGATATATTTTAAGTGGAATACTGCTGCCCATCCCTCACCCCTTCTTAATCGCCTCTTAAGATACCCACGGGAAAGGAAGGAGTAGTCTATTCTATGCCGGGACCACACGGTAATTTTCAGTGTATTCCATTATTATTATTTTCGAGCACTAGGTAACAGTTACTATAATTATTCGAATATATTCATATTTAAAACTCATTTAATATAAATTGACATATTATACTCATTTCCGGACTCAAGTAAATAGCGAATTATTTAATCCTGACAGAAAATATGCAACCAATGTCAAGACATAATTGGCTCATTTACGAAACACGCCCCAAAGGTCACACCAAATAAAGCCAGGGGATTGCCAAAAAGATAGAGGTAGGAACAAACTTGATATACCTTGACTCTTAAAGGTCGATGCTCGAACTTTACTCAATTATAAGTAACAGCCAAATGACAATAAAAAATACCTGCTAGTAATGTAGCAAAGACTCCTTTACAATCTATTTACGTATTTATTAATTATTTATCAGTTAGATAAACAATTTTTATACCACAAAGGCGGCAAACAAGCATACAGCCCGATATATATATATATATGTCCGTACGTGAGATATTTAGGTAAAAATATATATGAGGGATCTTGATAAAATCAAAATAATATTTTTTTAGAAAGTTTATCAGTTTGTTCCAGCATACGTAAAACTACTACACTAATTTCGATGTGGTTATGTGTCCTACTTAAAATGTGGTGTATCTTTTATTATGATGCGGCATCTAGAAGAAGAAGAAATCCACACGTAGGGCGTAGCAGGCAAAATGTTAGCGAATAATAGAATTACTTATAAAATTAATATTTTATTTGATCTCATATAAAGATAACAATTTCATTACTAATAAATACTATAATTATTTGATTTTCGATAAAACTTTCTGAGCATTAGTTTCTATCACCTATTCCCGGTCCCATCAAATCTATAAAATAAACGCTTGAGGCAACTATAAACCATCGGCAAACAAGATCATATCGAGTCTTCGAATCCCACATTGAATAGATACCAGTCTAAGCCGTCCCTAATAATAGAAGACACCGATTACAATAAATAATTAGTTTATATTGTTAAACAACAATAAACTATAATAACAGTTGCATAACAACCACAATAATTTGTCTTCTCATTTCTAATAGCGTCCGAAACTGAGAGTATTTTGAAGAGTAAAGTGGCCCATTGACCGGAGACACCTGACCCTTCAGTCGCAAGGCCGTTCACTTGTGCGAGTAGTTGTAGGCAAGTGGTAGTGATGCGAGCAGTCGAGTTTATTGAGTACTCACAAGTTGTGTCGAAAGGTACTCGATAGTTTGGACTATTGTAATGATATTTCGTGATATTCAAATATGATTGTTAGTTGTAGGAACAATTGGGAAAATTGCGCTTTTTTACGATTTGATCCCCACATTTAGGGTGTCTTTTGTTTAATAATAAAATGATATAACAGTAAAAAATTATAATATAAAGAAAGTATTGTTAATATTTATAATAATATAAATATTTTTAGACTGTTTCATATTTTTTTAAATAATATATTTTTTAAATTAACAGTATTTATCATAATAATATTTATGTATGTATTTATCATAGAATGATATTATTACATCTGACTTGTGGACTGACTATGCATGCATGCCGCTGGATCGAATTACTTTAAATAAAAATAAAACAAAATTTAAATTTAAAATAAAATAACATCATAATTAATTTTACTATATTTTTTTAAATAAATCTCCACAATTACTAGAAAATAATATTTTTATTATTGTACATTATTTTACTTGTTACTAATTTTAAAAATGTGTTGTACTAAAATTAGCAACATTTTTTTCGAAATTTGATATCCAATTCAATATTTGAAGCAATAAGTAAAGTTTTAAAATAATATTAAAAAAAAATATATTTCTATGAAACTGGTTATATTATTAGAACACTAATAAATTTATTTTTATTCACATAGTTATCTAGATGTAACCAATAATGACCGGTAATTACTCGGTTGATGTAACTGCGGAAATAATCGATATGGCTTGACAGCATTATAATTCAATTCTCGACACAACATTTGAACGCAATAACTACGTTAGTATTGGATGTAATTGATTTTTCTACTATAATAGATATAATTGCCACTAATAACCAGAATAATTATAACAAAGTTGTACTTTTAAAAACTTTAAAACAATTAATAAATCGGTAATATTTACATACCAATAGTCAAAAAATATATAACGTTTTTATTATTTACACTATTTTTTTTAATGCATGATTAATGGAATGGTAACCCCGCATGCGTTAACGGTATACGCTGGCGGAGCACCAGTGAGAGATGATAGGTGAATAATGAAAAAAGGCAGGTCAGTCAGCCCATCGTGATTAATACACCCACGATGGTTTCCAGGGGGAACCGCGTGGAGGTCGACCTGACAGGGTATATTGCTAGCAATGGGACTGATAACCGGCATTACTAACGATCCCTTCCCCCCTATTTACACTATTTCAACGTGTGTAAATACCTTGAAATAGTAAATAATAAAAAGACCTATAACACTAAAACACTGTAACCTTTCATGATCATAGATTAAGTATAATACCTGCGGTCCTAATAGATATAT
Organism: Galleria mellonella; assembly: GCF_026898425.1. Classification (NCBI taxonomy): domain Eukaryota; kingdom Metazoa; phylum Arthropoda; class Insecta; order Lepidoptera; family Pyralidae; genus Galleria; species Galleria mellonella. Next base: position 81,754 of record NW_026442175.1, on the reverse strand, counting down.
TAATGAGCATGCAATCGTGTCAATAATAGTTAAAACGAGACAACATTATAATCAAACCACGAAAGTGGGAGCAAGATCGGATTTTTTTGTCTTGCTTTGCTTTATTTTCAACGCATGGGGGTATCATGGGCGAAACAGTATACTCTGTTATGTCCATGGTACTGCTCATGTCTATAGGCGACGGTTACCACTTTCCATCAGGTGGGCCGTCAGCTTGTTTGCCATTCTAAGTTGTATATAAAAAAAAGCTTTTATTTTTGGATGATGTCAATTAATCGCCAATCAAAAGTCAAACGATATTTATATATTATACATAATATATTATAACAATTATGTTATTTAAAAACCTATGAGATGCCTAATTAATTCACATTTCTTAAATATTGAGAAAACTTGATATATAGAACAATAGCCTGGTAACGACGGTTACCACTTTCCATCAGGTGGGCCGTTAGCTTGTTTGCCATTCTAAGTTGTATATAAAAAAAGCTTTTATTTTTGGATGATGTCAATTAATCGCCAATCAAAAGTCAAACGATAGCTATTTATTATACATAATATATTATAACAATTATATTATTTAAAAACCTATGAGATGCCTAATTAATTCACATTTCTTAAATATTGAGAAAACTTGATATATACAACAATAGCTTGGTAACAATCTAGGATTTATTATAATCTAGCCTAGAAGCTAACAAATGGTTAGGTACTCGCAATGTACTCGTAATTGAAATCTAAGTCGTACTACTAATCTGCAGAGATTTTATGAGAAATTGTTGAAATACTACAATATAGTGTACTCTGTTCGTGATACTGAATCACGTCAGCAATAATTATAAATAACATGATAATGATATGAGATTTTCCTTTATGAAACCTTAATATATGAATAGTTACAAAATTAACATAAAAACATGAGAGAGTAAACTTTCATAATTTTTTAAAAAATAACTATAAAAAAATCGATTCAAAATTAGCTAAGATATCGTGCAACATACACAGAAAAAATACAGGTGAATAAAGAATCTTCTTTTGATTTAAAATAAAACTAATATGGAGAATCAGTATTTAAATGCAATGTTAACTGGTTAAAACGAAGTGCATAGCTACACTATTAGAATGACGTGTAACAAAGCGCAATGATCCGTCAACACAATACGTTGCCAGTGGTATTATTCCGTGCATACAAACATAAACGATTACATGACTAAGTATAGATATGCTTTGTTCTACATAACGTTACATCAAATATATTCGATTGTACTATAAGTACATACATTTTAAGAAGCTTGGCTCGGCCATTGTTTTTCCTGATTGACTCATTAAATTCTTCAAAAACTACTACATTACTATATTTACTAACGGTCTAACAATCTGATTAAGGTTAATCGATTTTCAATTATTCGATAGATTTCTTAAATCATATTCCGACTATGTGAAGCATCGAGCATTAATAACATAAAACAACGCATAACAAGCTATTCTACCTGCTGTATATTAAAAAAAAATTCGTTATAATTATTAATAAATTTATATTTTAGTATCCATATTCAATACTAACAAATAATATAAGTTTATATCTATATCAATAATACAAATTCATTCTGAAAAAAAATAAGTGTAGGCATAACGAAATATTAGAGAGAGACATTCTATCTAGATGTTATTACCCAAGTTCTAGATATAGGTAGTTATTTTTATAGGAGTTACATACATTGTTGCAATTTGTCAACCAGTGATTCATAATGTTAGCAAACTATTTCCAGTGATTTCCTATGACGGATTTCAAAATCTACACATAGTGCAAGTACACATATGAGCCTAACTTACAGTACTGCAGTAAGTAAATTTGGCGCAAAGCAAAGTAGTTTAAAAATAATCGTACCCTCCATATTCAATTCTAAAATATAGATAGGTATCTTTAATAATACTTGTCTCTAATACATTACGGAAAAATTTCAATTTTGATGAAACATCTTAAAAAGATTGTTTATAGCTCTTATTGCACTTATACATATATTAATTTAAGTTCATTTATTTTAATATGCTTACCAAGTGCAGTATAATTAAAGCATATTCTATCTATATGTTTCTACCATAAAGCAGTTGTGTTTGCATGGCTGTGTTTCGGTTTGAAGGTTAGGATATGGCAGTGAATTTACAGGGTACAGAGGAATAACACCTGAGTCCTCTGAAATGGCAATGCATGGTCGATATCTTTGGCAAAGCAGTATACTCTGTTATCTCCATGGTACTGCTCATGTCTATTGGCGACGATTACCATTTTCCATCAGGTGAACCGTCAGCTTGTTTGCCATTCTATATTGTATATACATATATATAATCCCTCAAAAAGAATTAAAAAAATCCGCACACCCAAAATGCGAAAACTAGGACGCAATAAATTTATTCGAATGCTACTGACTGTCACTCATTTAAATTATTATGACCGCCGCTCGTAAACCTATTCTGCTGTAAAACAGCAATGTATAAATTGTTATTTGACTCTGACAATGAAGGATAACTTAGCCAATACAACTCCAACATTGAGGGTATATTTCTCAGAAGTGCTAGTTTTTTATTATTATTATTTCAGGCGTTAACTGTCCACTGGTGAACATAAGCCTTCCCTATAAGAGGAGTTTTACCAGTAGCAGCCACGCTTGGTAGGCGGATTGGCAATGGCAGTTAAGCTTTTAGAAATGTTTTAAGAGGGACGCTGCTGCCCATCCCTTGCCCTCTCTTAGTCGCCTCTTACGACACCCACGAGAAAGGAAGGGGTGACCCATTCTATGCCGGGGCATAGACGACGAAGTGTGGAGTTAGGAGTACTAATGCATGAGAAGAATAAATAAAGTCTTAGACAGTTGACAAAACATCATTAACGCAGGCATTACGAACCAAATTACTCGCAAAAAACTGCTAACATGCATTAGCGTTTGCTATGCTAGAACAATCCAATAACGCCCCACTGTTAGATAAGGTCACTCTTCAAAAGAAGTAAATATTGATCTACTCTTACCATGCTGGTCAAGCGGTTTAGTACCCTTGATACCCTATAGATGTTATTTTTGATTTTTTTCTATTCCTTTAGGTTATATATACTGAATTTCTATAGTAAATATTTAAATAAATAAAATAAAAAGAGTTCATACTACCGCAAGGTCCAGTGAGATAAATTTGCTCTTATATACATAGGATTACATAATTAATATACATAGGCAGTATATTTATCTACATATGTTTACGCCAAATACCTAATAATGTATAATATAGCATATAAACTGAGTACCAAAAGCATCTGTCCTTACACACATCTCTTGCTTAATCCACTTTCATAACGCGTCCCATACGTACACGCCAGTTAGAAGATTCTTGGCAGCCACCTCAGATAAGCACGGTCAGTCCGATCATAAAAGGTTAGTTTGGGCTCCCCCAGTACCTACATCTATCCACTTTCACATTGTGTATCTGATTATTATTAATGTATTATTTTCTATTTACTATTGTTAATCTGTTATATATCCTTGAATATATGTAACAGATCCGGTGACGTGAACGGGTGTCGTATACCGGCCGAGCTTGACTCACCGCAAGGCGATCCCGACTGCAAGGTAACTTGCACTGTTAGTATAGATTTTAATGATGCTTACAAGGGCAAGCCAGCTGACGGTCCATCTGATGGAAATTGATTATCGTCGCGTATAGAGATGAACTATACTATATTGATACATGCTTCATAACTGTTTTGTGTAAATTACTACCAACAGCCCCTTAAGTCAGGGCAAACGCTGTTATATATTATTTACAGGTTTATTATACATATAAAGCAACTTTTTGTTCGAAATTTTAAATTTAGATATATGATGTCGTGGACTTTTTTGTAAAGCTAAAAGTAATGAATATTTTTGCTGTAGATTTTATTCCTTTATTTCAACCCGTTTAGGTAGCGCACACACGGTTAGGTAGCGTAGAATTTTTGCTGACTTCAATTACATTTATTTTGATTAATAATTAAAAATATATACCAAAATAAAAAGTAGTCTATAGTACTCGAGGATAATATACCTTTCTAACAGTGGAATAATTTTCAAAATTAGATCAGTGACACCGGAGATTTCTCCGAACATCCAAACTCACAAACTACCTCTTTATAATATTAATCATACATATATAAGTATAGATGTAACAAATTTAATTCAAATACGTCGAGTGGTTTCAGTAAGAAACGGCAAAATATCTTTACTAAGTGGTTAGTCAATTAGAACTATTTTATGTAATTCTGCTACCATTAATATGCGTGCGATTATTAAACTACTGTTAGTAGAAGCTTTGTAATAAGTAATTTAGTAAAAAATCTTTACAAAGTTTGATATTCATAAATAAGTTATGATATGTTATGGAGGTTATAACATTCTAGATTTCTATACCGTACTCCTCATGAATAGCAACAATATGAGGGTGTTATGGGGGTCTCACTCAATGTTTACTGTGATAACCATAGCGCAGTTTTATGTTTATAGACGAAAGTTTTACCGTTTTCAATCAGGTGGATAGAACTGCAGATAGTTTACATTTTTTATTAAGGTGTGTAGGTTTTTTATCTTTCTAAGTTTTTTAAATGCTGTGTGATCCTGGCATAGAATGAATCACCCCTTCCTTTCCCGTAGGTGTCGTATTAAGCAACTAAGAGAACTTAATAGCCGTGCGATAGGCAGCAGTGTCCCTCAAAAATAAAAAAAAACCTAACTGCGATTGCCAAACCGCCTGCCATGCATAGCAACCATAGGCAAAACCCCCTTATGGAGGAGGCCTATCTTAAGCATTGGTCAATTAACTGCGAAAGTGACGATGTGGTGTAAAATAAAAAAATAAAAAATTTATATACATTACTGATGTCACTATACATCAGTAATGAAGTGAACGTTGATAATCTTTTGGATAAATTTTGCTTGTTCTCGTTTTCGTAAAAAATCATAAACTACAAAATGATATTGCACTATACGTAAATATGTCAATAGGTAAATACATTAAACGTATTTAACACATTTGGAGTAATATTTTACATAATATAATTTACATAAATATTTATTAGAAATTCTATTAGATTATTAGTTGTATTATTTTATGTCAATGTTCGTGTCCAACAACGATATTATGCTAATAACGCTGATAAAATATTAAGAGTGTCGTAACTTAGGTTTACTATTATAATTCAGAAAAACCTCAGTAGTCGTAACTTTGAATGTAGTTGACACAAAACTTTGTAGGCATTTAAAATCTCAGACCGACTTACCAGTAGTGGTAATACGTGATCGTAACAGTAAACGTCTAAAGTCTCGCCTTGCCACATTGAACTTAAGGTAATGCATGGCGAATTGTGGTGAAATCGAGCGTTACGTTCACAACAATAACAACAGTCCATAATCCCCCTAGCAGAGGGAGAGGGGATTATTAGCAAAGGATATTAACAGCTCCATTGCTAGAAATATATAAAATAAAATGTCAAATGGAACTCCACGCGGTCTTTCCTGGAATATTAATTGCTGGTGAATTCATCACAACGAGCTAGTTGTGATGAATTCACCACTATTTTACCTTTCCATCGTCACCCATAAAAGACTCGTAAAGGATTAATGGAGTTAATATATTTTGTACAACCGTCACTGTCACAATTACTTACTTCATTTTTATATAATAAAACAGGATCCCTGCCTGCCCTATCAGTATACGCAGGTGAGAGCACTAGTGAGTGACAATAGCTAAGGATTAGAGCAGATCAATTGACGCCTCATGACGAATTTAACAAAAATTAACTACGGTGGTTTCCAGGGGGAATCGCGTGGAGGTCATATATATATATATATATATATATATATATATATATATATATATATATCACTCACTGGTACTCATACCAACGTACGCCGATAGTATAAATGGTGTTACCATTTCACCATCACCCATTAAAAAAATCATCCTAAATAATATGAATTTAATATACTTAACATATTTTTGTATATCCACTACTGTGGCGATTACCTACTTAAATTCTATTAGACAATGTGTTATCAAGTCAGTTTAGAAATGCGGTAGTTACCGTATGGTATTTCCATAAAATGGCGCTCCCACGGCGCCAGCAAGGTGAACAGGCTATTCTTAAATTGTCGCTGAATTTAAACCCGCACCGTGAATGCTCTTGCGTAATATCGATCTATTCTCATTACTACGATTTTACTATGGTTTGAATTATTAACAAATTCGTTTCTACCGTAAAGCAGTTGAGTTTGCATGGCTGTGTTTTAGTTTGAGGGGTGGGATATGGCAGTAAATTTACAGGGTACAAAAGAATAACACCCGTGTCCTCTGAAATAGCAACGCATGGGGGATATCTTCGGCAAAGCAGTATACTCTTGTTTGGGCCATCAGCTTATTTGCCATTCTAAGTTGCATGAAAAAAACCGTAACTGCTAAGTTACTTTACGCATATTTTGTATTAATAAAATCACTAGTGAGCATATATATTACCGGTACCTAATAAATTTAATACAATATGAATCTCTTAATTATAACTTTAAGGCTATAAATTCTTACTAATATTATAAATGTCAAAGTGAGTTTTTTTTTTTTTTATTTGTTACCTCTTAATGTCTTAACATACTATATTTGTTGAACAAGGGCATAGACTACATTTTATTCAAGGCAATGAACGTATTCCAGTCACGCGAACAAAAAAACACGGGTAAAAGCTAGTGCCACTATATTTCAGTTGCCACTGAAATATATAGTATAACAAGATTTATCAAAATACATATTGATAATCCGCTTGTTGGTCCCAGCATAGAATGAGCCACCTCTTTCTTTCCAGTGATAGTCCTTCGAGGGATAGTAAGTAGTGTCCCTCTTAAAACATCAACAAAGCCTAACTATGACTTCCAACCCACCTGCCAAGCGTGGCAACTACTAACAAACCCCCCTTTGGGGGAAGCCTATGTTCAGCAGTGGACAACTAACGGTTTAAGATGAATAATCCGGGATAAAAATATAGCTTATGTCCTTCGCATTCCTAAATATTATCTGCACACTAAATTTCTAAGAAACTAAGAGATAAGAAACGAACTCACAATTATATACATTAGTGTATTAGAATACAGAAATAATATTTCTTACGAGTATAATATAACGTCTTCCTTACAACTACAATTCATATACACTGTTATCAAAAACGAACAATTAAAAACCGAACTCGATCAATCGTAATACAGTCGACGAAATTAGTGAAAAAGTACTCACTCAATATCGGCAAATATTTGTCACACAGACATTCAGTGGCTAAATTACTTACTCGAAATTTGATTAATTAAAATAATTCGATTTAAGCTTAACGGCCCACCTCATAGAGACTGTCATATAACAGTTGAATAACTTCGTGTCCGCCCATAGCATTTCATGCTTTGTCGCTGAACTTATATCCTTAATTGTCAAAGATTATACTAGAAACATTGCATTAGCATATATTGCTACTTCACAACAGGATATTTTACGGTAGTTCATGGATGTCGCACAAAATATTCGTATAAACAGACTTGGAAATATCATAATGAGCACCAAAATGTTTATAACTTTGTTTATATGATTATACCTACCTCCTACATACATAAATATTGAAATAATGTATGACCTACTGCACGCAATGGATTTACTATACGTGAGAAAACGCCAAAACATCAAATAAGTGGTTAACATTAATTAGATAAATTGAAATAATAACCAAGGTCTCAAACATAACCGTTACACACGCTAATGTTTCACGCACATTTCTAAGTTATTATCGATCATTGGTTTTACGAGAATCCAAAATAAATAATCACTTAATCGTTATTTTTATATCGATAATAACAACTTCGATACAATAATCACGGTCACTAGTTTTAACACTTATATCACCACCAAAAATATTATGTAAACTGCGTCGAATTTATTTACATAAAAAACTGTAGTTCATTTTTCAAAAATATTTCACTGAAGGAGGCCGCGCGTCTGATGCTGGGATTCGCTCACTACTAAGCTATTGTATGCAGGTGGATTGTACTACGTCCGTTTGCCTTATTATGGGCATTTTCCATTCACACAGTGAAGCAATGGGTGCGAGATACGAGTCGATACGGTCGGTGCGCGATGTCGCACTGGAGCTACCACCAGCAACTCCTTCGAGTTTTGCAAATCACATGTCAAGGCGATAACGAATTAGCATAACAAATCAATGTTTATACTTAAATATGTGCCGATGATGTTGGCGATGCTGTTTCGTATAAGTTTCTTCACGAACCGTTCTAGGCCAGTGGAACCATGCGCATCACTAATAATCGACAATTACGCCGTTATTTCGAAATATTTTTATGTGTCAATGTTTATGTCCTTCCTTAATATTCCAAGATAAGTTATATAATTTTGGTATTTACAAAAATAAATAGCTAATATTATTAGCAAATGCCTATTTAACTGTGAAAATGCTTTTATCTGATTTTTTTTGTTAGACTCCAGATTTCTATTCGGTAATAATAACAATAATCTAAATACATATCAATTTGCCAGGAAGTTACTGCAAATTGGACTAAAAGTTCCTGGTATATCTACTGCTTAACATGCTATTACAAACAGATTACACAAACAAATTATGTTTATACAAAAATAATAGCACACAGTTATGCACTTGGCTTAATCCCGTGTACACCTGTAAAACAGGTTTTAAAGCGAGTGATCCTAAATTCTAATAATAATAACTGTCTTTATTGAATTATAAATTACATTTAGTTAGATCTACTAGCCACCGAACTAGGCCGAGCCTGTATCTCAGTGGATAGTTAAATAACTTCCTTTGACTTAAATATTTATAAAAGACGTTTTCAGATAAATCGATTTTTAAACTTTTAAATTTTAGAACTGTAAATACCGTTAAAAATAAAAATAAATTCCTTGATATATAAATTGGAAAACTGTGACTTGGTAATGCATAGTAAATAACATAATACATTATTACTTAACTTTAGAATTAAACCGACAATTGTAAACATAAAAAATAAGAGAATTTTAAATCATATCTATCTTCAAATCATAGAGCGTACTTGCAAAACCCTTCAGTTCAATACTAAATATTTTAATTATGTAAAATACATAATTTTAAGCTCAACGTTATTTAAAATAATAATTACATTATTTATGTCGAAAGTTATTTTTTGCTTATATATTCCTATGGTTTGAAGCCTGCGATATTATTCACGTAATAAAAACTATGTTTACCGCTTGTAAATCCTTGTCTCCTTCGAGAATTTTTCCAGTGTTACATAAAAACAAAAACAATATCAAAAGTTCTAAGTTCTTATTTATTCAATTTAAATTATGCATTTTTGAACTCTAAATTATACTTGGTTAAATTTTTCGAACTTGTTTATTCTAATCAACAGTTTAATTATGTTGTAAAACGATGATGTATTTTTATGTTAATTCAGATTACTCTGTTATTATCTTATATCATATATATCAGGTTTACTAGTTATGTATTAAATACTATCTACAGACTAAATATTTGTAAAAGTATTTGTAAATTTAAAAAAGCTACCTTTTTTACCTTTGCGACTACTTTACTTACATGGTACCAAAGCAAATTAATTCTATGTTGTGTGTGACCATGACCCTATTCGAAGACTCAATGTATTAACATTGAGCCTTCGAATTTTTCTCACGCTTTCATTATTTTCCCTTTCATTACTTTATAACTTAAAAGATAGTTATAATTGATATATACTTAGAATACCGAAAAGGTATTCTTAAATATAATTTATTTATTTATTATTTGAAACAATAGCCCATGGTTCATATCAGAGTAAGTTTACTACAACTAATGAATATCAACAAATATATTTGCGAATTATCATTGAGTTGACAAAACATAATGCACATATTTTAAAAATTCAATGATGTTAGATTCATAACTACATAGTTGGTTGATTTACTTCAAACAATTTTTATAATAGTAAACAGGTTATATCGTGCAAGTTTATAAAATATTTTATTCGCTATCCAATAGTAATAATTTACTCAAAGTAAAGTCACATATTGGAAACAAAAAGGAAATAGTAATTCACAATAGTATATAAATTATACATACGGTTGCCAAGGCTTCCTCGTACGTGGTGGGTTGAAGTGGAGGCGACGCTGGCGGCGTCTCTCGCGAAACAGCTGTGATCGGCATTTCAGAACATCCCTGTATACCTAGAAATAAAAAATTTAAGACAACATTAAGATTATTTGGTGATATGGACTGCAATATAATGATATTAATATAAATATAAATAGTTTAATTTCTTATTTTATTATTGTAATATTTCATAGCGATAAATCGTCGCGTTCAAACGCGTGTAGGGCCACCCACAGACCCGACTCTGGGTAATTAAAGTTACGCATTATTTTATATTAGTTATTAGTTATGTTACATTTTATGTATTTTAAAATTACCATAAAATATGTATGTCATAGATACCACATTTTATTACAGGCCCTATTCTGTAACATTAATAAAGTCCCAAATGGATGTCTTCCGAAAGTTTTCAAACTCTACATGGCTTCAAATTACTTTTTATATAAATTATGTAAAATAGTCAATATGTTATACTTAAAAAACTATAGCTTAAAATATTTAAACTATAATCGTATCTAATAATTCTGTGGCCTAAGCAACGATTGAGAAACGGAACAATTTCATAGACTACAGATGTTTGAACTAATTATGAAAATTGGAATAGGTTTCACGCTGCTAGATTTGTCTGAAATTAATAAATTTACTAAATAGTTTATAAAATAAGTCATTTTAAGTGGGAAACAAGCTTACAATCCACTTGATGAAAAATGATAACCATCATCTATAAATATAACTATACACATACTTCACATAACACACTAAAGCATCTAAGGTACCATTTACGCTTTTCCATCCCAAAGGATTATGCTCTACCTTACCCTGTAATTTCACTATCACAATAAATATCGCTGCCATCATATCATTTTTTTTTTATTTGTACATTGAGATTAAATCAAAGAATGAAACTGTTTTCAGAAAATTACGTTTCAAAATCGGCCCTATTGTCTTTTATAACTATAAAAGACTTTTTCCATCCCTCAAATCCCGCTGATCTCGGTAGTGTGATCCCTTATTTGCAGTCACACAAAATAGACGTGTTTCCCGCATTTTCGGGATTGTGAGAGTGAGGTGACAGGATATTATAGTATTAGTATTATTTCGTTCGACTGAACCGTACCTCTTATAGGTATTAAGTGAGAGTAAATCACATCTTTACTAGAAGAGAATGTTTGTATCGCCTCGTGACTAAGTATCTCAGTTAGATAGTAATGATATTTTTGAAGCGATTTAAATGAGAAGGTGTACAATTAGATTATACTACTTTAGTGAGTAAATATTAATCTTATTTTGTTATTCATAAGAGTTTATTTACTTTCATCTTGATTCCACGTTCATTTCGTCACAATTAACACAATAAATATGTCATTCTATATCAAAATAATTTTACTAAATTATTTTGGTTCTGGATGTTTGACCTCTTAATTATCTTTTTTTAAAAACTTAGAACAATAAAAAATATAACGGTCAACTTAATGGAAAATAGTATCCTTCGCCTATTGACTTGAGCAGCACCGAAGATATCACGAAATACACACATATGCTACCTCATCGGTCCATTTCTGCTTAGTAAGTTATGTGTTCCTATCCTATACTGTCAATAATATACCCATCCTTTAAACTAAAATACAGCAATGTAAACATAGCTGTTCGGTAACGAAAACATGAACGCGTCGTAAGTACCTACGGAGACGACTTTTATCTTTCTCTACCACCTCTAGATAACGAATAACATATAGTTTGAGAACCAACCTTTATTTAAAACTTATTAAAAGTCTGTTTAGCACTTATTGATTAAACGTATTACCGACAATACAAAATAACGACCTTGGGCGTAAATGTGGCGACGATGTAACGATTGTATAAATACTCATTAACATAGACGACTACATACTGTGACTAACCTGTCTTGACATCACATTAACTTAGAGGTCTATTCTAATATCTACGAATTTTGTAGTTACTCATTAAATTTTAATATAAAACAACAACACCAAATCAAAATATTTTTAGTAGTTTAATCTATATTTGTAAATGGCGCTTGTGCTAGCCGTAATGTTATTAGAAAAATAGGTTAAAAAATTTGCTTGTTTGTAAATTTCCATCAATTTATTTATATTATATATACATATTTTTAACGAGCATTACAGATTTATCAATGCAATCACCAAAAACCAAAAATAAAACATTATATTAATAAATTTATGGAAAAACTGTAATTATATTTCAAAATAAAAATGTAATTCTGCATAATTTGTTACCACCCTGCGAACCTTATGGCAATACAGTGAAACATTAAACAGTTGTGAACTCGCAACTAGCTCATTCAGTAGACGTAGCTTTTAATCTGCAAAGAAATATACCTTTCATATATCTCGAATAACACTCAGGTAGGACAAATGAAAGATATGGATTCGAATCGAGCTGTCGTAATACAAAATTATTCAATCTACTATTTAGTAATGTCTTTATACCTATATGTATAACGGGACTTTTATGAACTTACTGTGTTTGTCGTTTCCGACAATTGTTTCGACTTCATCCGGAAGACTTTTTCAGGATAAGTAGATATGGTACTTTAAAATAAATTCATTGATTTCCCGTTATACATACATATACATAGAAATCGTTAAAAAATTGAAAAAATAAATAAAAACAATACTACTATTAAATATTTTTTTTACATTATATTTAAACTATTTAACACAAATTGAAAACCAACATGCAATGTATTTTTATTTTTTCAATCGACTTCAAAAATAAGAAGGAATGAAAAATTTTAATCATTAATTATAAAAATTAATTAATCAAAATAACTCTTTTTGCTACAGTTGAAGTTTTTTTTTTTAGTACACAATTTATCTATTAGCATATGCAGTCAGAGACCGAAGATTTTGAACAATTTATTGCAATAATCTAATGGATTCTGTAAATTTGTCGTGTATTGGTGTAGATAACTTGTTAGCACATGTAACTGAATTGACTACCTGTATTACTTATATACCTTCACCATGACATCATGTGACTGCTATGTAACGCGATTACGTCGCGGATTTCGAATCGATTTTGACAATTTTTTTAATTTATTACTTTTATGACAGTCAGTTAAAGTTGTAACGTTTAAAGCCGTTTTTATTTGCAGACCAAAAAAAACTGCTCGTTATAAAACAAAATCTACTTGTGGACACACGATTCTATGTTCAAAATTGAAATATTTTAAGTCTAATATGTCTAGTCTACAAGCTGTTATGATAATAATATCTAGTCTTAGAATCTTTTTGATGATTATTAAAGTCTGTTTTAATGTCATAAATAACTACTTGTAGTATATCGAATGATTTGATAATCAATACAGTGTGGAATTTTTAAAATAAAAATACAGACACTGCCATGGTAAATTTTCAATTGTGTATTTGAACATAGAACACTCGTACAATACCTACAGATTTTACGGGGCCTTGTTTGCTTAATCGTATGTATAACTGAAGTTACCGACTGTAACAAATCGTTTAACCATACACCATTACTTTTAATTAATAGTTTTTTTTTAAATATTTTTACTAAATATTGCAAGTATACTAACTTCTAGATTTATTTCTAGTAAACCCCTCTACAAAGGTGATAATCGAATATATCAATAGACACATTTTCGTTAACACACGCCTAAGAAGGAGTAAAATGCAGACAATGCAGTCTCGTTCTATTTAATGGATATTGATAGATACGTTTTAATTAATATGTCTATTTTTATATATTTTGGAATAGCAAACAAGCTGACGGCACACTTCATGGAAAGTAGTAACTGTCGCTTAACAAACAAATTAATAACCTTTTCTATGGTCATATATTATATTATTGGTCCTTTCATCATCGCAATCAGCTTATTGCAATCCACAGCTGAAGATAAGCCCCTCTTAAGTCACCACAATGAGCACAATCTTTACTTCCTCGCTTCCAGTTAATACCAGTAAACCTACACACGTCAATCATAAGTCACCTATAGTGGTAATCCATAGTGAAACAAAATTAAGCATACACAAAATGTAGTAGTTAAGGACATTATGTTACTTTTTATCTCAGTCAATCAATATGCCGGTCACAATACAAATCGGTGACTCCATAAGCAGCAATAAATTGCTGATGTGTATGAATGCTAAACTATTGAACAGGTGGTAGCCTACTGCAAATCAGATAAACAAACAAAACTTTGAACTATACTACGTGCGTTGTAGCATAATGCGAATGGCTAATCAATAAAACTAAAAATAAATAATAAAACGAAACTTGTGAATTCAACAAAGCATTTAATTGTGAGACTATTGAATGATTACTAGACTGACTTTGACTACAAATATATAACTAAAAAAGATAATACAATAAAAGAAAAACAATAGTAGATTACTGTCACTTGTTTTGTGATTCGAAAGACACGTAAAGTCATCGTCAAGTAAGCCACTTTTGGTGGCGTGGAAGGTGGCCTAAAAATGACACCAGAGGGCGGTACCTAACACCATTAGTAAAAGTAGTATTGTAAAACTATCAAAATTAAGCTGTCACCTACATCGTACTAAAAATACTGTGTCTCAAATGGCCAAATAAACACGATCATCTATAGCGCCAGTGCTATGATATCACACACGACAACTGGTTTGGGCGCGGCGGTCATGTAGGTAAATATATTCACAACATTATTAGATTATGCACTGATGGCATATTTTAACCGGTCGTCTTTTAACAGCATTGCCAATAACTAGAATTTCACAAACGTAATTAAAACTTTTTAAGGTAAGAAAACAAAAACTATGCAACACAGACATATTTCATTGAATTTATTTTTAACTAGCCATATCCCGCAAATTCACGCACGTGAATGAATATATAAATTATCCTATGTTCTAAGTTAGGATATAATCTCTCCTCTTACCAAATTTTAACTTACCTTCATATTAATGAAAATATATATAAATAATAGCGTTACAATTATTTTAAAATATTTTTCATTAAGCAACTTCTAAAAGAAGTCGTCTGATTTTTAGTAGTTAGTATTTTTGAGTAGTTTCGTTTTTAAATTAAAATAACTATTTTAGCCTCTTTAAATCTGTTTTTTTTTTCTAGAACAGAATCTTAAACTATTTTGCGACTATTTGACGATTGCGTCACAAATTCTAAATTGATTTTTAAGAGTTTTATCAATAAATAATGTGTACTCCCATGTTGATTTCATATTCATTTTATTTGTTAAAAATACACGATTTCGCATTTTAAATTTAAATATTATCAAAATATTATTTATGAAACTCGTCGTAAATGTATGTATGTATGTCTGTTCCTGAATGAAATCCTTTTTCCTAAGTTATATGTTGATGACCTGTTTCTGTATTCAAAAGTGACCGTTTTTCTCGCAAAGGAGTGTACGTACGCCCAAATACATGTAATTCAGTCACACCCAGGTCCTAAAAAAGTTTGTGCAGAAATTTATTTCGATTTATACAATAAAAATATTATTTTTAAAACATTTGGAAGTCTGATAAGTATCAGCATACTAACAATGGTAAGTAAAAATTTAAAAACCAAGCAATTTGCGATGTAAAAGGAGCCCATCTTGATCATTTAAGTCTGCAACGATCTTATCATTCTGAGCATTATATGGCACTAGCTATATGCCGCGGCTTCACCCGCATGAACCAGTAAGTACATGAGATATCCTATGTGCTAAGTTACGATATAACTTATATGTGTACTGAATTTCACTAAGTTATTGTGTGAAAAAATAACAAACATCCGTTCATCACTATACACTATCGTTTAATAAATGTTAATAAGATTTCTGTAGTTCTGTAGTCTGTATATATATTATATATTTTTTTACTTCAACAAAATATTAAATTAGCGTAGACTAATACATGAAAAAACAAAAATAAAAAAATCTTGAAAGAATGAAAACTCTTTTTTGTTTCCTTGAAAAAGTAATACAGTATATAAAGATACAGGTTATAAAGATTAACAAATAATATAAATAATTAATTATATAAAAGCAATTATGTATTGAAAATAATTTAAATTAGGTTCATAGTTGGTGAAAATATACAGTAAGTTACAAATAAAACATTACGAATTATAAACATGTGCCCTTTCTGAAGCCATATAACATAGTTTTAATATATATAAGAATATATGCGATAAATAATATTATTATAAGTTTTCTTAGAAAACAGGATAATTTTGACATCGTGCATTGTCAAAAATGTTTGAAAAATACACGTGGCCACGACCTTAAGAATACAGTCGCGCTAATATGCACAATCATATTTTATTACACCGTAATTTAAAAATATCCAATAACATATTAACAATTAGTAATTCATAAATAAATAATGAGTACCTTATATGCACAAATTTTATGATACATTTTATATTATAAAAATCACTACTCAAAAGTGTATATGAAAAACCTTTCTAAAAATACTAATCCAATTCAAGCAGCAATATTTGCGTATCGTTTTCACAGCTTCAATACAGATTAGAATAAAATTTGTCATGAAACTGAAAATGAAAATCTTATGTCAACAAATTCGCGAATATTTTCTTAAGTAGATGCAAGATATTTATGTGATATTCCATTTAAATAAAAATACAAAAATTTCGTAATAAAAAATGTACAAAATCAAATGCAATAAACGTCAGACGTAATACTACTCATATTAATAAATATAAATTCACAGTCACGAATCTTTAATATTACATACTTGTATTTTAGCACGTACAAGATATTTTTGGGGATAATAGGCGCCAAGGTTTTTATGATCTAAGGATGTTTGATACTTGCATTTACATACATATTGTTGTTACCTTTGCACGTTAATCCATCTACCTATAAATTCAAGTGAAATCCAAAGTGGAATTCACCTAATTTTAGGTGCGGTGTTTGATAATAAAGTCGTTAGTATACATTGAAAGTATCTTAGTTAAAAATGTAATTATTTATGTCGGCTCCACTTACGTATTGAATTCCTATTTACAACATAGCATTCCCCGTATTTTAACCGTGAGTAAAACTGACATAATAATTACAACATAGTACAACAGACAAATAATTATTGTTATTAAAAATTTTATTTTTTACTACAAATAAACAATATGTATATAATTTAATAATACATATAACACTAAAAAAACATGTCATTTTAAATCCTAACGATTTGTTCATTTTATATACTATTTTATCAATAAAATGAACTATATGAAATAAATAACAATAATTTAACTTTAATAATATAAAACAAAATCGCTGTCCACATCTATCTATTTATTTGTTTAGTACTACTACACCACGCAGTGGATTTAGATACGGGTTTCACTATCATTGAATTATTTTTTTATTTAGTTAATTATTTTTTATAATTAAACCTATTTAAACTTTCGTATAAATAAACCATTACACCCGCCCGAAACCTAAACTATTCATTAGTGTAGTCTAAAACCGGCTAAAAATTCCAAATAATTCCTTATTTGAAATTTAAAATTACTTAATTGAAATTTAATTAATTTAAATGATTTTTAAGTTTTATTATACCAGCCATTACCTGTCCCCCACTGAACATAGGCCACCCCTTAATGGCGGTTTTGCCAGTAGTTGCCATGCTTAGCAGGCAGATTGACAACAGCAGTTAGGCTTTGGTGATGTTTTAAGAGGGACGTTACTACTCATCCCTTGACCATTAAGTTCTCTTAATTGCTTCTTACAACACAATTTACAGGGTACAGAGGAATAACACCTGAGTCCTCAGGAATGGCAACGCATAGGGGGTATCATGGGCGAAACAGTATACTCTGTTATGTCCATGGTACTGCTTATGTCTATAGGCGACCGTTGCCACTTTCCATCAGGTGAGCCGCCAGCTTGTTTGCCATTCTAAGTTGTATAAAAAAAAACCTACGGGAAAGAAAGAAAAATAATTTTGTAATGACTTCCAAAAACTAAGGACCTCAATATCCCAAAATTTTTTGTGTGTATTGTTCGCATTTTTATCTATAATTATGTCTATTCCTCCAACTTAGTCTGCGTTCGTGCCTTCCTATAGATGCATACAATGATACTGACACGAAGCACTTTATGCAATTTATTCCTACATTACGAAAAATAGATACATCCTGTCACTTTTTATTTGCTAGAATATCTGTCCATCCACAAGATAAAATCTTGATTCTCTTTAAAAACGTATTGATTTTTATTATATTTTGATTTAAATAAAAAAAAAAACACATCAGATTACCAAATTGAATTTTCTGACAGGAGTCAAATCTGATGAAATCTGTCAGCGATCAATGTCTAGCGCATAAAAAACGTACAGAAAAACCCGTACTATGAGTATATTCAATATGGTACATGATAAGTACCTATCAACTTACAATCGCTCCGCTCGGCCTCCTTGCTCTGGCCATACAAGACCTCGTACCAATGAGTCAGACGACCTCTTGAACCAAGAAAGGAAACTTGTCGCACGTTATACTTTCTTCAACTTGATGTACCAAATTACTATTCAGTCAACGGACCAAAAACTTATTTACAAAATTATAAGGTCGACAATCGGACAAAAAAGTACAAGCCGCCGCCGCCGCCGTAACCCTTAATTCGATATCATTTCAGAAAACAATGAGACGTAAAAAGAACTATTAAATTGGAAAAAGCCAACCTTTGTAATTTTATTTCTGGCAAACTTTTATAAAGAACAATTCATATAAAATTAATGTACCGGACTATTAATAGTATGTACTTACAGTACTTTGTATGTCTCATGTACATTTTGTTTAACATTATATGATCTTCTTTCAGGATTTTAAAAACAAAATAGATATAGAATTTTCTAACAAAATTAAATATTCAAGTGAAAATTTTAATAACATTTTTTTTAATATAATATTCTAATGACAATATAACAAAAAAAAAAAGATTAATCAAACCTAACGCTTACAGCTATCTATTTACTAATCAACGTTTAGTTCTCTCATTTACACTATGCTAATAATGTAGAACAACTTAATAGTATGGTTTTTAATGTAACTTGTTATCGAGTTTGGAAAATTGCCAATGTTATTTTTATAGGATAACACGTAATATTAAGGTTAATGTAGGTTACATATTACTATAACCAATTTTAATGTAGTACTTTCTGTTACGAAAAATGTTATTTTTGTCTTACTAAATAAATTGGAAAAAACCATGTTGATTTAACAAGTCGGCTTACAAACAAAAATATGTTAGAAATTAAAACTAGGTAATTAAATCTGCTTGCGACTTCGTCCATGTGATAATCGAGATTAACGTAATTCGTAACAAAACAGTATCCAATTTATATTAACACCATTTAGGATATTTTTTCGTAAATGTAACCATTTCATTACTACTCAGTATTCGTTTAATCAATTGTAATAAAATATACACCTGTTTTTAAATTAAATCTTCTACTTGATTTACTTATCTTCACCGATAAAACCGCAGCTCTTAAATATAATATAGATAGAATATAATTTTAGAATTTCATTAAACCATTTTTTCATAACGACTGATTTGATTGTCAACATTCTCTGCTTATAAATCCCAACTTTATTTTTACAAAAAATAAATTAAAGAACAGAATTTTCAACTATTGCAATATTCTAGTAGATATTATCATAGATAAAAACTTACAACATCAATAGGTACAACAGCGGCTCACGATTATGAAAGAAAAAAAAACAAACACACTTTCCACATGCACGTACCATTAATTTGTTCAAATACTATTTCAGTACAATTATAAATGCAGTTTCGTAATAAGTATTCAGGTGTTGTGCGTTTAGACAGTCCGTCCAGGCGTGTCCCTATTACGACTGGTTCTCACAGCCTGCGTAGGAGTACTCGACGATATGCGCTTGCGCAACCTGACTCCCCCATCGATTTATTGAGCAGTATCCTCCCGAAAACATTAATTGATCGATTCAACTGACTAATTAACCGTGAAGGTCGTTTTACTTCGTTAGATTTCGCACTCAGTTGTAATATACTTAAATGAGTTGTCAGTTCTATCGGCTATTCGTACTGCAACGTTCTACTGTTTGATTATTTTATACACGGCACAAGTAGTAGGGCCCGTAGTAATTGCCTGCCAATAGGTAAGTTAATCAGTAGACTTCATAAAAAAGGATCGATCCTACCGATCGACGTTACCTATCGTGTGTTAAATCATGATGTTTGAAGACAGTTTATTAGGAACTTCCCAAAGGAATAGGTTTTTTTTGGTCAATATGTACTCAATATTTTCAGTGATTTGTAACCGGTTTTAATAATTCTATTTATTTGCTTCCACGTTGGAGCAATCTTCTATTAATTTCATCACGACTAAAATTGTTATTTTTTTACGGAACATAATCTGCATGTCACAAATCATACAATCAGAATTAACGACAAAAGAATCAATAATAAATCGTCAAATGTATATCATTCTAATTATGCATTCTGAATCAACAGTTTATAAGTGCTTGGTCAGTTTTCGTAATCTCGCCAAACTCGATATCAGGTTTCAATTCGATGAATAATACATGAGGTTTCAATCGTACAATAGGGTCTGAGATGCCAATTTTTATGGACCTTACGAGTTACGAGGAAAAAACAAATAAAGGCACTGAATTCGTGTTTCAAAACAAAGGCGTTATAGGTTCAAATTATGGCACCTTACTAGAAAACTAAAGTTTCGTGTGCAAAAAGACATTTATTTTTTAAATGTCTTGATGAAGTTTTGATCGTCTATTATTATGTAGATGGTCAAAATTTGTATTACTAAATTTATAATCCTTATATTTTTTATTTCCATTTAATGTTTTACAATCCTGCCTTATGTAAACTCTCGTGTGTTGCTATTTCTAACAACTAAAGTGTTTTTATGGCTCTTAAAATTACATACAAGTTAACGACCCGCTTATTGCAAAGTAGTAACCATCGTCTATCAACATTAACAATCTTTATCATTCTTTAAAGGGAACAAAACAGAATTTTTATTAATTCATTCATTCATGTACTGCACCGTAGATACACAATTCACTATGGCATGCGTAATACCCCTATACATTCATATTCCTGAATTCTGAAGTATAAATTAGACTAATATTGTCACTGCCATATCTGACTCTCCAAATTGAAACAACCGTATGCAAGTATAACAATTTAGTAACACGAGTATCATAAAAGAAACTATGTAGACGACTTTGAACACAGTTTCCCTCCTGTAATACGATTTACTAAAGATTACGATCAGTGTTTCATTTGTGTGTTTAAAATAACATAAGCCAGTGAAGGGTCTACGTTTGACATTTGCTCCCTAGTTTATGTAACCGAGGCGAGGCTCGTGACTCGCCCATCGCGTTCATCCGCTTGTCATTACCGTGTCATCTTCCACGGCACATTCTTCAAAATTAGTTATACCTATTGTCAGAAGCGATTAGCTGTTACCACAGGTAAAAACCCATATTTTATCTGACTGACATAAACATACACATACGACCCACTTCCCAACAGATGTGTTAAAACACTGCATCTATTTGCTTAACTATTTTGACAATTTACATAACAACCCATTAACATCCCACTGGTCTTTCTTCATAAGAAGAGAGTATTAACCTCTAAGGGGACGTTCAAGTATTAACGGACGTAACCCAATTTCATAATAAACTACCAAAATCTATCCTGGACCTACCCGAAAAACGTTTTAAAACTGTTATAAAAAAGAAATTTTTAGTAGATGAATATATTAATGATAAAAATGCTTGGCAGATGTAATAGTGGCTGACATTGTTTATTTTTTAAAATGTTGACACTTTTGTTATTTTACTGATTAATGTAATATTTAAAAAAATTATATAAAATTATCGAAATATTTATATATATAACATTTTAATTTTGTAATGAGTGGGTATTCTGATTGTCACATTCAATTTAGTATTGATATTATTGACGTAATTGTGTATCTTGAAACAAGTGATGCTCACTTTAATGTGGCGTGGTGAAGCGGGTCGTTGGGCTCCATATAATATGGTTGAACACAACGATGGCTGGCTCATTCGTCATACTTGTGAACGAGTGCTTTTAGTAGGGGCTGGTCTATTCAAGAATACTCTGATTAATTATAGCCTGATAGCTTTTTATTTTCTTTTTCATTATAAGTGCAAAGTTTGTAATAATCATTTTATCTATTTATAATTCTTTTAGGCTTAAATCTTATCTTAAATAAACGGCAGCAACGTCCCATTTAAAACATCTATAAAGCCTAACTGCAGTTGCCAACTCCCCTGCTAAGCGTGGCAATTGAATTATATATATTGCCATATTGAATTTGTGATGACGTCATATGCCGTATACATCATATTTTAACGGCCACTCCACCAAGTTGTATCATTTGAACGCATCAATTTATAATTAATCTCGTAAATATTGTGTATCTAATTTCTATCCATAATAAAATTTCAAATTTATATACAATATCGACACGCATTTGTCCGATTATGTTAATACGATAAGGTTAATTATACATCTCTACTGCCATTAGCAATTGAAGAAAAAGTATTACCTTAACAAATTGATCAGTCAGCCTGCGGACTAAATCATTGTCACGATAAGACGACAGAACAAAGACAATAATGTTCGTTCGCGTCATGTCTCCTTTGTTGTGATACGGTGCAGGTATACGAGGTCTGTCTGGAAAGTTCGTATAAAAGTGTTCTGGAATGCGAGAAAGAGGAGTGGGGAGGCCAGGTAAGCGCAGGACCCCTTCCTTATGTCCCTAACAATGCTTCAGTTCTAGTCTGACCGCCGTGCGGTGCGAACTGGCTTGTCACGCCATCTGTGAAGTTACCTCTTAACGAAACCCCGTCGGCATGGAGCCCGCTTCCGTTGAAGAGCAGCGCGTCGTAATCAAGTTTCTCTCGAAACTCGAAGAATGGCCGTGAAATATCTCAGAACAGTTGATCTGTGAAGGAACCAACCGTCCACAAGTGGCTAAAAAGATTCAGAGAGGGCCGAGAAAGAGTTCGATGTTCGGGGGATTGTCCATCAAGAATTCGTCCCTCCAGGCCAGACAGTTGATGGAAAATTCTACGTCGATGTGCTCAGACGCCTCAAAGCTCGTGTGGCACGAGTTCGTCCAGAATTGGCGCGAGAGGGGCGTTGGATTCTTCACCACGACAATGCCCCTGCCCACACCTCTCTTGTTGTCCGTGAGTTTTTGAGTAAAAATTCCATTACGGTGACCGAACACCCCCCCTATTCGCCGGATTTGGCCCCGTGTGACTTCTTCTTGTTCCCAAAAACCAAATTGGTACTTCGGGGGCGGCATTTGGGGGACATAAATGAGATAAAAAAAGCTACGACGGGGCAGCAGAAACCTACAACCAGAGGACTTTCAAGGAGCCTTCTCACAGTGGAAACGGCGTTGGCACAAGTGCATTATGTCACAGGGGGAGTACTTTGAAGGGGATAAAATTGATTTACCTGAATAATTGTAAAATAAAATTTTTAAAAAACTTTTATACGTACTTTCCGGACAAACCTCGTATAGGTATTATTTGTTAACGTCTTAATTATTCAAATCCCTTTTTAGGAAGTTAAATCTGAATACTTAATCTTGTGAAAATAATATTTTGTTGTTTTATAAAATTGTTATGAATTATACAACAACAAAATAATTCTAAATTACAAGTAAATTATCAAACAGAAAAGAGTATTTCGAAAGACATTCATCACGTTAATAAATGTGTGGCTTGTTCATATAAAATCGATAATATCATTATAATGACAAATCTACATATATAAAAATGACAAATCTAATATCTATACCTGATTATTTATTGCTACTACTTTAACAAGATTCACTCGAATTTTTATTTACTGCAAATATTTTCTTTGTTTATATCTAAAATTTTTTTAGTTGATACAATAAGTTTAAAAAGTAATTAGCAAGCTTGCCAACTACTTCTGTGAGGTAATTCGAAATACGTGCGGATAACTGATTGATAACAAATTTTCTATGATGTGTTGTAATATATCATCGATAAATAACAAATTTTACAGCAAACAACAACAGTACCAGGAATGTCCATAAAATATAACTATTTTCTGCTTAACTAACTACAAATTTGAATCAATTTTGATGATTATTTTGTAATCGTAAAAGATTACTTTTATATTAGTTCCATATTAACTTTTACAAGAATAAAGTCGGTTTTTTGGAGACAATTCATAAAATTTTCTTCTTTTTGGTCTTTGCCTCGTTCTGTTAATATAAAGCCAGATCTCCTCGTCCCCATGCCCCATAATTATGTGTTCTCAATCAAAAAATCAAACTCACGTAAGCCTGATCCAAATTTTTTAACATAATGCACATCCAAATTGAATATAAGAATGTTTAAATTCTTAGAATATCATTAACAATTTTAAACACGACTGTCCTCGATCTTATAGTGTGACTTAATGGAGATTCCTGAATTATGTTTGTAAATTCAATGTATTCTCACAGTCTAATCACATACATACAACACTGTGACCTTACATTTCGCAGTGTCTACTGGGGTCACAGTCACACAACAACCTCGACACTGAATCTGTCGCGGAGTGCGTGTTAACTCAACGATGTACGAACGTGCGTGATAAGAATTAAACGATTGATTAGGCTCCCCCCAAACAGAGATACCATAGTGTAGATACATAATATTCTTCACACGTATAGCGCTTCCTGTTAACTATAACCGTTTGTTGTTACCTTTTTGGAGTATGAACGTATAGCCACAGGTATTCGTTTGTATTTTTATATGCTGAGCGTAAGCAGTTTAATTCATTAAAAAATAATAAAAATCTCAACAAGTCAAAAATGAATAAAAAATTACCTACTATAAATTATTCATACCGTTTTGTTTTCTTTGAATTTTATATAGATATATAAAGTTATCCCTGTATATATAAGTTAAGTTGTGGATATAGAGTTTTTAGGATAAAGCTTAAATGGAGTTGAATTAACCGTAAATCTGATATATTATTTCTATGAAATTGGCAAAAATATGTCTTGCATCATATGCTTGATTAGTATAATTTGATGGAATACACATTGTGTTTTTTGTGTAGTTAGTGTATTTCCACTATACATCTTGTTTTTTTTTTATACCAATGCTATAAATCATTCAGTGAATAAAAGGATAATATAATCAGGTGATTGATAAACAATTACATTAAATGAGTAAATTAATTACAAACTATGTTATGGTATGGTATACAGTCTGCCATCGAGTAATAAAGGCGCCTAACTCTTCATTATCCCGTGTCTCTTGTGTATAGCTACCTCATTAGAACACAAAGCACGTAGATCGTAAACGTGGAATCCATTCCTTCAATCTCCTACTGCAATGACATTGACGTATTTGAGTGTGATCTCTATATAATGGCTTATCCACACCACAAGTAATACATAAATCTAACTAATAACAATAAAAATCTCGTTACTACATTGTAATTTGTACCAAACGATACCGAGTAGGAATACTGATAGACGTATTTAAATTTATATATCTTTAATTACTTTACATTATTACCTATATTAGTATTTAAAAAGTTAATAAAAAGTATTAATTACTTTTACCTATATATTAATTTTAATAAGAACTAACAGCCCACTCCGGTTTCGAATGAGCATAATTTATTACAAAGTATTGAATTTACCAGCTTACATAAAACCTAATAAATCAATTATGATATACACAAACCCTCCATAAAAAAAATATCGCAGTTACAACGAAACCTTTAACAAAATTCGTTGTGTGGTTTAAAAAATTGAACATACTAAAACAAATGTCAGATTGAAATAGATAAATTACACAAGAGTAAAACTATTGTTTTATACTACTTAGAGATATCAACGGCTACCTAATTATACTATATATTATACGTTAACAAAAAATATTATCACGTACAAATTAAATTCTTTACAACTTTTACTAAAACAAATGTATAACATATCTTTTAAGAAAACATAAATTTAATATTCGTTGACGCTAAATTAATCAACTAGACTATGAACTATAAACATATATATAAAACAACAATATATAAATAATTAGTGATATGTAAGCAAACTTCCTAAGTTTTAACTTTATTGTTCCAGATAACTAATCATCAAGTTGCGCATGAGTAGTAGAGTAGCAAAAACAACGACAAGGCTGACATGCGGTTATTTGACGCCGTGCTTTGAAGGTCTAGATCTCAGCGTGCCATGATAGAAGTATATCATAATGCTATTTATAGATACTTGTCATAGAAGAATAATAAAATTCTAAATTTATGATTAATTCTATAATAGCAAATCAATCGTTTCAAATTCAAAATCATAAAATATTTCTGATATAACATTTCGAATTGTAAATCCACTATAAAATTAATACAAATTCGAAATGTAATCATTGTATAAAAAGTTTTTGTACAAATATATATTAATAGCACCTAAATTCTATTTGTAAGTAAAGTTAATTCTTACAGTAAGTCCTAATAATAGTTGATATGTACCTAAATTCAAATATTCATATTACACGTATCACGATTCTGTTAAAAGTTATACAAAGACTCGTCATAGTTATAATATTTCTAATTTTTTAATTAAATCAGAAAAATGCTAAGAGTACATCCGTTTTATGTTCCTGCAATATTTCAATGAATGAAGTTCGAACTGAAGTTGCAAATCTTATGAAGTTTCATAACAGTTGTTAGTAAAGATATCTAGTCAAATGGATATAAAATTGTTGTTATCAAAAAGTTTGAACTCTTTCTTACCAGTATAACCAATTTTGTATAAATAATTCTGCTATATTTCATATACAGAAGCAAAAATAATTGCTTATTTTTTTTACTTTAATATAAGAATACTCACATACAATGTTTTATATACTTTTTATGTGAAACTGTTTATACCAACTAATAAATATTCCCCATTCTACATACAATAATAGTCTATAGGCCAAATACAATAAAGCTGATAGACGCGTATCTATTAAGTACACTATTAGTTACATCATCAAAATGTTTCTAATAAACCCCAAATACCTGCCAGTTATGCATATCGTTTGTATTTATTATAATTACCTGTAGTTACAACTATGCCATGTTTTGATTACATTCCAAAACCACAAAGCACATCTTTATTTGACAACTGCTCTCATGTTTGTAGAATAAACCGCAATTTACCGACATTACACTAAATAACTTGGTTATTAAATTTAATTGCGCGAATGAATTTTAAATTGGAACATTCTTTTCATATTTCAGACATCCGTCATCGGGCCGGATAAAAATAGATGTTATTTTTCACAAACATTGCCTCTCCTCTTTATCAATACAAAAAATATTTATTATGTACTTTATAAAAATAATAAATTCTGAGTTTTATACTATACATTTCAACGAATATAGTGATAAACCGTGTTACGTTTATAAATTTTTAAATAACAAAGATTATAAAACAATTGTTTAAAAGTCTTCTATTTGAAATTTTAAAATTTTATGACCTTGGCTAATACAACACAAAAGTATTGAATTTCTCAATTACAGGTACAATATAATATTCTACAGAGATCAAGTACATACCTATTTATTCAAAAACCTTAACCCACGTCAATGAAGACAAAACAATGCTTTGTTAAAAGAAAAACAGTCATCTGTTTAATATTTATACATCAATATACTACCATTTGACCGCAACTGTTTTATTGCAGTTGATTGACCTCCATGTTCAATTTTGCAAGGTAAGCGATACCCAAAATTAGAATTTTTATACGGTAAGTGTACTTGTTCGAATATATGTTACAATATCAACGTAAAACTAACGTCACGATCTTTTTATTGCTGACACTTCAATGATAATGACATTAACTAGTTATTTTTAGAACTAGACTAGTTATTTTTCGAATATCTAAATTTGTATCTAATAAAAATTTTGTTTGAATTAACTTAAAACAAATTAATCGGGATCAACTAAAATTATTATCCTTTGCTAGACAAAACGTAAAACTATCTCTTATTCTTACCGCCCTGCGAGGTTTACTGCTACTGCAGGGTAAATAGGCTACATATATTTGTCTTCGAATCAGTGACACAATGACAAAGTTTTTAAGACTTTCGCTCAGATTACCAACTTCATTATTATATAAAAAGGCTATGGTATAATTTTGAAACGACATAAATTTTTTTTTTTTAGATCTAAGAATTAAATAACGTTTTGAATCGCAACATTTCCTTTCCTTGTACTAATTATCTACTATACGATATAAACTATTTTACCGTTTAATATTGGTATAATATTTCCGTATCTGCATGTTTTTATTACACCAATTGTAAACGGTACACCAATACCGCTACGGCCTTACCGTCCCAGTGCGAACTGGCCTTAATTGTTATCGTAAATAACAGCTAAAAGTTGTTGACTAATCGAAATGTTTACTGTGTTTATTAGAGGAACATCTAAAATGAATGTATCTAAATATGCAAATTTACCTAGGTCAAGGGTTCGAATCGTATAGAGCCTTCCTACGTGTCTTTATTTTGAAAAATTGCAACAAAATGTAATGAGATCGACCCTGTATGCTTGAAAGGAGCTTACTGAACAGCAGTAAAGAGTGATCACTTATCGTTTATAATGATTTGTTTTTTTATACCACTGAGGCGGCAAAGAGCAATCAGCCCACCCTGATAGTAAGTGGTTACTGTATCCTATGAACGCCTGCAATACCAGAGGTATTTCGCGCGTGTTACCGACACTGAAGAAACTTCTATATCCCCCTTTTGAAGAGCCCCATGCTGTAGTCTCTTGAGGACACCTCGACAGGGAGCTCATTTCATAACCTGAGTGTTCGTGGGAGAAAACAACTCTAAAACCGCGTTGTACGCGACCCTACTCTGTAGGGTATGAGGGTGAACTCCCTGCAGATGGTGAGCCGTACGATGATAAAAAGTTGTTTATTTAAATAATGAAATAAAATTCATCGATTATTTTGGTAAAAAAAATACAACCTAACGTAAACCCTGAAAACTAATAATTAAAACGAATTACCTAAGTTGGAAAGTACTTTTAAAATCATCTGCGACTGATTGCATCTTTACATTGTTTGTCAACGGCCGTTAAAATGTAAATAAATTACAATTCTGAAGTATTTTCTTATATATTCATATATTAATCCACACTATTCAAGCATCACAGTCAAGTTTTAAAACCGGTAACTAAATACACGTCGGCGAGTGACAAATTTTCTAAGAAAACTATTGCTTATCAAGCACGGATATGAATAACAAATCCTGTCCACGTTTTTTACTACTCAGAGTTATCTATTTTACAAATACTTAGAAGTTACTCGTAGACAATGAAATATTTCCTTGTTCAATAATACATTCGTCTATATATGACACTTTTTTAAATTCTAACACAGAGTGCAGTTTATTGTTGTCTACTAAGAACCAGCAAGAAACTTAACAGTTTTTTTTTTTTCAAACTAACATATTTATGTACAAAATAATTTCATACCTTTTTAATATGATAACTATAATTATCAGGTTTTGAAATAAGCTTCCTGCTGAGGTTTTTTCTAGATACTGCAGTATGGGGTTCTTCGTAAAGGTTGTATTAAGGTCTCTTCAGGGTCGACAATTCATACGTGACATTCCTAATGTTGCAGGCGTCAGGGGGAAAGGGATTGTTAGTAATGGAGACTGTGAATCCCATTGCTAGCAATATACCTAACCAGGTTGACCTCCTCGCGATTCTCCTTGGAAACTATCATGATTAATTCCTGATGAAATCATCATGATGGGCTAACTGGCCTGTGTTCATTCTCATCTATTACCCTTCACTGGTGCTCCGCCAGCGTATCCCGTTAGCGCAGGCGGGGTTACCACACCATTTTCACCCATCAAAAAAAATGTTGCAGGCGTCAATAAGCTACAGTGAACGTTTACCATCAGACGGGTTCTATGCCTGTTTGTTCCCTTCGTGGTAGAAATAAATACATATATTACAAAAAAAAACATATTGGAGTTTGTATTTAACTTTTCTGTCATCTATGCTTTTAAAAAAATAAAGTCGACAAAATATGAGTTATAAGTTACACTTGCCCACACAAAATATTTATTGAACCTAATTACGTATGTTTACGTTTTAAAAAAAAACGTACATAACTTTTATAATATATAGAATCTAACTACGTTTAGATAGCAATTTGTCATGGTCTCCACAAATCTCGGAGGTCAGTAAAAAAATGTTTGCTGCAACTTTTGCCTTAAATAGACTACGTAATTTCCTCCCAGTTAACACCAAAATTGCGCTCGCACACACCTTACTCCTACCCATTCTTGATTATGCCGACTCATGTTATTTAGACCTCACCGATAATTAAACAAGCTTGAGCGTCTCCAAAATTTATGTATCCGCTTCATATTTGGTCTTCGCAAATATGATCACATTTCTCAATTTCGTACTCAATTCAAGTGGCTCTCTATCCGTTTTCGTCGTAATCTGCATATCCTGTCTCTTCTTTACACAATCCTTTTTAATCCTGCTGCTCCTGATTATCTAAAAGACCGATTCTTGTTTCTCAGTGAGGCTAATGATCATACTTTACGCAGTGTCAATAACCTCCGACTTAAATTTCCCACTCATTCTTCTTCCTTTTATTCTAGATCCTTTACTGTTCAGGCAGTTCGTCTATGGAACTCACTACCTACCTATTCGGTGCGCTCAAACTCTTACTAGCTTCAAAACCTCTGTTAAATCTTACTACCTCTCACTTTAGTACTATTTTCCTGTGTTCTCTCTTCGTTTTCCTTCATCATTTTTTTCTGTTGTATGTATGCTGTTAAGTATGTGTATGTTATGTATATATTTAATTGTGTATATATTATATATGTATGTGTATGTATGTATGTATGTTATGTATATATTTAATTGTGTATATATTATATATGTATGTGTATATATGTATGTATGTATTTATATATGTTTGTATATGATAATATTTATATAATAGTGCGCCACCTACTCTTTGTCTTTTTCTCAATGTCCTCTACCCAAAGGTTGTCTGGAAGAGATTGCTTAGCGATAAGGCCGCCTTTTGTATCACTTCTCATTAATATTTACTGTATTTGTTATTTCTCTTTTTACTTGGTGCAATAAAGTGTAAATAAATAAATAAATAGCAATAAACACAGTAAATGTTTGCTTAATCGCCAACTATACCAGTATCAGTAAAATATTTTAATACCAACAACGCCACATGTATTGTATCGCGATCTTTAACCAAAATCGAATAATATAATTAGAAAACCAATTCGAGGAATGAATCTAATTAATATTAACAGTACTAGGCACCTACATGACTACGACTTATTGTATTTTTTGTTGGAGCCTCTTCGACGCGACGTGTCGTTATTTCAGTTAGGTACATGGTATTTAATTTTTTTGTTAGTACATTTTTTAAGTATGCTATGTGCAGACTATTTTTTGCTAACACTGGATGCTACGGTCTAGTCGCTATATGCACAATATCATGCACAATGTGTATAGAATACATATAGTTTGTTTAAATTAAAGATAATAAAAATGTAAATAAACAAATAATGAAATAACGAGATAATATGTAATTAAAAAAAGAAAGAGCTTCTAAATTTGCTTGTATTTTTAACCTAACCTAATTTGGAAAATATTTTCTTATCTAAAAGATTATGCTATAGGACATAAGGTTGTCTGGAAGAGATTGCTTAGCGATAAGGCCGCCTTTTGTATCACTTCTCATTAATATTTACTATATTTGTTATTTCTCTTTTTACTTGGTGCAATAAAGTGTAACATAATAATAATATGCTTTCAGATTGGTCACCTAGCAATTTTATCAAAATGGATTCAGATTTTTAGTTTTTAAATCAAAATAATTGGTTTGGTCACGATTGAAATTGGTGTTTTATGACAAAATAGAATAAATAGTCGATATCTGTATTAGCCTAGCTATAAGACAGTCTGCCAATTCCTAATAGTAGTACAAATAAAAAATAGGTTAATTGGCTGAGTGTTAAATTTATTTTGTGAGTGTTAAGTGAGCTTGCTTTTTATCACGGTCAATGAATAATATTTCAGTCACAAAGAAGAAATCGCTGATAAAAGCTAATATAAAAATAATTCTGAACTTGACTCATAAAAAGATCAATGCTCTAATGTACTGTAACAAATAATTTTGAATACCGAACAATAATAATTCAAAAGTTCACAAAAGCGTGCGTAGGCGCAGCACTGACAAACAGCGCCTGTCATTATACTTCAATCTAATATAATAACGCCTCTACTCATGTTTTGTGTCCATTTTTTGTCAGCCAATACACCAGCCAAATAATTACCGAGCTAAGACGTAGATATCATAATGAAATAAGAGTTCACTTATAATGTCGGTAATAATGTTATCGAACTACCCACATTTTATTCCCAAAACAATATAGAATTTAATTATTATCTTTTTATTATTAAATACTTGCATTAATATAATTTAAAATTGTGTTCCATAAAAATAATTTAATCTTAACAAAAATTTTATGCATGAAACTAAAGAATAAACCCATTGATAAACTCTTTCGAGTATAAAAATCTTTAACTTAATAGTTACAGTTAGAACATATTGATGTAATTTTTTATACACATTTTGGAGTTTCCAACTTAAAACAAATATTTTATATATAATATTAATAATACTTGCGAACAAACGTAATAAATATATACCATTAATTATTGGTTTTTGTAGTATCTAACTTTCATTGTACGCACATGTTTGTCAATACTAAATTGTTCATATTCTATATTAAATTTACTAACACAATGTAAGTTCTTTCAAATGTGCTATTACTATACCGTGTTTATTTATTGTAATTATATAGAAATTATGTATAATTATATACAAATTACAATACACAAATTACTAATATCATACATTGATATTATATTTTTCCCTTCTTTTCCCGTGGGTCTCGTAAGAGGCGACTAAGGGAACAATATTCGAGGAATGACAACAGCATCCCTCTTAAAACATCAACATCAAAGCCCATCTGCGGTTGCTATCCTGACTGCCTAGCATGGCAACAATTGGCAAAATCCCTCTTATGGGGGAGGCTTATGTTTAGCAGTGAATAGGTAACGGTTGATATAATTATGAATGATATTAAAACCTAACTACATCAAATTACACCACTAACAAAGAGCAGACAAAATAAATAAACATACTTTTTATTAATTAATTCATGGAGAATATAGTTACATTATAACGTAAGTGTAACATCACAAACCCCAATGTGGTTTAAAATCACGTTGTAAAATATTTTTTTTGCAACTTGAATTTGCAAATATGTTGATGGTCCGTCTATTGAAATGTGGTAACCGTAGTAGGGGAACGGGGCGGTCGGGCGGCGCCTGGGGGCGCAGAGATTTTAGAGGCACCATAGAATTAATAAAAGACCGTATCAAATTCGATTTTGGGGTAAACGCTGCATGATTGCGGTACAGCCATCTGCAGATGACTTTTGCACAAAGTCTCCCTCTGCATCGCTATGGTTCTTAATAATCACGGCTTCTTAGAGCTAATTAAATTATAATCTACTTAGATCGTTTTATATTAATTATATTTAGCTAACATCGAAAAGAAGGATGTTCTAAATTCGAATATGTATTGACTTTAATCTTTCTTTGTTTAATAGAACATTTTACTTAATATACTCTTACTAAAATTGTCAAAATTGAAGTGAATTTTTATGTAAAAAAATATTAAATGACATATTTATTTATTTATTTATTTTATTTTTATACTAATAATTAATATACTATTAATAATAAATAAAAAGACATCTTATTATACTAACAATCCACCCCAGCTTCGTAAGAGTACATAGATAATAAATAAATTATTTTTTATGAGCTTTGACAGGCAAATTTCTGATAGTTTGAGCTACATTACTGTAATTGACGTAGAGATCTCTTTTTTATAAGTGCTTACCATAAGTGTAAGAATTTTTAAAATATATAGCATTATTTTTCTTAATTAAAGGAACCAGGCTATTATTCCGTACATCTTTAAACTGTTGTTATCTTTTATATTTTTCAGTGACAATGCAGTAGTCAATGGTTCAGAGTCTTCTTGTTACATTTAAAACTCGCCACTGCTCGTCACGATTCTTACGTCTTGATTGACAGCTTGATTTAAATCAAATTAAATTTTAACACGTGTGTGCACGGTTTTCCTTTTAAGTCTAGTTTAGTAACGCCGTGATTTCTACTATGGTTAAAACTATCTAAACCATTACCAATTTTCAAATTAATAATGTATTGAATAACAGTTATTGTCAGTGTATTATACAATTGTAATAGTAACTAACAGTGTATTAAACAACCCCATAGTTACTAACGATATTTTAAATAACTTCCAATAGTTACCATCAGTATTTTAAACAACTCAACAACAGTTAGGTACTAACAGTATTCTTAATAACCCTAATACTTTTGATAAGCGTATTAACAACTTCAATAAATATTGTAACAGTGTATTAAATAACTCTAAATCAAAACATAGCTGTAAACTTGCGTGATTTATAGACAAAACGATCTTAAATTAATAATAGATAATATTTTTTTTTTTATAATAAGTTGTCTAAAATTCAATTTAATTAATTATAATTCACTTTTGTGACATCAACAAATCGATGACTAATTGTGAACAATGAATTAGCTCGAATATTTATACATGGTTGATCAGCTTGTTTCGTACACATCCTGCGTATCTCTAGGTCACGAAATCCGGCGTGATTGTAAGTTATTAAACACTACAAATAACGAAATAACGGAGTGGTTTTAAAGCGATGATCTCGCTTAAAAATAAGTCGCCTACTTATTTATTTTATCGCGCGATAATTTATGAATTTATTCTAATTTTTCTTTATGTAATCAGTAAAATTTACTCCTATGTTGGTATTATTTATTAATTGAAATAGCTATATTAACGATGCAAATTCTTAAACTAGTCAAAGTAATGGTTGTTTACCTATCTGCCTTTTAAATCGCTGTTTATATTATTTAAAACTGAAGTATTCAATAACTATAGATTGACCTCTATCATCACAAAAACGTCGTTCCCTAATTTTGGCAACAGTATTATCCTACTAGTATTATTAAGCAGTCATTGAAATTAGGAAACTATATTTTTGTGAAGCGAACCTTGATAGAGGACAGATCATACTTGTATGAATCTGAATGTTTCAATTATTGCAATTTGTAAAGATGTATTGATATTACTAACTTACGATTAAACGGATTATTTAGTACATAGAATTGAACTAAATACTAACTAATAATAATAGAAAAAAAATCTTTTTATTAAAATAATTTTGACAACAAAATAATTTATAGAATATGCTAAATGAAAAATATTGATTCCACGTCATACTCAGGTAGTAGGACGAAGTTTTACCGTTTTAAATACATCTGGTATATTATATTATGTGAAAGTAATATCGGTATAGAAGTTAATAGACAATAACGTTTAATAAGGAAATATCGCATATAAAATATATTGTTAGCTGTTTTTCTCAGTCAATGATAATATTCACTTTTCAAATTTAAAGTCTAATCTAAGATGTGATTACTCTACATTGCACTCATATTTGATGTAATATTTTTTAAATATTGATTGCGTTGTCATTAACTTTAACAATTTAACAACAACTTCACATTTTATAGATTTAGGCAAAAAGCAGCCATTTAATCCATGTGCATTTCAATTTTCCTTCGTACATCTAATTAATGTAATTATAACGAATGTATTATCATTGAGAACTCCTTTTTTCAAGTCGGTTAAAAACAATTAAAGTTCACTTTTTACATTGCAGTTATTTATTTATATATTTATTCTTTATTGCACCACTTAAAAATAATACAAAACAGTATATTACACAGATTTATATGTATTTATTTAATACACAATTCTATTTTAGGTCTGTAAAGAAATTTTGATGTTTATTATTCAAACACATTTAAACAGCTGAACATATTTATGTGAAATTTGATACACGCGTAGGTTAACTCCTAACTTAACACAAGATACTTTATACACGCGGGAAACAGCTAGTGCACTATAATTAAGAACTTCCTTCTTTGGCTTTTTTATGCTGTAATTATCTATTTGCATTAAAGTTAAATAAATAAATTAATAAATAAACTTAAAAACGACCTGCATTTCCATATCAACGACTAAGTCACAGGTTTGTATGCACGCGTTATGGTAATGTCTACTGTTTCGCATAATCGCGCCTCCACTATATCAGCTAAACACAATCTGGCATGACACCTACATGCGTCATTGGACACTATATTTACATCCATCGACCAAATTATGTCATTGACAATCTATAGGTAGGTTACCTTATTGATATACCGGACAATATTTGTTTATTTTATTGCGTCATATTGTCTTTTATAGATCAGTCGAACAATACGCATAGAAATATTTAACTTCTATTATAATATCAAGAACAAGTAGACGTGATGAAATCACTAATGGCCAGACTGTAAAATTTATTTTTGACAGTTCATAGCAACCATATTTATTGCAGGTATATTGAGGAAAAGAAGGGTTCTCGAATAGTGAGTGACCGTGTGCAGATAAACGCAATGGGTAGAATGACGTGCTAAAAATAGTGCAGCAGGGCCAACGAATGAGTATATATATATATATATATACAGAAGAAGAGGGAAGAACTGTAACAGGAATGATTGAATTGTGGATCTATCAAGATTAAAATATGAAATAAGGAACAAATATTCTAAAAAGAATAAATACTATTTTATAGATATAACTAATATCCTTGATGTCGCAATTATTAATAGAGTTATTTGTATACTTATTTGATTTTTATAAAAACTTAATAGACGTAATATTTTTCCTGAATCTAACTTTGTATACTGAGATATAAACAGTTATAATAACTTTTTAAATAAATGCAATATATCATCCTATCTACCTGTAAATGGTTCATTAAAAATTTACTAATCCTTTACCTATTTACCTTATTAATTTCTTGTTCATTGAATCGAAGAATTTTTTTAATAATAGAAAAACTATATTGGACATTTATTTATCTCCCTCATTTTATTATTTATATACCTATTAATAACTCTGAATATTAATTACAACAATATTTGAACTCTACTAATACTTAGATATAAATGTAGTAATTGTACATTTTACTACAGGTACGAGTACATACCTGATTACCTGTAGGATACCTACATGCATACGACTATTACATATGAATATTACGCCCTATAAATTATTCAGTTGAAACTGAATTTTGTCTAACAAATTTGTGTTACGTTTGTTTCCACTTTATCGTTTATATTACTTTATTATTCTAGTTTTAAATATCTATCTATTCATGATTAGAATAATACAATTTATTTTTAATGTCTTGATTCTCTTTTATAAAGAAAAAAAGGTTTTAAGTGGCCCCGTGCAGATACACATAGGACGACCTCCAATTTATGAAATAGTATTTATATTTCGTTATGTTCATTATGTAAATTTAAATGTATTCAGTATTAAATTAAATTATATATATTTTTTTTTCAGTAATGATTCAAACAAGCATACAGCCCGTTTGATTGCCACCTACGCTTTCAATACTTTCAATACAGAAACTTCCATACACATACCCGACCCTGAAAAAACTATCAAACGCCCTTTTGCAAGATCAGCATATTATAGTTACTAGAGGAAACCTTTCCAGAAAACTTATTCCAAAAGCATTCGGTTCATTACAGCATAATTGTATTTAATCAATATTTAAATTAGTATTCCATTATACAGTGTTAAATTTAAATCCTTAGCACTATTTATAGGCTGGTGTTTTATCCTACCAGTGAAGCAAAACATGTATCCTAAAAGAATAACAGTCCATATTAACCTTACATACTTACTATAACAACCTTCGATATTTACTAACATGACGCGTATGGCAGCTAAATTAGTATAAGACATAATTTTTTTTATCTCTTAGACTCATGACTGTATTTTTAGAAAAATGTTTGGTTTTATTCACAAAACGCTTTCTTAAAAGTATGCTAAAGATTTCAATTTCACTTTATATAATCATTTAACTTATAATCTAACATACCTACATGTCTACAAAGTATACACAGACCGGAATTAATTTCCTGAAGTAAAAAATGTACAGTGTAAATGAAAATTATAGGTAACATGTTGTTTACGTAAGAATACAGAAATATTTTGACTCTACATCGTTTAAGTATCTAAATGTACTTTTGTACTGTACTGTTATTACGTTGTAAATAATATATCCATGTTGTTGTTATACATATAAGCAATAATTACATACACAACAACAACAAATAATTAAATGACGACAACTACCGGGAAATTAATTACATACTATTGTTTCTAAACAGTCATAAGCTATAAAAATATCGAAAATTACTCACCACTATTTCTAAAAGCAATACAAGCCTGATAGGCTAATAAATAACACAAACAGAATAAACACTTCGTGAATACTGTCACATAAAACACGTGTTTCAATCACAGATCTATGATAATTGGATGTAATATGGATTGTAATTACGTTTAAAGCACTATATATGACACTTCATGGATTTTTAGTAAACTTTTCATTCAGAAAAGGATGTAAAATATATCGGGTGTCGAATATTGATCGGTTGAGGGGATCGATCGAGCGCGCGCGGTGGCGACCGTGATAGGAGCACTGTGACATAGCGTGCCGCGGAAACCTCACCGCGTGCATGCAGGAGTGGGGGCAAGGATCTACATGGAAAACTGCGTAGACGCAACCTTTGACGGACCACATTAATATGGTATTTATATTATTTTTATAGCAGTAGTTTTAGCACTTCCACACTTGTTTCTATACATATACAGATATATTTCTACTGCATTTAACATTAAACATTCGCAGATGAGTATAAAATTATATTCCAGAATAAAATATTCCTTGAAATTGACGCTACAAGCTTAGCATGAACGTCATAATGTATTCTACTAATCCATAATGCTGCTCATGTACTTATCCAATCATAACATCAAATTTAATCAAACATCTAGAATCCTGAATGGTATCCAAAAGGATGTCATATATTATATGATCTATGATCTATATTTACCTGTTTTTATAATGTAACAACTCTTCTTTCCTAAGTAGCATACATATGGAAACAAATAAAAAATAAGGCGTCAGATAATAACATATATTAATTATTTTTATGTGCATAAAGTATTTTATAATAAAGGATAAAAAATCCATGATTCCCAATTCCGATATTGACTTTAAGGAAATTTAAGCAAATTTTTATAGTTCTAATGCATGAGAGAAGCAACATAAATACAACAATAATCAATTTACACTCAAAATTCAATAAAATTAACAAACTACTCCATTTTTGTACTCAGTAAATATATAATATTCGCATGAATTTTTGTTGTAATGTAATCTAATTACTGTCCATATATTTTGCATACTCGTTTATCCGTAGCATTAGGTACAAAATACAAAAATTTATTATCAGAGAATAAAACGATCTTCGTCTTTTTAAAACAGGTTTTCGATTTAAAAATACTTTGATAACTTCGCGTTCATGAAGTCATCTTGCACATTTTTAATCTCATGCCAGTCCTTAGTTTCTGCGTGTTAATGAGATATTAAACTTAATGGCGATATGTAAATAAAGAATCATCACTAAGAATAAATATCTACAAGATTTCCTCTATTCATAAATAATGACTAAGAATGTCTTTATACAGTGAATTGTCATTATGAATACATGAATTTTTATGCACGAACAGACATACTAGTTACAATAAGAATATTTATTTATTTACATACTTGTATTTTATTATTTGAATAGATTATATTTATCAACACTGATTTCTTTTAATAAGTTTTTAATACTAGCACTACTACTAATAAAGTGAGGGTGATGCACTTTAGTGTTCTGGCATAAGAATAGATGAATTAAATATACTAATTTCTATCGTCCTGTTTCTGATCGTCGTTCTTGTATACAAAGGCTCTTAATGTATAATGATAATAGTATTGCATACCCTTCAAAACATGACTTAAGTAACTGATATATTTATAATTTGAAAAATTTAATAAAACTAACTTTAATATTTATATTTAATATTGATAATCGTCAAAAATAACTACACAGTTATTATTTTTTTTAATCAAATGTTGATAATACGTATTAACATTGAACTAAGTCAAAAGTAAATAATTATACTCGTACGTTAAGCTACTTGACTAAACATAAACATAAATAATAACATTCATGCAAGTAAACGCGTTATGTTAAACACAAACGTATTTAGAAAAACAAAATACACACTTTTACTATCTGGACTTGACTGTCGGTCCCTATTTATCCGTATTTTATGAGATTGTTTTTTTTTTTTTTTTGCTAAATTGTCGAACATTATGTATTTAACTTATTTTTTTCAATTTAAAAATAAATTCTCATAAAATTACCAGTAAAAATTTTTAATAAGTCATAAAAGTGGATACCACTTTCTCATTGACATTTCAGCAGCTAAGCAATGTACTTGCATGTTCAGCGGTGGGATATTGCGAAGAAACTAATCGGATAAGGAGACAACACCTAAGCTGTCAGAAATATGAGCTGTACTCTTCAGTATCTTAGAGGCCAGAGTGTATACGTACTACATACATTTTATTAATTCCTTAGGGAAGTGTCTCTTCCCTAAGGGAGAGAATAATTTTAGTATTAAGTCTGACTTGTGCACAATATATGTGCATAAAAAATAAATAAATATATGTGGTTATGTTCAAGTTTATTGATGATGTTATCTTTATGCACTTTCCATTTCGTGCCTTGCCTGATCTTCATTTCAAGTTACATAAAAATTAACATTATATCAAAAACATCTTTCACAATAAAGGGTACGGAAAAATACTGCAGTATAGCCGACGCTGCTATTTATGTGCGTGGTACCCGAGCACCTTGAAAGATCAAGTCACCAGGTACAGCGGTGGTCGGTGGGTGAACCGGCCGCATCGCCCTCATTTATCTCCGGCCCCAGATGCATGCCAATAAGGTGTAGGCGATATTCGCATAAACATTACCGCCTATGTCATAATCTGGCTGCGAACGTCCACCGCGCTGGCATTCGAATAGATTCTTATGTTAATACGGTACTATAAACATAGCTTCCTGCCTGAGAAGACCTTATGCTAAATGCATACACATATAAGGTATTAAGGATTCCTCGTAAGGTAATACGGTATATAATTAAATTGCCTATATTTCTATATCTTGTGTTCTTTACAGATTTATACTAGCTGTCTGCACCAAAGGTTGTTTTGCCTTCTATCTCCACTTACCGGGTCCATTTTGTCTTATCGTGATAACAACTATCCAATCTCTCAAGTTGGAACAAACAATACATATTTAT
Source organism: Galleria mellonella (assembly GCF_026898425.1). NCBI lineage: Eukaryota > Metazoa > Arthropoda > Insecta > Lepidoptera > Pyralidae > Galleria > Galleria mellonella. The sequence continues at coordinate 39,981 of NW_026442175.1, read as the reverse complement.
AAAATTTTATTTTCGTAATTCATAATTTGTTTATTCATATAACATATAAATACAAAATGTCATTAAAATCGATTCAGCAATTTCGAAAAATAGCGTGAACGAACATTATGACACGGAGATTTTATATATTAAGACATACAGCGCATTCTAAAAAAATGTCTTTTTATAAAATAAAAATAATATAAAAATATTTATCTTTCAATGTCCTATATAGAAAACAATATTCTTGTGTAGCTTTTATATTAAAAATTCTAATAAAGCGATAAATTCTCATATGTCAATATTAAGTAGCAGGTATATTACTAAAATATCTCATACCTATAAATAATAACATTATTTCACGTTTAAGAAATATTACTTTTCTTAACAAAATATACTTAAAATACATAGGCAAAAGATATAATTCTAAATGGCTTCAATCTCTGAACGTGTTATTTAATTTGCGTCATATTACACAATTTCTTTAGAGTTCATGGCTACAAAACGGTCGCGCTCGTCGGTATCTCTTTAAAATCAGTATTCACATTTGTATACACATAAGTCGTGCTATCTGCAAACGAATTGCCACTTTATGTCTTTTCTACCACACGCTGTTATGTAACGCTCTTGAAATTCTATAATTTTATCATTATACGGCAATATCGTGACCAGTAAATTGACTCTGTACGAAATAATTTATAAATCAAAAATTATCCGTACATTATTACTTTTTCAATACACAAATTTATATTTAATATTTGTTAAATATTTATATAAATAGTAATTTAAGCTTTTGTTTAATAGCAGTGATTTAAATTATTAGAGAATTAATGTGAGATAAAGTCAAACGTAAACTCAATCGGTCGAAGAATTATAGAAATCGAATTGGCGAAGTTATAACATACGCACAAAAAATATGTACTTAGATATTCTGTTTTTTTTTAAGTTTCTTTTTTTTTAATAACGTGTCTATATAAGTAACAGTTATGTAATGTATAAAACCTTATATTGTCTGAGAGAGAAGTCAAGAGTCTCAGAAACTGTGGTGCATGAACAGAAAAGTCCATTAAAAATTATATAAACTTATGTTTAATAATAGGTAAAAAAAGAATGGTAAGGATAAAGTACAGTCAGTTCTCTCATCATGCAATTAATAAATAAGGAATTATTATTATTACGAAGTTGAAATTTAGCTAGGTACACTTTTTAAAATTCACCTCAGTTGGTCCGCATAAGCCGCATTTACTAACACATTTTATTATTTTCTACAAAGATACCAATCTTCAACATATGTATATGCCAATTACGGTATATGATATATCAGGAGGAATGAATTCCTGGGAATCACAATGTATGATAGCAGAGAATTTCTGACTGTGTAAAATTACATTATTTGTTGTGCCCCTTTTATGAGTCCTACAAATGAACAATATGCCACTCTTGATGGACTGTAGCTAAACGATAAGCTTGAGAGTACATTTCATTTGCAATTTAAAATACACGTGGTCTCTATTTAATAAGGAATAATAAATTATGGGAGGTACCTACCTCTAATGCGACCAGATTATATCTTCTAGTCTATGGGTACGGAATATAAAAATATCCACGTAGGAACATGATTATTAACAACATTACTTTGTTCAAGTAGAATGCCTACTTTGAAATACCTTTTATGATATAAGTAAAAAAAGCTTATTCTATTTGTCAGATAATGTTTAAAAGAAATAATATTTTAGGGCATTAAAAACACTTTTAACACATTATTTTTAAAATTGATTTTTTTTTTTTTACTTAGTTATTCGTGGTATCATTATAGTCATGGAACTGTTATTTCTTTTGTTTTCGCTGTCTGAGTCTTTTTCAGGACTTACTTCTTCTAAACTAATTGTTGATGTATTTTAATACAGATTTTACTGCCACTTCGATATTTTTTGATGAAAATGTGCCTGATAATATGTATCTTACACAAAGTTTTGTAACGCTAAAAACATTTACGTACATACTTAAAAAATCAATACAGATTCAGACTATATAAATATGATATGTAGGCGTCAATCACCAATCTCCTTTTTATTAAATGTGAGCTTTTAAATATCAAAGGTTTTGATGAAACGATTTAAAATATGAATCTTTATGGACATTATTTATATAAAATATAGATTATACAATACATTACAATGCATTAATGGAAATTTTAATAGAAGGTCTGCTAATATGATCAGTTTAAAATTTTAAATTCAAAAAAATACATTGATAACGCATATAAAAAACATAAAATAATATACTAAAAATTTCTAAGAAAAAAACTTTTATAGCAAAAATAATTTATGTCGCCAAAACGAACGTCACTGGTTAACATATTAAATAATAATATTTAATTTATTAAACAGATTGTTTTGTTCTTTTGGATTTTGGATAATTCAATACATAGTATATAAGAAAAATATTTTATATCACTTATTTTATTGATATACTTATAAGTTGTACTATAAATCCAAAGAAAATCAAGTCTAACGACCGGATGACTAGGTTTAATTATCACCATAATTGTGTGTAGAAAATATCGTAATTATCCTATTTTCTCTTATATGAAATGCTCTAATGAGGGGCTTACCAGGAAATCCTTCATTACTTATCATTAATTTTCGTAATGCAATTATCGAAAATTTTTTTTAGACTTACTACGAGTATAATACATATTTAGGCCATATTTTAAGAAAAAGCAAAGTTTTGATTTAAAAATCTTTATTGTACGTACCTATACAAAAAGAAAAATCTGAAGATAGGGATATAGAACAGTACAATAGTGAACATATATATTCCTAGAAGCCTATTCCTATATTTCTTATAGTGTTCCAGTCACCATAGTAGTTTTTGTGAAGCCACCGAAACTACAAAAACTTATAACTGCAGAACTCTGGGGGCGGAAAGGATTATTAATAATGTGGACTACCAGTCCCATTGCTAGCAATATTCGCTATCAGATTGACCTCCAAGTATTCCCGGTGTATTCATCACGATGGGCTAACTGACATGCCTTTCTCACCTATCATCCCTTATTGGTACCCCACCAGTGTATACTGTTAGCGCAGGCGGGGTGACCACTCCATTGTCATCTATTAAAAAAAACTGCAGATCTCTAATATCTACTTGCATATGTGTACGTATCCTTATAATGAAACTATATATTATGGCGATTATAGGTGATACAATCGCATAAAAACGTTTAATTTACGTTTCCTACCTGCCTCTGCATATGTTATGTAAATATTTATTTTAAATGGTTTCCTTTATAAAATTTATTTCATTTAATTTACACAATTCCTAAGTATTCAATACGTACTAATGTTAATAATAATAAAAATTGTTTAATTCACTACATTAAAAAGTTATTTGATATAAATTTTGTCTTTAGATTTTTAACAGTTTTAATGGTCTTTCTATAATAAGATTTTTTTAATATTATGCAATGATTCAACATTAGTTAAGACTGCTTTATATTCATAAGTCTATTACGGTTCTTCATAAAAACATAATTTTTGTCTCTCTATAATAATGTGGTTGCCAAACCACGTGTGGGTAGAATTTTTTTACCATCTTCCTACACGTCACATCGCAATAGATTATACCTACTTGTAACTGAATATTTATTATAGATTTGTTAATTATTGCACCTATTTCATGGTTTTGAAACCACCATATCCACGGTAAAACCACATTCTCTTTACTTCATCATTTACAGAATACATCCTTCACCCTTTCCAAAAAACATTTCTCCATAAAATCTTTGGTGTCAATATGTATTTTTTTTTTATATAACTTAGAATGGCAAACAAGCTGACGGCCCATCTGATGAAAAATGGTCTTGCAACATTCAATTCCAAAAAAAAATTAAAAAAGCCAAGCTGTTGTCACAAAAAAACGAGGTATCTAGTCAAGAAGACAAACACTTTAGGTCACAGAAGGAGTCAGTACTGCATTCATTGGTAGGAAATACTCATTCTTCGATACCAACTTATACCTTTGACTTGGTTCAATGACGGCACATATAACAATTATCAACTACCTTAAGTTCTCAATCGTATTGGCAAGCTTTAAAGTCTGAGGAGAAACTTTGTCTCTAGCTTTGCATTTGGCATAATTATTTGGGAGTGGGGGCTTCGATTAACCATCGAATACTTCGGCGTCGGCAGCAAATCTTCATACTAAAATAGCGTACAGTAAGATTTCGGAGAGAGTCTCATACCAAAATATTTCCAAAATATTACAATATTAAGCTCTTATATAAAATCCTTAAAACTTTTATTATTCGAAATAAGTGAACATTTTTTTGCTATACACTAAAAAATATGTTTAAAAAATAAAAAAATGTACATCTTCTTCACATAAGTAAATATAAATTACTCTACCTGTTTCGTCAGTAGGTAGTGAAGTAAAAAAACTATTCCATTATTTAAACATATACCGAATCCATTAGACTTCACAATAAGCGGCAAAACATGAACGATGCCGTCAATAAGGTCTTATTTTAAAACTATTAATCACATCTTTCTGTACAAATAATTGAAGTCATTAGGCAAATAACGAGTCATTAATTTATTCTAATACTAAAATGGTATGTAACTGCCAAGTCATTACCACTTAGATAGACGTTCCGATACACACAGCCTCTGGCAAATTCTCGAGTTCTTTTGCAACTTGCCTTGTATAAAACTACTTCGTAATACTCGGTTGCTCTTGTATATACATTACGATATTTATTGGCGTATTGTACAGATGTTTGGTCAGCTGATGAAAGCGAGAATGATAGCGTGCATGCGTAAGTGTTTAAGCATAGTATGTAATGAATAGAACGTTTAACCTTTGAACATTTCAATGAATGTTATGGTATTTTTACATTATACACGAAACCTACAAATCTATTATATATTTAAACAACGTAAAGAAAATTGTTGCTATATTTTAATAAGAATACACTTCTGTATTTTATGTATTCGTATGATTCACTGATATAATATAAACTATATGATTTTAATACATCTAAAAAGTGTTAATGATGGCTTTAACACCATATAGCGTTGTCTACAAATCGATTGTGGACTTAAATAACAGAAAAAATAATTGACGGTGCAACGTAATTAACAATATTAAATTAAAACAGTAATTAAATATATATATATATATATATATATATATATATATATATATATATATATATATATATATATATATATATATATATATATGTAAATTTGTAATAGACAAAGAATGTTTGTCAACGGAAAGAACACGTAGATTTAATTTCATAATAATTATCCTGCGTTTTATAGAGCCTAACCTCAGCGGCAATCATTATTATGTCTAAGTATACAAATCACGTAATAACCATAATTATTACATTGTTGTTGATTACTTAAAGACACTAGCAAAGTTCACATTTTAAATAGGTTTTTTTATTCAAAGACTAGGAAACATATTATTAATGTGCATTACACTCTGCCTGAAAGAATAAAAGTGGAATTAACAATATACAAAACACTGGAAAAATCACTAGTATATTATCACTACTTGTAAAGCGAAGTCATAGTATTAGTATAGTATAGTATTTAAAATCATATTCGAAATTTGATTACAGATAAATAATTAGGTATTATTTACCTGTAATCAAATCTATTTTTATTTTTACGAACGTTTACCTGTAATTACGTCGCTTTAAGTCCCAAATATGAATTCACAATTCCTAGTAATAACAGAGTTAAATTGGAAGATGTAAGCAAGTCGTAGATAAGATAGAACTTACCATATAGACAACTTTTCATAAAGTTTACTTCTGGTAACAGAATATGCATTCTATGATCTAATCGAAAAAAACCTGCTGAAACCGGTCACAGCTAAAGATACTCTACCCAACTATTACAGATATATTTTTACACACATATTTATACATTGGTAACAAAAGTGCAGTTGCCGTTAATATAGCTTGTCAGATAAACCTCCACTCTGTCCTAATAAACGTCATTAAATCCAGCAGACCTAACATCTATCTCATCCAACATCTCGAACTGGTACCCTACCAGCGCAAGCCATCATCCCGGGTATCCATTACGTTTTTATTCATTTAAAAAAAACTGTTGTATGGCATAGTAACATTGACTTGTTAATTACTTTAACAACAAAATAAAATAGAAGCACTGTTCGCCATAATTTATTATATATGACATGACAAAACAGTTGTTAGTATTATAGATATCGTATTATTAAATCTCCTTGCTTGATGTCTTAGTTGATACGCTATTATTAAGCTGTTATACAATAGGGCTGAAATATTTTTATAAAAATATTGATCACACTTTTAAAACATTTTTCATAATGTATAATTAATAACTAGGTTATATATACAGATACTAGGTTTTTTTATGGATGATAATGGAGTGATAACCCCGTCTGATCTAACGGTGTACACTGGCGACGCACCAGTGAGGGAAGATATTAGATAATGAAAAAGCAGGTCAGTTAGCCCATCGTGATAAATACACCTGGAACTGAACCACGTGGAGGTCGATCTGACAGGGTATATACGTATATTGCTAGCAATGGTACTGGTAATCCGCATGTCTAACAATCCCTTCCTCTCACAGATTGTAGGTTAAACAAATAACATTTATTTATTTGCCCAACCAATATTAATTATTATGAGATGTTGCCGAGTACTTCTAAGTGCCATTTTATACTTATAAAAGTTTCTGAAGATGTTTCAATATTCTAATGGTTAGTCAATAACCACATAGAAGATTGAACCAACGAAATCTGGCACACAATACTTATTTTTGTGTCTTATGTCATTATTTAGGTACATTTGAAATCAACCGAGAAATTAACAGTTATATTTTATTAACTTACTTCCATGTTAGAGTATATTCTGTTTTTGAAGCATGTTTCTGATATATTATTAATTGGATTATTCATTTTATGATTCCTCATAAGACAAGGTGTTCTAGATTGAGTTCCAGGCGATTGATGCGATTGTGTGGGACATACTACATATTATAAAACTCAGGTATGTCAAGTTGTCAATGCATATTTGACAAAAATAATACTTACTTTATTGTAGTGATGATCAGATTGAAATGGATAAGCTTTTGAACTGCAATAGAAATTATTAAAGTACCTGATTCCTTCAGTAAGTATTTATGGATGATAATGGAATCGTAACCCCGCCTACGCTAACGGTATATGTTGGCGAGGCACCAGTGAGGGATGAAAGATAACAATGTACAGACAGGTTAGTGAGCCCATCGTGATAAATACATCTGGAATTTAGGACGACGGTTTCCAGAGGGCCCACCTGGAGGTCGACCCGATAGGATATATTGCTAGCAATGCGACTGGTAGTCCGCATTACTAACAATTCCTTCCTCCCTTCAGTAAATGTAAAAACTTATTATTTTTAGGAAAAAAAGAGTTTATTTTTATAACAAATTAATGTGGCAACCCTATTAAAAGACCTTAGCAAATTCTTCGGGTAAATATTCATGGTGAGAACAACAACAGCTGTCAAAATTTAAGGTCAATGGCGCTGCCGTAGCAATCCTAAAATGGTTTACAACAGGCGTAGTTAAAGTATGTCGCAGCACACAATGAATTTGACTCTCAAAACAATGACGTTATAGGGTTCCGCATATTTATACATACATTAGCGAATATGTAAAATACATGTAAACGCCATTGTAAGTATAGCTATTTATTTGTTTATATATATTATCATCATCATTTAAGTCATACATTGCTCAACACAAATCTCTTTCAAATCTTCATAAGGAACAGTCATGACATAAGCCACGCTCCGACGATGACCGTACTTATAAAACCATTCATATCCATCGAGTACCACACTTAATATAATTTATATATTGTTTTAATGACAAAATTTAATTATATCTCTTACTGTACATTAACGAGTACATAATACTAATAAGACCAATATTGTATAAAGGATACTACAAAATACAGTGTGTTCACGATATTCATTGAATTTTTTACTACGAGTGTCAGGTGAATACCTTTCTTGTAAACATTAGTAGCAGAAAAAATGTTCACAAATATCGTATTCCGTTGGTGAGATATAGCAACAAAATTAGATATTATGATTGGAGAGACTTCATATCCCAAAGGTTGATGAAGCACGAGTGATAATTATGTTGCATGCATTCATGAGCTGTCACAAGCATTCATATTTAACTGTGATGATTATATATTAAATATTTAAAGAGTGATAGTTACTGTTACTATTATCATATAATATTTACAATTAGATTTTACTACAGCAATATAACAATGATTTTTCTGGCTAGGTTTTCCTTAAAAACTATAACATATTCTTTGAAACACGAGCATGGCACTTCTGATGTTGCATATGTTTATAGTCTTAATAGCCATTTACCTGCTTAAAAACCTGATTACCACCAATAGTTGTATAAAAAAAACAATGTACTAACATATTTTTGTAAAAATATTAAAACACAAAATTACATTAATAATTAACAGAACCCTAAAAATGGCGCGTGGGCAATCCTTGGGTGCAAATTTGGAAGAACGTGCCTAATGTGCTACAAAATACTCAGTTAAATATTAAGACCATGAGTCAATCCTATAAGGTTAGTTAACGATACAAGTATAGGTATAATCTGTGTCGTAGCACAAGGCAGTCTAGATTTCAACCTAGATTTATTATGATGATATTATTTTTATATTCGCATATTATTTGTATACTTCCCATATTTTTACGTATAAACACTTGTTTCTAAAGAAAAAAATGATAATCTTTAGAAGTTCTTTAAAGACAAGAACATGAAATAAAAAATAGATGATCTGAAATATTAATTTCTCAATTTTATAAAATTTTTGAACAATTATTAGGAAATAAAGTTTATGTTGTTAATTTAAGATATGATAAAAACTGTGACCTTCACTACCATTTATAGTGGATGATATACAAGATTGAGTGCAAAATATTAAAAAAAACGTTCCATTAAATGATCAGTCAAATCTTGACTAATGCAATATTTTCTCCAGATTTTTCTTACATATAAAGTCTGATAATTACAGTATTGATAATAAATAAAATAATATTTTGTGTAAAAATTAAAAATCATTTTTACAAAAGCATGTCATTTAAAAACTAGGCTATTTTAATTGAATCATTTTTACGAAATACTAAATCTAAGAGTCTGAATTTGTATACAGTATATATGTATACAGTAAATACAAATTTAAATTCATCCCCATATTATGAAATAATAACATAATTGCTTATTATTATATTATTATGTACGTGTAGGTAATACGTAAATGTTGTCAGACATTGAGCTTAACGTTCTACTGGTATGACAATTAGAAGCGTCACCACAAATCTAAGTGGGTGGCCATTATTTTGCTGCTCCCACACTGTCAAGTTTACGGCCAAAAGTCACACGTCACATAATACATTAATAATTACTAAGGTAAAATACTACACAGTGCATTTGTGAAAATATATCTATCTATTTAAATGAAACTAAATAAGTTTATTTGGATTAAACAGTCTTAAAATTATTAACAAAGCCCACGTAGTACTAAGTTTTTTTTATAACATGGTAGTACGCGCCCGGTGAAGCTGTAAAGGCCATCTGCGGACAACAGCAAAAACGGTACGAAAAAAAAAAACATGGGGGGGCAAACTAGCATGCGGCTTACCTGATGGTAAGTGACCATCGCCGCTCATGATCACTGACAATACCAAAGGCATGGCAGACGTGCTGCCAGCCTTTTAAAAAAATATGCTCTTTTCTTTAGTTATGATGTGGTATCGGTTCCGAAATACTGCTGCTGGAAGTTGATTCCAATCAATGATTGTGCGTGGATGAAAATGGCTTGAAAAACGTACGGTGGAGGACCACCATTTATCCAGATGGGATGGAACTTTAGTTTGTGGCAGGTTGTACGATAGTGAAAACCAGCAGCAGGTATTAATCCGAACAAATCCTCAAAACAATCAATTTGGCACCTGTTCAATTACCTTAAGTGATATAGGCATGCAAATATTTATATTTTATAAAAACTATAAATATTTTCATACCTACGTTATAAATATAAAAATAATACTGTCTATATTACAGGAAAAGTTTTTCGAAACGAAGAGAAGGGTTTCAGCTTGCCATACTCAATACGACTAATCCAAATAAGTAAGAGAATATAAATTATAAGTTCAGTCAATGTTTGAAATTTGAACTTTCGGTATCTTAGACGTTTGTTGTTAAGACATTATTGTTCAGACAATGTCATTCGATCTAACATAGAACATCTTATTTTATTCATATCACCATCACCAACGTTTCCTCCCTTAATTAACACTGCTGAACATGATAGAGTTAAGAAAATAAAAATCCTTAAGTGTATATCTAAATACAATCAGGAAAATGTGTATATACCTATACAGTTTTATATATCATATATAATATGCTACCGAGGACCTAATCAAAGCCTACAATCTTCCTCTGTTTTGGCGTAACTGCCTCTTTATTTATCAGATGTGAGCGCCATCTGATTGTCTGTTCAACGACATTCAGTCCCGCTCAGATTTACGTGAAGTTCTGCCGGCGCCGGGTAGAAAACCGCTTATAAAAACCCTTGTAAAAAATTAAACGAGAACACGTATATATTTAAACTTGTTTTAATATTTTAAAGCCTTTGTCGGTAAACCTAAGTAGTAGCGATAATATCATTACTATAAGATTAAATTATGATGACCGGGGATTAAGTAGATACCTCCTCATTTGCGTTCGTTTAATTACATATCTACTATTCAAAATGTTAAATACAGAACAAAGTAATTTTATTTTTTTATTCGTCAACATTAGATACCTATTGCGAAATATGCTTTAAAACATTCAAATCTATTCTTCCACAAATTTTATAAAAAGGTATGAAAAAGTATATTTGTCTATAATTTCAAAATTAATTAATAAGTTCAAATCTCCACAATTAACAATAGATATTAATATAATATATAAATAAATAATATTTTATAGCAACAAAAATATATTTTACTTTCAAATTATTGCAATATTTTTAACCGGATAGATTATCTATAAAATAAAGGCAAATCTGTCGATTCCCAGTGAGAAAGAGAACTTTATAATAAAAAATTACAGGCTACACATAAGAGGAGATCTTTAAAACACAATTTTTGATTATGAATGTTTAATTTTTTTACTTAGTAAATACATTGTTTTTACAGTTTCTAAATCTAAAATACAAAAAATATAGCTGATCAAAAATTTTAATTATGTATTTGAACTTAGTACCTATACCATAACTGGTAAGCAACAGTAAAAATTTGCAAAAATGCATTGTAAACTAGTAAATCATTAGGCAAATCAGTCGATTCCAATCCATTATAGTACTACGAAAATATTAGAAAAAAAAACATTACCTACATAAACATAATTTTGTGTCAACTTACTATTGGCGTATGTAAATATGGCAGTCACATTCACTTACACATAATTAAGTAGACACATTGCGTGCTACAATATAGGGATAATAGCGTAAACATGTTCGTATCCTTTTACAGTCTGCCCATATGCAAACAAATAAGCTACCTACCTCAACCAAATACAGTAACATTACGTTGGTAACTATGGGTTCCACAAATTTAATTCTGCGACTATTCGAATTTTACCGTTACTTTTAGTTTACAGCGCCATCTATATATTATTATAAATACTTGCTATTCAACGATAGATGTCAGTAGTATCTGAAATAGTACTCAGGTATCTATAATGAAATAAAAGATGGCAGTATATCGCATCAAATCGTATAAATTCAATAAAATGCAAAACAAATATTTTCCATGTTATATTTCAACATACAACAATAAATAAAACTTTTCATTTATAAAATACAGGAATGACATAAAAAAAGAATGTTTTTATTATCTTATTACTTAATAACTTTGTTTCAGATTGTACTTGTAATTCATCTGAGGTTTCACTTATTCTTTTCTGACAATATTTTATTTTTCTGGTATACCAGCCTAACAAGAGCACCGTTAACAAAATAAGTTGATATACAAACAACACACACGTCGCGTAAAACAAACGCAAGTAGATATGCTAGGTAGAAACTCGATGCAAGACCAGTTAATGTCAAAAGAAGTTGCAGCCGAACCCAAGCGAGATGATTGAAGGTTGCTGAAAATAAAATTACTGTATTAACAAGTTATTGCGCCTTAAAACAAAAACGAGTAAATGAAAGATTAAATTAAATCCAAAAGATTTGTGAAAATAAATTACTACTAGTATGTAACAGGAGAGAAATATTCCGAGTTGGGAAAAAGATTGTTTATTAATGAGGTCTCTAGTACCCATTGTTAGCAATATACACGGTTAACGCGAACTTCATGAAAATCATTGTGGTAATTTATTATAAATTCCTAGTAAATTTCCCACAATGATAAGGGGATGTTGTATCAGCTGGGGGTTTTACCAGTAGTTGCCACGCTTGGCAGGCGGATTGGCAACCGCAGTTAGGCTTTTGGTGATGTTTTAAGAGGGACCCTGCTGCCCATCCTTCCAGCATAAGCTCCCTAAATCGCCTCTTACGACACCCACAAAAAAGAAAGAGGTGCCATATTTTATACCGGGACTTACACGACAAACACAAATATGGGGCAAGATTACATTCTAATTGTTTTTTTCCACTGATGCTCCGCCAATGCAAACTCTTAGCATAAACAGGATTACCATTCCATAAAAAAAAACCTATCAAATTACATGAGCTAGACAAATGTTAATCCAAATTTAAGGTCATTGACTATATTTAAACGCACTACTTTTAAAAAATGTTATTAAGTATTGTATACAAGCACATACCATGTGATTTCCTAAAGGTATATCTATCCGATTCATTTTTCATCGTCGAACAATTGTGTTTTGAATAACTGTGTTTCTGTTTGAAGGGGCATGGCAGTGATATTTTGCAGGACACAGAGACAACATCTCAGTCCTAAGAAATAACAACGCATGACGGTTACGTTACAGTGATTCTATAGTCCATGATGCTGTTCATACCTATAGATGATGTTGACTAGTTCCACGAGTCCATTACTTGTTTGCCATACTAAGATGTATAAAAAATATCCGGCTATAAAACAATACTTACACAAACAAATGACCACGATTTATTATTCTCCAATAAATCCAGCATTCCCGGTCTCTATAATGATGAAATTAAACAAGCCAACCGCAATTACGTTACACAGTGGCAAAATATCGAGAATTTCAGAATCAATTTAATAAAGCAAATATTTTGATGGATTATGAACTGTTGGGTAACGACATAAATCAAACAAAAGCCGTGGCTTATTTCAATATCGAGTCGGGATAACAATGCCACTAACAATTCAGACCGTTTACGACCGTGTTTCGTAGAATTAACATTTTAGCAAAACAATAAAAGCTCACGCGAACTCTTACAACGTTCTAAATAGAGAACAGTTTACTGATATTAAATTTTGACGATAAATTCTATTTGTTTGTGGAAACGAACTTAATTATAAACTTTATCTATTTACGTTCATTATTATATGAAACTTTTGACAATATCATGACTTTGATATCTAATATTTAGGATGTCTAATAGACGAACTCACGAGGATATCCACATGAGTATAATAATAAATTAATAAGATAAATACAGGAAAATACGCTTAAATACAAAAATGTTATTAAAATTGAGTTAAGAGACAGATAAATTTAATTGTATAATAAATCTAAATATATTATATGTATATATAAATATATATATATATATAAAATATGTATAATATATAAATATATCTAATATTATAAGGTAATTATAACATTGTCAGCAACATTGTAGTAGGTAAACATATATAAATGCACAACTTAATTTTTTTATAAAATACTAGCTTACTAAATTGCTAAATGCTTACTTGCTATTTTAATCATTATATAAAGTATCCTACATAATAACCTAATCGAACAATAAATTTGAACGAAATCTATTAAGCCGTTTAAACATAATTGAATAATAAAAATTCAAACATACACATTTATATATTAGAATTAGAGTAAATAAATACAGAGATAATAGTGGATATCAACTAATACATATAAATAAAATTTATGCTCTGAATGTTTTTACGAGTAATCAGTAATATATTCGTATGTAGTTATCATTACTTATGTGATAAATGTAAAAGTATTTGTTTTTATTATTACCTGTTAGCGCGTAAATGGCTTATTTATTTCAAATGTTTCGCTACAAATCTACTATCACAACAGTTAAAATCGCTTCATTCGCCCTATCAGACTTTCGAAACATTAGCGCATAGTACGTTTGACTCGGCGGAGGAATGGAAAAGGAGTCAGGAACCAAACTTCCACCGAGTATGGGAATTGAATTCAAAGCGGTGAATGAAGTGATTCAGCGTGGTGACTAATTTAACTCAGCGGCCTAGAAATGTGGTGCTTTAATATGAGAGTATTTTGAAGAAGAGAATATTCTATTATAACGGCTTAACCAATCATTATGAAATATGATATACCCGTACTATACGATATGGGGAAGCAGATAGGATACTTTTTATCCCAGTCAGAGAAAATATCTCAGTCACGAAGACGAAGTCGCGGGTAAAAGCTAGTCAAATATAATTTAAGAACTTGCCCTACAGGAGACAAGTGATTTAATAGTGACAAAATTAATATGGGACCAACGCGATACTATCAAACAAGTATTATTTATTATTTTCATCTTCGTGTATGTATTATACTATATTAGTATATCTTATATATAAGTATATTTACATATATATGTAAATTTTAGCATGTATATAAATCAATTATTATTAGTACCACATTCGAGTATTCTAACACTTCCTTATGCTTGACTGGGAGAGAATTCCATTTGAATGAAGAATGCCAATGAGCATTAAAATCGCCTTATACACATACTTATACTAATTAATAATTAAATAAATAATTAAACGCGGATATCGACTCATCGATTGCAAAATGAATTATCAAAATCGATTTAGAATTGATGTAAATATTGAGGTTACACGCAGGAACAATACAGATTATTTAAAAACCTTCTTTTCCAATCTCTTAATAAAGTGGTCTAAATAAGAGTAATGCAAGTGGTTTGTAAAGTATTTGTCTTGTAGTCTACACAAACAACTTGCAAATACTTCAGACTTCTCAGGCAATTTCAAGCGAACAAATGTTATCCTATTACAATAACGGTTATTCGCAGCTCGTGAGCTACCAAATAAGCGTACTGCAAGCAGCTTGCGCGGATTTCGAAAGATTTTTCTCGTGGTTAGGTCACGAAACTATTGCCAACGGGCTGTAATGTGCGAATTACACTTAGATTGTGCATCTTAAACACATACACGCATTATGCAACTGAAAAGACTATGTGCACATACAATATCTTGGTTGCCAGCCAGTAAATCTCAACTTTGTGAAGATGTTTAGACATTTATTATTCAATTTAAACGGCTGAAAATATTTAAATGAAAGACACACAAGCAATCAACATCCTAGATTTTTTTTATTACACAGAGGCAAACGAGCATACGGCTCACCTGATGGTATCACCGCCGCCCATGATCACCCGCAACACCAGAGGCATTGCAGGTGTGCTGTTAGCCTTTTAAAAAAGAGTATACTCTTTTCTTGAAGGTTATGATGATTAACCCATACATGCGAGAAATAATGTACTATGACCGTAACCAAATAAAAATAAACATGGATAAAAAAATAACATATTTAAGTGCAACTGCACTTAAATATGTTAATATACAACTGTATAATATTCTTACTAGATAAATAAAGCAAAAAAGCTTTAAAACCGCGATCTTTTTATTTCGTAATTAAACACTATACGCGCCAAAAAACTTATATTTAAATTCAATATCCATGTATTCTTATATCGAAACACTAACCTACTTATTGTCTCTATACACTGTTATATAAATTGTGTATACAATTTAGCTAAAATGAATGCGACAATCCCTTAAATATTTTTTTCAATTCATTTAGAGCGTAAAATTTTATACTTACTTAAAAATATAATAAGACAGTAGAAAATTATTCCATAAATGCAATTTGGTACGTCCATTTTCAACTCTTTGGGAAGAAGCCCAAATCCTTTTGAATATCTGTAATTAGAAAAGAAATATACAAAAAAAAAAAACTATGGCTGAGGAAATATTATAAAAACACTGTCTTTTTAAATTAACTCCAAATTATACACAATTATATTTTAGCTCAACCACTAGCAAATATTTACGTCCAAAGTTAAAAAGAATGTTCCCTAAAACAATTTGAAAATCTGACAAATTTCAGGTATCTTGGTTCACTTATTTATTAAGGCTATCCGTTGATATTTCAATCTCCATCTTTACATGCTATATCATCATCATCAATCATCGTAACAAGCCATTATCGTCCCACTTATGGCCACAATCATAGAGTATGAGTATATAGTTGCACTTAAACAGGATAGCCAAAATAATAATACTTGTTTTCTTTTTTTATGACAAGGATCTCTACTATATAATTTACAGTTAAATATATTTTTTTTTCCTTTAAATATGACGAGACAATCGACTAAAATCCTATACAGGATCACATATTTTTTTATTATTTTTATGCCATAAATAAATATTGTAAAAAAAAAATATAAAATATAATAATCATAATAAAACAGTGAAGAAAGAAAAAATAATAATTCATTTTGAGGCATTAATATTACAACAAAGAATAACTAAATATTAGTATAGTAGGATTGAGTAATATTTGTTTGAAGCTGCTGAAAAGTGCTACTTACTGAGAAGTGAGCACCCGAGAGCAACTGGCGTACTCGGATATGTCACATAGAGCTTTGTATCCGGGACGTGCCTCCGCTATCATCTCCACATAAAGAGCGTAAGTGGAAACCAGCACGCCTACTATAGCCGTGGTTATGATTAGCCGATCTACTCTTTTGATATTCATACTTGTAATTTTCTGAAAACAATAAACATATTTAAATACTGGGTCATTCATTCCTAGTAGCATTTTA
Source organism: Galleria mellonella (assembly GCF_026898425.1). NCBI lineage: Eukaryota > Metazoa > Arthropoda > Insecta > Lepidoptera > Pyralidae > Galleria > Galleria mellonella. The sequence goes on along the minus strand of NW_026442175.1, from coordinate 22,872 downwards.
TTTATTTGTCTACTAGTATTTGCTAGTTATTATATGTTAAAAAACTGTTTAAATTTGAGACGAAATACATAATTCAACAACATACTAAGAGCATATTTTAAAGACTAATAGGTCCAAATTCCAATAGGAATTAAATATAAAAACTGCTTTTATCTAAATAAACAATATATTGTTTCGGAAATAGCATGCAATGTGGTCGTACCATTAAAAGAAATGGAGGAGACCTTTAGCAGTGTCACCTAATCATCATATCAGCCAGTAACGGTCCACTGCTGAGGACGGTTACTGGCTGATACTGATAGGAACCCGAGTACCAAACCCTCCCCCTTGGCTGGGTTTGGTACTCGGGTTGCCAACCGCAGTTAAATTTTGTTAATGTTTTAAAAGAGACGCTGCTGCCAATCTCTTGACCATTAAATTCCCTTATTCGCCTCTTAACAACTACGGGAAAGAAAAGGATGGCATGTTCTATGCCGGGACCACACAACAGTATCACGTCTATATGAAATACCTACCGAGTTGGTTTGTTACCTATTAATGCCATAAATATCTCAACTAAATGTCATATGACATACAAGTAGTATTTACAATGAAAATGAAAATAGCTATTTTTCATCCTGGTCAATCATTATATCATCACGTAATGCGAACATAATCGCGGACATAACTGGTAAAATAATAAATTAAATTGCTAAAATAATTTACCTAGTTAATAACATAGGCATTAATAAATGTAAAACATTCAGGTGTTAATTTACGATCGAGATCTATATCGCGCTATTACGAGCCGCTGAATTTAAAACGATAAGTGAACTGCCGTAATTTATGAATTCGAAATGTTATTCCGAATTCGTTCAGATGCTCTCTTGTAAACCAATTAAATTTTTATGAATACAAAATGATATAGTATGAGCGAACGAAATTAACATCCTTTTATAGTCTTTAATAACTGCAAAACCCGGTTATACAAATTATTACGAGTATGATATTCATTGTAGTGCAGCTGGCTTGTTCGTTATAAAGTCGGAAGCGCGGCTTAATTCACACGGAGCCAAAAGTTTTTCTTTTGTTTCTCGTAAAAAGTCAGATGGGGTCACTAGGTATCCTAATTCATACATACATAAAATCATAGCTATAAGTTTCTTTTTAACATTAACTAAAAACTGACGACTAATGGAATGTGGCAAACTCCAACCAATAAAAAATAACTACACCATGGGCTTTATTGGATATACTAACAATCATGTTACCTACCCTACACGCGTAACGATTCCTAAAGTCTAGTGTGTAATACTTCAAATCTTATAATTTCACTGCAATATAGCAATCATAACGACCGTTAAATGTAGACTGCTGAACATATGCCCGTAGTTACCACGCTTGGCAGGTGGATTGGCAACCGCAGATAGGCTTTAGTGATGTTTTATGTGTGACGCTGCTACCCATTCTTCTACCATTAAGTTCCTTTAATCATCTCTTACAACACCCACGGGAAAGGAAGGGGTGGCCTATAGTAGGCCGGGACCGCACGACGGCGTTATGATATATAAATTGAACGGTTGTATTTCTATATGCATTTTGAAAGATAACTCCCTATAATGGTTTAATGGTTAATTAAAAATAACTCAAAATAGCACAAACACAACTATCAAAGTTCATAAATAAAAAAAATTGTCACCTTTTTTTTCTGGATTAAATCAGGTCATCATCCTCAACTGCCAGATTTAAATACTGTAAACCAGCAACGATCTTTTATTTTATTAGCCGTGTAAAACCAGTTATGATATCCTCAAATTGTTACGAGCTATCATTTTTCGCTCCGTAATTTATAACAAAGCACAAAACTTCCAAAAATTCATTTCTGTGTCTATTCAGGCCAATTATTTATTTATAGGATCGCAGGTACTTTATTCACAAAGTGTAAAAAAATAAAAATACTTTTTTTATATATATTTATTGAACGTGTTCTATTTAATGAAGTGAAAAACGTCTGCTTTGAATCGAACAGAAAATAAATTAGATGATTCATAATATTTTTACAAAGTTATATATTATACTTATATTATATAGTTAATATTCAATAATTATTGTAACTTCGAATATGATTTTTATATTTTAAGAACAGTTGAACGGGATCTGTAATCGTGTCACGATATTATTTTCTATTATTTTTTTGGAAAACTCGAGACGCAATAATGAATTTAAATGTATTTAAAATTAATTAATATATTGTTATTAAATACGCTATAAGATTCTGGACCTATCATAGTACACCTAAGTTTACAATGATAGATATTAACATTAATGGCCATCAGCATCATAGATTGTTGTAATCTGATGCTACAGCAAAACTCGAAAGTAGTCTGATAATTGTATGTATAGAAAGTTCACCTATAAATAATACAGCTTACCAAGTATAGGATAGATATGCAGTATGCAGGATATATTAAATTATTTTTACTAGCAAGTTTGCACGTGACTTATGATAGAGAGATTTGCATATGAAATAACCTTGGTATGTTCTTAGCTAGAACCCAAAATACTGCGTGTATGCTATTCTTACTTATTTCATGATGATTAATTAAGCTGTTAAAATGAGAAAACAAAAAAAAAAACACTTTTACTTTTATAAATAAAATAATATAATAGAGGATTATGTCCCACAAAAAAAAAACAACTTCAATTATATCAACACCAAATATTAGGATTTAAAAAGTAAACAGTACTGAACCTATATTGATAAAATTTCAATGGGACCAATTTGTAAGCATATTCTTACAGATAAAAAAATCCAAAACGATTTAAAACTGATGGAGTTATGAGATTTTTTTTATACCACTGAGGTGGAAAACAGGCATACGGCCCACCTGATGGTAAGTGGTTACCGTAGCCTATGAACACCAGAGGTATTACGCGTGCATTGCCGACTATGGAGAAACCTCTTTATCCTCCTTTTGAAGAACCCCATGCTGTAGGCTCTTGGGAAAACCTCGGCAGGAAGCTCATTCCATATTTTTTTGCCTTTGAATCTCCGTCTTTTTGAAGTCGGTTGAAAATTATAGGTATTCGTAATTTAATATGAGTTTAAAATATTAATACTAATATACATCGGTTTTGTTTTACAACTGCAATAATGTCATATCAGTTAAAATTTACACGTAATCTGCATAATATGTAGGTTTATAAACAAATAAATTGATTTTAATATTATATACCTGTATATAGGTATGTAAATTATTAACTTTCTAATCAATTGAACATACTTATTATTTTATTGTACGTTATATTATAATTATTTTATATTGTTTTCAAGTGGTGCAAAAAAGAGTAAAAAATAAATAAATACTTACTGCAAATGAAGAACAAACAATCGACCTTAATAAAAGTAAAATTACCACTGTGAAATAATTGAATATCTATAAATAGTAATCCTAAGACTTCTAAACTAATATTGAGTAGGTATTTTCAAGAAATTAGATTAACACCATTAATAATCCTGATCTACGTCATCATACGTATGGTACGGTGTCATTTCAGAAACTGGGAAATGTCTATGGTGAACTATAGCATAGAGAATCACTTTTAACAACATTTATGCCTTATAAATTATGTTATACAATAGCAGCATATGTAATTAAATTTACAGACATAATGAAAGTCTAATAGTATGCTCAAACAATTAAAGATGAATGATAATACTTATAAGAACAAGTACCTAAAAGTGATACAAAATTTATCAACTGAAGTATTCACATAAACACGAGTTAATATCCGAATAGATCACACGTTACTGAAACAAATCCAGTTCATAGCTCCTTTAAATAAAATTAATATTCATAACACAAACAATTATTATACAAGTTAGAGCGGAGAGTGCGCAACGCGTCTTCATTATCAGATTGATCTTTGAATCTACCTATTGAGCATAATGGCAATTTTTCAACAAAACGAGAAAGGAAATTTTCAATTTGATTTTATATTTTACAGACCATTGATTGGGGCTATATAATGAAGAGAATCTTATCTATGCATACATATCGTCATAGTCGTATAATACTGATGGATCTGACGAAGATTACATATAAAGATCCGTCACTATTCTACGACTATGATGATATTTGATAAGGTGACCAACTATACTTATTTACTGAGTTTTGTACTCTTTTTTTCGCAAACCGTTCTCCTTTCAAATCTTGTACTCTGAAAGTACTCATTTGTATAATTTTATACTCATTTGTATTTCTAAAACATTTTTTTAGATTATTTTATTACAATTTTATTAATTAAATATTTAAAATTATTTTGACAGTGATTTGAATTTCATTAGAATTTCAATAGAACATATTCCACATGAAAATTTAAAAATTTTAATAGAGATTTCCTTATGTTGTCCAGGCACTAATGCTACTATTGAAAAGGTATTTTCACTAGGGAATGATTATTGGAGCAAGGAAAAGTCGCAACTTTCTGTAAAAACATTATCTGCCGTCTTAACAGTCAAATTTAATATATGGAATGAAAGTTGTTCGGATGTGACTACATTTATTAGACGAACATCCTCATTTAGCAAAAAAAATCCACTCCGAAGAAAAATATGTTTTAAAAGAAAATAAAGTTTTTTTCGTTTTTTCTTCTTTTTTTTTCACCTATGAAATACTTGCAAAATGTACTCTTTTTGAACAAAAAATAGTTGGTCACCTTATATTTGAGTATTCCTAAGATTGCATATTTAAACGTGGCTTTACCACATTTGGTCCACTTTTTCTTATTAGGATAAATTTGTCCTATCTCTCAAGTTAGATTATAAAATACACATTTATAATTTCGTTTAAATCAGTTGAGAGGTTCCGAAAACTAACGTGAACGAACGAACATCGTGATATATATATACGGTTTAGGACCAAAAAAGGTAAAAGCCCTTAAGAAAATTTAAAAACATAGACATATTAAAATATATTGCAACATATATGCACACTTAATTGTCTTTATAAACTACCAATGCTCCGCCATAGTTTCTCACTTTTTTTTATTTTAATATTATATAAAATACAGCCTATATTCCTCACTAATAATATAGCTTTCTATAGGTAAAAGTATTTTTAAAATCGATTACGTATTTTTTGAGTTTATTCATTACTGACAAACAATCAAATATTCAATCAAAGAAATAAACATAAAATTATTTTTTATAATATAAGTTGTAGATATCTATAGACATTTTATAAATACTTTTTATATATTGAAATATCTGTAAAATATGATTGAGGTACACGTTTACACTGAATACGTCAAGCCGATGAGTGTGGATGCCGCTTAAATTACGCGATCCAGTGAACAGAACAAACAATGACGTATATCTTGCCGATTAATCGGAAAGTATTTCACAGAATAATAATTTTAATGCGGCTTCTGTCAGCAAAGTATTTTAATATAACAATAGAATTGCGTTCTAAGTACTTCGCAGAATAAGAAATAAAAAAGTTATTAAAGTACTTGTAATTAGCTGAAAATATGTTTTGTAAGTGTTTACATTTATGTACATAACGAATTAAAGTCCCGGATTCGATCTTGGTCGGGCTAAATAACGAACTAACTCTCTTCTCTTTCTTTCTACTGGCTAGGGTATTTTTTTATTGATGGGTGAAAATGGAATGGTAACCCCGCCTGCGCTAACGGGAAACGCTGGCGGAGTACCAATGAAGAGTGATAGATGAGAATGAAAACAGGCCAGTTAGCCCATCATGATGAATTCATCAGGAATTAACCATGATAGTTTCCAGAGAGAACCGCGTGGAGGTCGACCTGGGTATATTGCTAGCAATGGGATTCTCAGTCTACTTTCCTAACTATCCCTTTCCCCCCACTGGCTAGGGTTTGGGTGTTCTAAGTTTTGCCCCCAACTGCTCGTTACCTAGTTCCTAATAACTAATGTTATCCTAGCTTGAAGATCAGGGGGTTAGTATGATTGTGTGAAACTTATTATACTTTATGCAATTTTAATTACGATATATGTACGTCATGGAAATATAAAATACTAATTATACCACATAATTTAGTGTAAATAACTTCGGCAGTTACTAACTACAACCATATTAATATAGCCATTAATTTAATATACTCAGTTATTTTCGTGAACAACTATTTACAAAATAAATCATTCACTTTATGAAAATAAAAAAAAATATATTTTTTTTTTATTTCCATCATAATAATATTTACCAATCGAGAGTCTCATTTACCAGCCGGTGTACGACAAAAATGTGGTTAACATTTTTACGTTCACCAGATGGCGACATTCATGAGTAATATATGTAATTATTTCACCTAATGATGTGAAACAAAAAGAGTGTGTTGTTTTATTTTTTACTGTTAATAGCTTAATTTAGATCAGCGTAAATAGCGGTAGAACTCTATCCTCGAAATTACTCTTTTGTTCATTAAAATAGAATACACGAGAGATAAAAAAAAATATAACATTCTCTCTGCCTTCTACATCTGAGTAAAATATTCGCAAAAGTCGTTCATCTTATAGGCACAGGCCATAAAGTTACTTAAATAAAGAATCTATGAAATCAAATCAATAATGTTGCAAATTCCTATTTAACAACTCCGCATAACATGCTGTTAGTAGTAGTACTACATAATAGGTGTAATACATAATACTAGTAGTAGTAGTACTCTACTAAGTAAGTAAAGTCGGACGGGATGTGAAGTGAAGACGGAAAAATGAAGTCGTAAATATGACTTCACATTTCGTTATTTTATTCCTGTAATGAATGTACAGAAAGCTTTTTAAATCTCGACTTTTGAATTTAATAAAACAGATCATATCATATCATCGTATTAGCCTTTAACCGTCCTCTGCTGAACATAAGCATCCTTCTTGGGGGGTTTTGCCAGTAGTTCATAAGCTTGGCAGGTGGATTGGCAACCGCAGTTAGGCTTTAGAGATGTTTTAAGAGCGATGTTGCTGTCTATCCCTTGCTCTTCCTTAGTCGCCTCTTAAGAAACTCACGGGAAAGGAAGGGGTGGCCTATTCAATGTCGAGACCACATGGCTAATAATACAGATAGTAATAAAAAATTGAAGAAGATGCAAAAATCTGTCGTCCGCTAAGTCATGTCAGGGCCCTTAATTATACACAAACCTAACGGCCTAATAAATATTTATATCCTAGGGCGACAATTTTACAAGAGAAAAAATAACTAAAATGTATTTTGCACATGAAAATTGAATTGGTAGTAATGAAGTCTGCCATCCCCATAGCCAGTCAGCGTTTACGAATAATGCAGGCTGAATTTTCATTTTATTTCATAACTAATTAAAAGGTTTTTTCAACAATAATTTAATATATTTTTTATTGGATGTTAATGGAATGTTTACTCCGCTTGCGTTAGCTGACTAAAGACTGGCGGAGTACCAGTAAGAGCATGAGATGATAGATATATATATATATATATATATATATATATATATATATATATATATATATATATATATATATATATATATATATATATATAAATGACGATAAAAAGGCAGTTCAGTCAACCCTTCGTGATGAATAGACCCGGAAGACAACTGACCTGTTTTCAAAAATATAATCGTTAGCACAGGCGGGGTTTTCCATTTTCACAAAAAAAAAAATAGACCTCAGGACGATGGTTTCCTAAGAAAGGTCAACCCCTAGCAATGGGACCCTTTTCCATTACTAACAATCTCTTCCTCTTATAACTTTAGGGTTAGTAAGCTTAATAATATATATATATACCTCAATTTGTTTATCAATTATCAATTTAGTCAGGCGCGAAAGGTACTTTCATCCTTAAAAAAAATTATTATAAATGGTATGAAATTTAAGTCACTGGAATAAGGTTTGAATTGCTTAAGCAAACCAATATTCACATGAAACTATAAAAGTCAGTAACGCCATCTATTACATACTGTAGAAAGGTATATTATTTATGTCATAGATAATAAAATTTATTTTGCCAGCAGCAAAAATAACAAACAATTTAAATTACTGCATTTAGTGATAAAATAAATTATAATATTAAATAGAAATATTATTGTACTTATATTTATTTCATTTTTTTTAAATCTTAGAATGCAGCGTAAGAAAATGTCAAAATCAGCCATCACAAATTTATTTCTACTGAACAATTTCTCACATAGGATTTTGGCATCGTAAATCTGTACACACCGTGCTATCTGACATAGTCAAACGAGCTCCAATTTCTACTGAATATGAACACAGTGAATCAATGTTGGAAAACGTTTACACAAACAAGTTCTTTCTCAACATGTTCCTACTACCAACATAATCAAATATCTAATATTAATACTATGTATTATTTCAGGAATAATCAACAATAATAAATGAAGTATAAAGAAATTAATTTGTGATAAAAATTAAATATAATATATCTATTTAATCTTACCTTACACATATAAAACAATATCAACACAAGCTATTTCGAATCTAATGACATAGAAAGAGATAAACTAATTTGTAAGAAAAAGAAAACCGAGCGCCACATTGCCAATGACGCCCGATATCGCGGAATGTTAGTTTTAGTGTGTTGGCAATACTGATTTAGTTCACCATCGCGACCGCAACGCAGCGTTGGCGTCGTGCAACACCTTTCATTGTATTGACTATTGACTGATTCTGAACACAGAGAATAATGTATAAAGTTAATTTATCGTATTGTTGTCTTAGTTCTTGTTAAAATATATAGTAATATGTCTTAGTTTAAGTGGAATAATGCCTCCGTTTACGTGAATGTGAAAGAAAACAGCCCGTCGAGTGCTACGCGGCCATTTTACTTGCAATGCGGCAACGGTGTACGGTCCGCCATTGGAAACGAGCAGTGTCTTTTTCTGAGTGCAAGTTTTGTATTTTGTCGAATAACACGGCATAGAAGCGACGGATAACCATGTGTGATAAAAGTGTAGTGCGGACTTTAGTGTAGTGAAGCACGGTGGTCGGGTGATTCGAATAATGTGCGAACGATGGAAAACGAAGTGAAGCAGCGCAATCAGAGAAATAGGCGACGGGAGCGGGCACAGCGCATGCAAGCACAGCGAGAGAGTAAAGTTAAGGATGGGGACAGTGGCGAGGACGAGTCTCCGGCGAGAGAGAAGCCGCCTCGTCCTCCGGCCAGGAGAAAGAAGTCGCGGGAGCCACTCGGAGAGGAGGACATCATCGATGGTTTCGCCATAATGGCTTTTCGCACCTACGAAGATCTAGAGGTGAGTTCATCGGACTGAAATATACCCCAAATAATGACGTATAGCTTATAGGTAAGAAATTTGAATGTCTTGACGGCCCATTAAATTCTGTGTATTGTTTACATTTACATTGGCCTACAAAACTCGTTGACTTTTTGTCCTATCCGTCATACTAAAATAGTATACCTAAAGTTAATAAATAGGAAATTCTACTCTATTTGTCGTCATACAGACATGCATCCATCTATTGTTATTATGTCATTGTATATCTACTACACTACACTATTATATCTGGGAAACTTTAATAAGTTACATTTATTTATTACTTTAAATTATTTTTATCACACAGTCCATTTGTCCTTTAATAGGACCCATTACAAAAACAGCACTCTGTAATCGCTTTCGACGTCGACGCCTCGGAAGTGCATTGACCCATCAAGACTAAGTGAACCCTGTGCAAATGATTTGAAGTCGGTCCTTGTCTAAAGGATTTTCTTATCAGAAAAAGTAGCTGCTTGCTTATTAACTAATCGTAACCTTTGTAAACGTAGTTCGCAAAAATAATATCCTTGATCGTACATATACATGTTTGATCGTGCGTTGTATAGTTATGTAGGCACCTATTATGTAGTGAGCAGCTGACGACGGGCGCGCCTGCCTGAACGCGGGCCACCGCTCTCGGCAGGCGAATGCAGTCGCGGTCTCCCACAAAGTGTAAATTTGGTCTAAGTGGCTTTCGCTCGTTTGTGCTCATTTATCGCGCCGTCCTCGAATGGCAATATGTTGTGTACGTTGAAGTCTCGTATGTGCACAATAAAACTACATTCTACACTATCGTTTTAAATTATGGCGACAGGCTTGCCGTTTGTGGCTCGTTGGTGCGACGCACGCTTATATTATAGGCCTGAACAGGTTCCTTTGCCCCTATTTAATTCACCACATGCAGTGTGCAAATGCTTATGCAATTCTATTCACGATGACTGTAAATTTTCATAGCAAAACATGTCTTTCTCTTTCCTACAGTGTTTAGTACTTCTTCTATATAATGTGATACTAGTCTGTACCCGTGACTTAGCATTCATGTGACAGGAATATATTGAAAAGTAGCCTATGCCCTCCTCCATCTCAAATAGTATGTATATGCCAAATTTCGTGATTATTGGTTGCGCTATTAAACCGCCAATAGGTTAACAAATAAACTCACTTTCACATTAATAATCCACTAACTGTATCCCGCGGCTTCGCCAGCGCAAATCAGTATATAATCATATGTTCTATGTTAGAATATAGTCTATTCATATTCCATATTTAATTCAAATCAATTGAATAATTTTTGCATAAAAGAGTAATAAACATCCATCCATATATCATTACAAACTTTCGCGTTTATATTAATATTCGTAAGAACTGTTAGCAACTAACATCATCTTTCATCAATATTATTCCATACCACCTGTTAGCATAATTTCAATAATTTTATGGCCTGAGTATAATTGTTGATGAGAACTAAATTCCAATCAATCACTATCGTCGTCATCACACTTACACCTAATCGCAATTAAAAAAATACTTATCTCTATTTTGTCCTTTCGATTGCGTGGAATTTAGTCGTTATTTACGTAACCACGTCGACTTTACAATTGTAATGTTAATGAATAAGTGTCATTAGAATATTTTTATAAATATGCTATATGTATTTTATTTTTCCGTGTGGTGACCGAGCAAGAATACAATAAATCACTACTCCTATTCATCCCCAAAATGTCGTAAAGCAACTAAAATAAAAAGCACAATACAGAAGAAGGAAACCTAGATATAAACTTTACCGAGATCTCTGGCTAGTTTGGTTAGTAGATTACTATCCTTATGGGGCGAAATCCGTGCTCAACAGCTCACTGCATGTTATCTTAATAAGTGGCATTATTAAGATGTGGCAATGGGCTACCGTCGTTTTAGTGACGAAAATTATCGCAGATTACATAAAGTTGCTAAAATATTACCGAACCGCAAATAGGTAAGTATTCACTATAATACCTATTACCGCATACATAACGTAGATTTAACCTATATTAAGACTAGCACGTTAATAGGTATATTCTGTTAGAAATATTCAAGAATTATCTACATATTATACAAAGAATAATATATTCTCTGTGTAATTACCTACTAAAAACATAAACATGTCGCTGAAAAAGTATGTAGACGTAGGTATATATTTATTTCCTCCATATTCATAGCTTTGTTCTAACAACATTAGTTAGTACCTGTACAAGGTGTTATTTCTCACATAAATTATGCTAAGTGAGTATCTTTACTTGTACTAAATAGTTTGTATTATACGGAACGCTGTTAGAATCTGTGTAAATGCTTAATCAATCAGGTTTTTCATACATAACTTGTTTAATATTAGTAGATAATGCATAATATATAACATCGTATCTAATGAAGAAAACTATAAATAAGATACATTATACCATGATCGGTCTGACGGGAGCAACGTAAGATGCAAATCTAAAAAGTAAAAAAATTATTTATAAGGTACGGAAGTTAAAACGACATAATATCGTATTATTTTACTGTCATATATTGTGGATTTTTAACGTTATGTGAATTTCGTAGCTATACACGTAAATTCAAAAACATCTCTAAACAATTGCGTACATTTTGATCTCCTATTACTTATACCTATCGTTACACTAAATTCGTATTTTATTGTACCATGCTACGTGAAATTATAAAAAAGTTCATAATTTGTTCTTGACACAATTGAGAAACAATCTTCTATGTAATCGCAATAGCATCGCATAAAATAAACAAATAGCGATATTAAGACGGTTTTTGTATTAATTGATCAAGATGCGAAAAGTGAAATCTAAACAAACAGATTAGCACACTGTCTGAAAGAGGATATGATGAGAAAGAGAATACCGAGATAACTGCAAACAGAGATCAATGTATATAGGATTAATGTAGAAAGATGATGATGTTACTGACATTTTATTATGACATTATACGGTTTACAAAAGGTAAAATAAAAGGAAAAAGGCATTCCCGTTTTAAAACCGGAGTTGCTAAAAACACCACAGAGAATCCACTGCGAAGTAGTGTTACCGACTCGTCGGTAATATAATTACCGTGTCAAATAAGGACGCTCCGCACTAGCATCACTAAATAAAGAACTTGCTTTTGTAATTAATAGTGTCAGCATAATGATGAATTATTACGCTTGACCTCCTAGTATTACAGACTGTCTAAAGATAAGTCTAAGCTTTGGGTTGAGCCCTAATAATATAACAAAAAAATATTTTTGACCATAACGTTTTACTCCCCAAAGAAGGGAGATTTCAATCAGAACAGCACACCAATTAACGACGAGAATATTTAAATTTAGAATTCGAACTCATATGAACACTTAAATAGATCATGGTTCGCAACAAGCTGTTTTATTACTTACATAGAAAGATATAGAATACTAATTCTCACAAAATTAATATTGGACCCATACTAGACTATTAGTTGCAAAATTTGTTCAGAATTGGCGAAAGTAATCACATTACATAGTCGCAAAATAAGCATACTATTTTAAAACTCCTTTTTGAAAGTTGCTCAAAAGCCATCTAATATTTTAAATTTAGACATTTATTTATATACTAGCTTTTATCCGCAACTTCATGAATCCGTAACGTCCGCGAGAGCGCGAAGTGTTTACGGATCGGAATAAAAAGTCTAGGGCTAAATCCTTCTCTATTCAATATGATACTTGTATACCAAATTTCAAAATTAATGAGTAAGCCATTAAGGCACCAAGAGGTAACAAACACTTTCATATTCATAATATTAGTAAGAATAGATATTTATAATTTGACTATATCATTTCTTTAAATACAATTATTAGTCTAGCTTAGCACCAATATGAAAAACATTAATAATGTACCACCTAAATATGCTTGCTTTTTTTATAATCTGAAATACTTGCCTCCAATCCTTCCTTTTTCAAGTCAATCACTGTTCCTACAAAAACTTGAAAATAATATAAACAGTGAAGCGTAACCATGTCATCCAACACCTCTCGGGCAGTGAACACCATTAACAATAAATTTACGGTGCTTGACGATTTTCCCACGGTACCTGACTACTGTAGCCGGTAGCCACATAGCTTTACGTACCGAAATGTAGAATAACTTTTTAAGTACTCATTATTTCGCACGCGCAAAATCACGACAACAACGACTATATTATAAAAGTAATATTTTTAATTTTAAAACATTTTAGTACTTACGTGTAACTACGCAAAGCTAATGTTTGTCGTTCCCAAGCCAGCCTCTCAATTAGAAAAAAATTCAAATAGAGATCCTTTCTGTTTTATAAAAGCTATGATTGTCTTCGCAAGATACATTACCCCTGTGTCATTTAGTTCTAAATAACCGAAATTAAATTCCACAACTTTCATCAAACAAAAACAACCAGGTAACTTTGTTTATTAAAAATAAAAAATGAAGCATGTTCAAAACTAATTTGAAAAGTTTGACAAGACCCATCTACCTGATAAGCGACCGAGAAAGATTGGATGTGGCGTGAAGTTAGCGAGCGTAAAATATTGTAGGCATTGGATTTTGCCAGCAATCTATTTTCTTTCTTGAATGTTTTTTTATCGCACTGGAGTGATGAATTCGTGCGTTTCTGGAAACATTTTATTTTATATGCTTAGTAAGTTCTGGTTTTAGATAAATTTATTAGTTTATACTAAGTATAGCATTTTTCTTTGTGTAAGGTGTTTACAGTTCTACACTAATTAGTAATATTAGATTGAATTAGTTGTATATAGAATTGAAATATGTCTATTAGTTAATAACACAAATGAAATATAATAATTGTTTGTAAATTAGAAAAAATACTAGTCAAATAGTATGTAACTGCAGTGGCAGTGGATTGTGTTGATTCTTCCTATGTTTTTAAATCTCTTAAATCGTCATAGTCGTAGAATACTGACGGATCTGACGAAGATTACATATAAAGATCCATCACTATTCTACGACTATGACGAAACACAGTATGTTTCTTTTTATAATTATATTTTATTATTATCTTTTTATAATTAGCAAAATTTCTAAATACGTGTTGGATATATTTAATTCTGTTCTTTGCGTGTATTAAACAAAATCAATATTACAAGTTAAGCCATGGTAGGCGGGAGCACCGACCGACGTCTCGGTGCCTCAGACACTCCTAAGACCCATCCTAAAGTAGTGTTCTCAGCGCCCGTTTCGGTGTTTGCAAGCTATGACATAAATACTTACCTAGCTAAACTTTAAACCGCTTCGTTTTACTTTTATTGCCACTTTGGCTCTACGAATTTTGTTACACCACTTAGATTTTCAGCACCCACAGTATCTTAAGTTCGAGAAACACGAACTTTATAACTTAAACTATAAGTACCTGCTTAGAATATATTTAGAAATTTCTTTAAAACTTTTAAGTAAGCAATTGATAGTTTTTGGTGTAGTATGAAAGATTAATAAATTCACTTTTATTATTGTTTCTTAACATTTTATAGATTCATTTAATTACAATTAATGCTGATATTTATTTGCATTCTAGAATACTTGGTGACTTAATATAATGGTATTTGTAATGGTGGTTCGTATAACAGTAATATAATAATTTATACTTAGAGTATATAGATACAATGTCATCATACAAATTTTTCGTGAATACGGTTACCATAATGTATATTTATTACTCAGTATATGGGGGAAATTATATTGTATGGATAAATTGAAAAATAAAAACGATACAAAGTGATTATAAATATATTTGAAAGAAGACGTTAAACAGTGCATAAGTTTTGTAATCATGCTTTCGTTACTGATTACTTTATGTCTAAATATAGACGTATTTTTTTTTTTTTTGTATTTTTGTGTATTAATTTGTAAGCAGTAGGTGCATACATATGTGTATAATTGTATATAACAGGAAAAATAATTTCTAATTCAAATTTAATCTCATTTATAAAATCGACCTGATCTAAAAAAAATATTATATCTATTACTTGCAACACTAAAAAAAATGGCGCGATTATAAAATATGTGTCAAATTGAGTCAATATCAATTTTGCTGACTAAATATGTACGCGTTTTTGACACTATGCTTTATGTACTCGTATATATTGCGTTGTTTAGTATGTAAACAGTAAATATACTATAGCGAAACATGAAAATTATGACTTAAAATCGGATCGTTATTAAAAACTATGCACCTTCACAACCGGAGATACGTACCTCCAGAATGTTACTGTTTTGTATAATAATATAATTATTCAATAATTACTTTTTTATTTAATTAATAATACATTTACGACATCAAAAAACTGATCATCTAATGCCTATATAATTTTTATAACTTTTAATTGCCCGATTAATTTCATTAATTAAACCCCATAATCACTACTACATTATCCATAGAAGAAAAAGAGTATAATTTATATTATTATATATTAACCTATCGTTTTTTAGAATATTTTCACTACCAAATGTAATTTTAATTTATTACAGAATTAAACCACTAAATCTACATATAGTCAGTAGCTACGGTAGATGTTGTCATTATACCTCGTTTGTTCACTCAGAGATTGTAGGTGGGTAGTAATTGCACGAATTACCCAGGACGCGCTATAGACACTACGGGAATGTCCTTGACTATAAGTAACACGTCATCGAAGCGATTGGATATTATAACAAATATATTTATGACATTATGTGGTTGACATTTAAAAATGTATCTTTATTATAATATTTGGTTAGTTTAATTTAGTATTTCAACAATACATGGCGGGTGTCGAACGACTATACTGAAAATGCCGCGGTGTGCCGTACTTCATGTTTGGCCACTCTACATATCAACAATCATAAACACGACGCCTTTGAATTTTTAAGAAATGTCATCTCATACCTACACTAAATGAGCTCTGATTTGCTTTAGTTGAAGTTCTTTTATTATTCAAACACGTCCAAGTCTAGCGATAAATTTTTAAACGATTTTCAAGCACAATGTTAAATCCTATTCCCATAAGTACATTTTAAGCAAACAATGTCGATTTAAAATTATGATGTCGAGGGAAACTGGCCTCCATAGTAATTTAAGAATAAAAAATCTTTGCATACTCATCAGATATTGAAATAAATGCAAATGACCTATTTTACATTCATAAAGCTAATGTACCATGGCTTGTGCTAGTGATAAAGCGGATTGTGACAATGGAGTTGGTTAATAATACTTTACCGTTTATTCCTTTTTTTTTAGAGTGATAATACGTTTATGTAGTGACAAGTCAAGATAAAAATGTTTCAGACAGTTAAGTATTTGCTTAATATTTCCAAATATTCATATTAACACATTGTTATAACCAAACTTATGCAAACCAAACTTATTAAAAAAAAATGTTTTATATTACTTAGACACCAGAATAAGCAGTACGGAAAAACAAGATTTCTTTTAATAACTTTTTTTGACAATGCAAGGCTTATTTTGTTCGGAAAACTACCGACTAATTTTTTTTATGGTCCGTATTCGTCACCTCAATCGCTCTGTCGATCCGTTCTCAGAAATAGATAGAATGAATAAATTTTTGCACGACTTAACTGTACATACTACAGATGGTTATAGCAATATTACTAATAAAATTATCAATCTCTTCTTTACGACTTGGATAACATTGTTTACATTACTAACATTATAAATGCGAAAGGTCTGTCTTTTTGTTATCATTTAACACCTTAACGGCTTAACTTAACATTATGAAATTTGGGGTGTCAATACATGAGATAGAGGACATTGGCTACTTTTTATCCCGGCCAGTAAACATGTCGTAACGTAAACGAAGTTGCAGGCTAGTTACAAATATGGTCTTGTGCCTTCATGTCCTGTGTTTGGTTTGAAGGTTGCATTGACATTAAAATTCAGAGGCATATTGATCCACCATTGCCCTTGGAGTACCATTGACATAACAGTATGTATTTTGGTGTTATTTGTGTCTATAAGCGACGATTACCATTTTCCATTATATTGGCCGTCAGCTTGTTTGCCATTTCGAGTTTCATAAAAAAACTAAAATGCACATAGATTTTAATGTAAAATTTTATTAATAAATTATATTTAGTTAGAGAATTTTATCGATCTTTTTATAGATACGTACCTGCCACAAATTACAGACAAATAAAAGATTTATATCTATCTACATACACTGGAATCGATTCCATGCTTGAGATCAAACGAATCATTGGAGTATCAAGTATCCACGTAAATAAAGTACTCTCTCTCCTATTTTCCAAAGATATATTCGCTCCGGAGTTATAGTGCTCGTGAGTTTTACACGCGGCGAATCTTTACCGCTATCAGCCTTTCTTTGATAACTTCCCCACCGTGCAAACTTGTTTAGCTCGCGTGTGGAAAGACGTGCTCAACGTAATTGAATACTTATTCGAGGATTTACTTGGAAGTAGATTTTATTGCAGCTATGCATCATCATTTAAATATTGAAATATTTAAATGATCATGTAATTATATAATAAAATACACATTATTTGTGTCACTTATACCTACTAAATCAAATGTAATATTTGTCACTTAGTTTTAATTATCCGCGACTTCGAATAAAACTAAATTATATATTTGAAAAATGGTTGGCATATGTTAATGTTTTGTTTTATAATGATTTTTAAGTTTTATCTAAATCCCGTTAAAAGTCGAGCAGAAATCACATCTACTTTCTGTTTGAGACTGACTTTAAAATCGATAGATATGCCAAATTAATATATATATATATATATACACACAAACAGTCAATTAGTCAAACAGAAGTACAAAATAAAATGTTTTGAAAAATCCATTGCTTTTAGTTGTTGATAGAAGTTGTGATAAAAATTAATAGGTACACAATTTATAACACGAACCTATTTTCAGAAAATATTTTAATGTCTCATTCAATAGATCAAGAATGAAGTTTATTAATCTCAAAGCTTTTATTGTTTACATTGAGTAACCGCATTATTTACTAACGTAAATATTTTTAACTGATAAAGCTACTAATAAATCGTTAA
The DNA here is from genome assembly GCF_026898425.1 of Galleria mellonella. Classification (NCBI taxonomy): domain Eukaryota; kingdom Metazoa; phylum Arthropoda; class Insecta; order Lepidoptera; family Pyralidae; genus Galleria; species Galleria mellonella. The sequence goes on along the minus strand of NW_026442175.1, from coordinate 4,543 downwards.
CATCTCAATGTCAAAATACAAAATTACAAAGTTCCTATCTACTTACAGAGTCAATAGATTTATCACAGTCATCATCATCTTCCTACTCTTATCCCAACCATTTGGGGTCGGCGTAATATGATTTTATCCATATTACAAAAAGATTTGGTTTTTAGTTTTACAACCGGCCACCTGCCTGACGTCAACCCTCTTTGGGAATGCATTTGTTGGTGGTTTCCGCCACCTACGGTATAAAGGAAAGGATTGAGGAAAAAAGGAAGGGAACGTTGGGAATGTGTAAAGGAAATTAGTGAATGAGGGATAGATTTATCACAGTAATTTCATAAATTTTAACAAGGTAGGTAATTCATAATTGTATAGATAATTATTTATTATTTTCACGTTACGAAACGTACAAATTGTTATTTTTAATAATTCATATCCAGTAGGTAAACAATCTTCAAGTAGAAATTAGTCATTTATAAATAAGAAAGACGAACATACAATTTTAAGTAGCATTACTATTAATACAAACACTTTTTTCTTGTAGCTAATTATTTTATGTGGGTTAGGGCGCTGTCGTCGTCTGCCGATGTCGACACGTGGGTTAGCGGTCGACTATTGAGGGTGTGCTCGACCTCGACCAGCAGAGTGTGGAGGACTTCTTCCTTGGGGGCCCGCTCGTTCAACGTAGCGGCTAGTGCGGTCTTCACACTACGCACCAACCGTTCCCACGCACCTCCCATGAAGGGTGCGCTCGGGGGAATGTAGCGCCACCGGATGAAATGGACTGATGACTCTTCTTGGATGGCTTCCTCGGTTGCCTTCTTCAACTCGACGTCAGCACCTTTGAGGTTGGTGCCTTGGTCGGACCATAATTCCGTGGGACACCCTCTGCGGCTTATGAAGCGCCGCAGGGCCATTATGGCGGAGTCCGTGCTGAGGCTGCCGGCGATTTCCAGGTGGACTGCGCGCGTCGTTAAGCAGGTGAAGAGCACTCCGTACCGCTTCTGGTGAGTGCGGCCCACTGTCACGGTCATAGGCCCGAAGTAGTCTAGGCCGGTGAACGTGAACGGTCGTTGATGATGCGCCAGCCTGCTCTGTGGATGGTTGCCCGTTGACGGCTGCGCCGGTCTTGCTCTTCGTAGGCGGCACAGCTGACACCTCTTCAGTTCACTGCGGACGGCGTGTCGTAGGCGCAACACCCACAAGTGTTGTCGCACCTCGTTCGTGGTGATCTCGAAGCCGCCGTGGTGAAGTTTCCGATGCACCCATGCGATGTATAGGCGCACCCAGGTGTGGTTTCCGTCGACGATGGGGGGCTCTCGTTGCTCGGCTGACAAATCGGCGGCGGCTGCTATTCTCGATCGAAGTCGCAGAATGTCGTCGTTGTCTATGACGACCGACAGCTGTATGAGTCGACTGGATGACGGCAGCTGTTTCCCTTGTTTCAATACTGCGATTTCGTCGCCGAACGCCTCTTGTTGTATCGCGCGAATCCATAGCCGTCGCGCGCGATCTAGGTAGCGTGTGTCTATGGGGATGAAACACACAGATGGACTATTGCTGTTCTTGATTTTCATCTTCGTCTTCTCTCTATCGACTTTCTTCGTGCGGGTCCAAGTGGGGTCGGTGCTCTCTTTCTTCTTGTTCCTCTTTCGGATGGCGGTACAGCGTTGACTGGTCGGTCGCAGGAGGTCGATGAACTGCAACACCCGTGCTGAACTGCGAACAAGTTTCAACCAATTAGAAAAACGTGACGGATCGGGTAATGCTATAGACAACTGCGTCGCGTTCTGTAGCTTGTGTACGCGTTCTTCTCCCGTTTTCGCTTGACTATCGTCGCTTGAACTATCTTCACGCGGCCACTGTTCTTCGTTTTTGTCGAATTTCCTTTCGACCAGTTGGAGACGTCGCATTGCCGATTCATAGTTGTCCGGCGGCACAGGGTCGTCCTTCTTCCACAGTAACCCCGTCTCGTATCCTCCCGCCGGTAACGGACGAGTTTTTCTTCTAAAATGCGTAGGGCGCGACGTTCCTCTTCATTGTAAGACCTCTTCGGTGCGATCCCCAGCGATTCGAGCGCGAAATGTTGCTTCATCATTTCTTCCATCGATTGTTCCTCTTCATGTGTCGTCACTATGTGGCTGATTCTGTGCACCTGCTGTCTTGTCCTGCCGCGACTCGTACCGTGCAGTACCCATCCCAGATCGGTGAGTGATGCGACCGGCTGCGTGTCGGATCCTCTTCTAACTTCGTGGGCCAGCAGTAGGTGCCGGTTGTCTTGCCCCAACAGTACCGTCGGTTTGCCCTCTTCATAGACCAACTCCCTTCTCTATGTCTCGTAGATGTGGACAGCCCTTGATGACGCTGCGCGGTACCGACTGCGGTGATAACTGCAGTCTGTCCATCGTCCGTGCCCCCACTGTGTATTCTTGTAAATTCCGCCCGCGGATCTTGAAGTGAACACGCGTCGATTGAGCTGCGTTGATCCGTGCCCCGGCCACACCTTCCATGTAGAATGGTGCGGGGACCCGTAGCACCGATTCGCTCCGCCACCGTCGTCTCGATGATGGTGCAAGTCGACCCGTCGTCCAGTAGCGCGTAGGTGTCGCACGTTCCCGTGGGACCGGTGACTCGTATCGGCAGGATCTTCAGGAACGCGATCTTGTCGTTTTACCTTGCCGATGCGGTGACTGCGGCGGACTTGTCCTCGACGACGTGTGTTGTTACTTCATTCTCCGGCTGTTGTCGCGTGGTGTGCAGCAGAGGGTGATGAGTCTGCGTGCACTCATCTACTCCACATCTCTTGCTCTTGCAGGCGTGGCGAAATCTTCTCACTTTGAGGCAACGGAAACACAGCCTATGAGTCTTCGCTAGCTCCCATCTCGCCGATGTGTCCGCTTCCTTCATCGTCTTGCAGTCCGATGGAGCGTGTCCCTCTCGTCGACACATCGGGCACGGTGGTGTAGCGGGTTTCTCCTGCGTCGTGTATGTCTTCGCCGTCTTCCTAGGAGCGGACTCCCGCCGGTCTTCGGACGGTATCTCCTCGGCGGGGGCGAAGTTTCCACATCGTGCGGCGGTCCTTTGCAAGAACTGAGAGAGTGTTATGAGGTCCGGTTGTCCCTCCGGTTGGTCGTTGGCGAAATCGTAGTACTTGAAGCGTAGTACCGACGGCATCTTCTCTGTGACGTTTCTCACTATTTCTTCGTTGTATAGGTAGTGACTCTTGTTCAGCGCTCGTATCGTGGCGACGACGTTCTGCACCTTGCTTGCGAAGAGGCAGACGTCTTTTGCGTTGTCCGAGAGTCGTGGTAGCGCGCGGAGTTTGTTCAGTTCGGCTGTGACGAGTGCTCCAGGGCGGCCGAACCTCGCGGCTAACATCTTCATTACTTCTTCTGCGGTCGTAGACCCGACGAATAGGGAGCGTGCCGCGTCCTTTTGCGGCCCCTTCAAGCTTCTGCGCAGTCTTGCTAGGTTCTCTTGTTCTGTGAGTTGACTTGCGCTCTCTTCATAGGCCATCTTCCATGGTAACCACTCGCTCGACGATCCATTGAAGACTGGCAACTCGGTGACTCTTGACGCTGTGGAGGGCAGTATGTTGCGAGCGGCCATCTGCATGGCGATCGCAAACTCATTACAATCGATGCCCACCTTCAGCACCGGTTCTTCTTTCTTCATCGACTGCATCGCTGCTGCTATCGTAGGCATGGCGGCATGTGGGTCAACGTGGCGTGCGTGGTCCCGGTGAAGTGCGTCGCTGCTCGGCTGTGGCGGCGGCGCTCTCGAATCCTCTTCAACGGGTCTCGATGGGACGAACCCCTGACGCTTGCCGGTGACTTCTTCTATCTCTGGTACATGCGGCTCCATCGTGAGTGCCAGCGTGCTTCGATGAACCCAATCCGACGTTCGTTCTCTTCTGACGGTAGCGTCGTCGTCTTCTATTTCCTCGTCGTCCTCTGATTCGGCTTCCAGGGCGGCGACACGTGCAGCAGCCAATTCCACCTCCTTTCGAAGTAGCTCCTCCGTGCCTTGGCCAGAGCCTTCTTCTTCTGTGAGGCCGTGGTGCGAACCGTGCGTGCCGTGCCGTGCTTCGGTTCCTTCTTCTTTGCTGTCTCCTCTGTCGTTCCTGTGGCTTCGGTAGTCTCTGTGGCTCCTGTGGTCGTCGTATCGCCGGACGTGTTCGTAGTCGATGTGGTGGCGGCGGTAGACGACGTGGCAGCGACAGATGACATTCTGACAGCCGCAGACGACGTGGTGGCAGCAACGGACGGCGTGGCAGCGACGGACAGCGTTCCGGCGGCCGTAGTCGACGTGGTGGCGGCGGACGTTGTGGCTTCGGTGACGGCGATTTTTTGTTGCGACGACTTCATGTTTCTCGTAGTCGGCATTTCAGCGATCCGGCTTCAGAATGGTCTTCCTCCAGCGATCCGGCTTCTCGATGTACCAACGGTGTTCCTCCAGCAATCCGGCTTCTCGAAGGACCACGATGTGCGATGTGGACTGCCGTTCGGTGAGCGTGGACTGTAGGGGCGTTGGTTCAGGCTGAGTGAAACACAGGATT